>NW_027555847.1:117706734-118306734 GCF_003287225.1 Phascolarctos cinereus
GCCTGAGGCCATAGTTGAACTCAAGTCCTCCTGACTCCAGGGCCAGTGCTCTATCCACTGTGCCACCTAGCTGCCCTAGGCATAGTCAATGTACTGGAAATATCAATGGAGTTTGAATCAGCGGATATGAGTCGAGATCCTACCTCTGCCACTTAGTACTTCTGTGACCTTGGGCAAGTCACTTAACCTTTTTAAGCCTCGTTTTCTCTAGGTATAGAGTGACGGAGTAGGACTAGGTGGCCTGTAAGATTTCTTGTAGCTGTAAACCTATGATTCTTTGAAGATGAAATTTAACAAGGAAAAACTTAAGGTCTTATACTTTGGTTCAAAAAAATATCAACATCGCTGAATATGAAGGAATGATACCTAAGAAATAAAATTAAAGGGTGAGAAAGAGGAATGTACCGGGAGAAAGAAAAAGGCAGGGGTAGAATGGGGTCAATTATGTCACATAAAAGAGGCAAGAAAAAGCTTTTACAGTGGAGGGGAAGAGGGGGGAGGTGAGGGTGAGTGAGTGAACCTTACTCTTATCAGAACTGGCTCAAAGAGGGAATAACGTACACATTGGTATTGTGTATGGCAATTGGGTATAGAAATCTATATTACCCTATGGGAAAGTAGAGGGGAAAGAAATAAGAGAAAAGGAAAGGAGGGCAGATTGGGGGAGGGGGTAGTCAGAAGCAAAACACTTTTGAGGAAGGACAGGGTAAAGAGAGTAGAATAAATGGGGGTTAGGGGGGAAGGGAGCGGGGTCAAATAGGATGGAGAGAAATACTCTCCTTGTGGTTTTTCCCTTTTGTTCTGATTTTTCCTTCACAATATGACTAATGCGGAAATATGTCTAATAGGATTGTACAGGTATAGCCTATATCAAATTACATGTCGTGTTGGGGAGGGGAAAAGGGAGAGAAGGAGCAAAAAATTTGGAACTCGAAACTTATAAAAGTGAATGTCGAAAACTATCTTTACATGTAATCGGAAAAAACAAAATACCATTAAGTGGGGGGGAAAAAGTCAACATCACAAATACAAAATGAGGAATGTTTGGGTAGACAGCAGTTTGCATAAAAATAATAAATTCTGGGTTTCACTGAATTGTATGCTCATTATGAGGGTAGCTAGGTAGAGCAGTAGAGAGAGCTCTGGGTCTGGAGTCAGGAAGACCTGAGTTCAAATCTGGCCTTAGATACTTATTAGCTGTGTGACCCTGAGCAAGTCACTTAACCCTTATTTGCCTTAGTTTCCTCATCTATAAAATGATCTAGAGAAGGAAATGTCAAACCACTCCAGTCTCTTTGTAAGAAAACGCCAAATGAAGTCGCAAAGAGTCAGACACAACTGAAATGACTGAACAACAACAACAAAAAAAAGTTCATTATGAGTCAAAGCTAATGAAATCTTAGAATACACAGATGCAGGACAACTGAAGTTCCTCGAGGGTGAAAACTGTTTAATTTTTGTCTTTTTATCTCCTAGGTTGGTGCCCAATACATGAGAGGCCAAATCCAGTTATCCTGATCTATATCTTGCCACTGGACCACATGGCTCTACAGGAGAAAGTGAGGTTGGTGACTTTGCACAGCCCTGCCTCACTTAAATCCAATTCAGCTGCCCCTACCTGATATCACAGTTCTCTTTCAGAACAAAGGACAAACAACCTGATACATAGTAGGTGTTTAATAAGTGCTTGTTGATTGACTTGGGGAATGATAGCCTCACTGATACTCTACCCTGCTCCAACCACATTTGGAATATTGTGTTCAGTTCTAGGAAACTATACTTCATCTGTGACGTAAAGCAGCGAGGATGCAGAAGAGGTCAACCCTGATGATGCAGGTCCCCGAGTTCAGGCCGCAGTAGGATCGAGGTTTAGCCTGGAGAAAAGAAGACTACCAGAGAGCATGACTGCCGTCCATAATAAACACTTGAAGGGTCACCATGTAGAAGAGCTGTTCTGCTTGGCCCCAAAGAGCAGAAGTAAGAGTAAGAATAACAACAGCTAATAACAGATAACATTTATACACTGTGCTAAGCACTGTGCTAAGCAATTTTTAATAATGATATTAACATTTAGATTAATACAATTGTTAATAATAGTAGCTAATATTTATATGACGGCAGGCAGAGTGCTGAGTGCTTCACAATTTTTACTTATTTGATCCTCACAACACTGGGAGGTAGGGGCTGTTATTATCCTTGTTTTACTGATGAGGAAACTGAGGCAGACAGAGGTTAAGTGGCTTGTCTGGGGTCACAGGGCTAATAAGTGTCTGAGACTAGATTTGAACTCAGGTCTTTCTGACTCAAGGCCTGAGGCTGTACCCACTGTGCCATCTAGCAGCAATGGGTTGGATGTACCAAAATAAAAAATAATAATAATAAATTTATGGTTGATGTTAGGAAAGACTTCCTAATCCTCCTGAAGATATCTAGAGCAGACTGAGCTAACTAGGGAGGTGCTGAGTTCCCTGTTTCTGGACATCTTCAAGTAGAAGCTGGAAGACTATGTATACATGACATCACAGAGAGGATTCCTGCTCAGGTATGAATTGAATTAGATGGTCTCCGAGGTTCCTTCCGACTCTGATCCTCTGTCAGTGCCAATGTCAAAGGCATAGTTCCACAGAAGGAGGGAGGTAGCTAAGCATGTAGGATGGCATTCCAGAGGCCAGACACGCCTTGTTCTTTGTCATCAGGTGATTTACTAGCAAAGAGGAGTGGATGGCCTCCTAGCAGTTTCCTTAGGCAAGATTCAATTCTCAAATAATAGATGAGCTAAAGCTGAGAGCTTGTCTTGCTGGAAATTACAAAAGCTCAATCTCCCTCCAACTTGACATTCAATATTCCCTCCAGATATTAACTTCTCGCTCTCACAGGCGTATGATGCCACCCTCCCTTAAAGCCAGGGGCTGACTGTGTCTATAGGGATGCCCCTGGAAAGCCTTGTTCTAGACACATAGCCTGAGCCCTCGACAGAATGAGCAGGAATTAATGCTCATGGAACATCCTAAATGCTTTGTAGGAAGAGACCACGCCCAAACTGCTTGTTTCTGTCATCTCTTTCACCACTCTAATCCAGGGATTTGGAGAGGAGGAAGCGGTATTTTTGGTTACAACCTCCAGAACTTAGTCCTTCAATTCAACTTCTGTATGTGTCTACACAGGCCAGGTGCTGAGTGGACTGCAATCATGAGTAAGACAAGGGCCCTCTACACTCAAAGAATCTACAATATTGTTGCCCTTCATCTCTTCTCATTCCTCCCTGCTCTACTTCCCCTATCCCTATTCATAGCAGATTATCAACAGTACCATACTCAGCTCAGGTTTTGAGTGCAACAAAACTATTTTAAATGGTTTAAAAATTGACTAGGTTTTTAGATAGATAGATAGATAGAGTAGATAGAGTAGATAGGGTAGATAGGGTAGATAGGGTAGATAGGGTAGATAGGGTAGATAGGGTAGATAGGGTAGATAGGGTAGATAGGGTAGATAGGGTAGATAGGGTAGATAGGGTAGATAGACAGGTAGGTAGATAACCTTTTTAATCCAGCTTGGGAGGTATCTCAGCCACTGTTTCACTTGTCAGTCATACAAGTTCAATCCCTCCCCAAAGTCCTCTTCCAACAAGCTATCTGAAAAAACTAGATGCCCTCCAGGATTCCAACCAACTTATCATCTTTCCCAAGCAAAGATTTGTTATGCTAATCTCCAGCTTTCACTGACATCTCCTGGTGTCAAGTGGAAACCAAGAGACCTGGTTCCTAGTCTCAGCTCTGCCACTTTGGACAAAGTACTTTACCTCTCCTGGGCTCATGTTTTTCACATGTAAAATAAAGGGATTAGATTGGATCTCCTGTCCCTTCAAGCTCTGAAATTCTAGAATCCATTACTATCAGTTTCCACTTTTCCTTCTCTTTTTCATCCATCTCTCCCTTGATCTCTTGCTTTTCTTCATCTATTCAAAGTCCCAGGCCCACATTGTTCTTCCATATAATGATGTCTAATCCCTACTCTTTCCTCTTAACATTCCATTTAACATTTGTCAAGTGACATATTACAAGCTTCGAATAAACAGGAGGCCAGCCAATCAACATGGAGGGCCAATGATGTCTAATCCCTACTCTTTCCTCTTAACATTCCATTTAACATTTGTCAAGTGACATATTACAAGCTTCAAATAAACAGGAGGCCAGCCAATCAACATGGAGGGCCAATGTTCCAAGGAATGATAAAATATAAGGTGAGCTCCTTAGAAAGTAAGCCTATGTTAGCCCTCAGACTGGTTCCAATTACTCCTTCTACCATATCCCCTAGAAGGCTGGGGGTAATAGAGAAACACACAGACTCAAATTAAGGTTGTCTTTAAGGTCTATTGCCCATGTGGCTTGATACACCCACAAGGAGTGTAATTAATCATGCTAACACAGACTGACCCAATGCAACACAGCCCTGCAGAAAGCCTTATATAATCAAAAGCTTCTCCTTTCCAGCTCCTCCCTCTTATATTATCTATTATCCTCTCACCAGAGCTCCAAGACAAAGTTTATTTATAATCACCTGTTTGTTAATGCATTTTCCTTCCTCAAATTATATTTTATTAATCTGTTTAAATATTATATCCATACACATCCCATCCCAAACTTAATTTAAAACAAGTCAGTGAGAATTTATTAGGTGCCTGCTATATGCAAGGCACTATGCCAAGCACTAGAAATAAAGAGAAAAAAAATGTTTTTTTCCTCAATTTAAGCTCCTTGAGGGTAGCAACCATATTGTTTGCTTTGTCTTTGTATCCTCAGCACGTAGCACACTGCCTCACCCTTAGTAAGTGCTTGTTAAATTGAAATGGAATTGGATGGTGATTTGTAGTTTCATTTTCCATTCTATACTAGCATGCCAATCCTCAGTAGTCCATCTTCCAGTGGACAATCAATAAAAATGTACTAATTTCCTACCATGTTGTTAACTGATAAAAAATTCCAGGCAAGCATGAGTCCCTTAAGGTCATGGCTTTGGCAATTTTACTTTAACAAGCTAGTTTTTCAAGCCTAAGTAGAGTTCCACAATCCCAGCTCTGCATTCCCAGTATTCATCCTCCCATACCCTTCAAACATCTCAGTTCACTCATAGGGTGCCAACCTATATAATCAACATTGAAAAATACCTTTTAATTCTAATTTCACTTGACCCAATTCCAAGGATGTAATTATACAAATTTCCCATCTGTACACTTATCTCTGTCTCTCACCTGTGCTATTACAATAGCCTCCGACCTGGTCTCCCTACTTCTAATCTCTTCCTTTTCCAGTCTACCCTCCATACGGCTTCCAAAGCAATATTTCTAAAGCATAGATCTGATCATCTCCTGTCCCTGCTCAGTAAACACCAGTAGCTCTCTATTGGCTATAGAATAGGATACAAACTCCTCTATTTTGCATTTAATGCTCTTAATAACCTTGTTCCTTCCTTTCACACTTTATTATAGTCCTTACATTACTTTCCTTCTTGTGGTCTTTGGTTCAACCAAACTGATCTTTCTCCTTCTCCCCCAGGACACTTCAGCTCAATCACTGGCTGTCTCCCCGAATGGAATGCTCTGTCTCTTCACTTCTGCCTCTTAAAAACCCTATTTTCCCTTGCAGCTCGGATCAAATGCCATCACCTACATGATGCCTTTCATGATCTCCCCAACCATTTATGCATCCCCAGCCAACAAAAATATGTCTATATCATACATATATATGATATAGAGAGAGAATATAAGGTCCTTTATGACAGGGATTATTTCACCTATCATTTTTTGTATCCATATTGTGTATCCCCTGCCTAGCACATCAGAAGAGTTCAACAAATTTTGGTCATCCAGAATCATAGTGTTATTATAGGCAAGATCCAAAGCCCGATCTTCTGTCTCCACACCCATTGTTGTTTCCACAACCTCACACTACTTTTCTGCAGAAAAGAAGGGAACTTTAATGGGAGCTTTTGTTCAGACCCTGATGTTGGTTATGCATTCAGAACTTATCACTTTCCTTTGAGGAATACAGAATTTTTAAAAGGCAAATAAGAATTTAATTGCCTGCTGTGTGCCAGATACTACACTAAGCCCTTTTTACAAATGTTACCTACTTTGAACCTTACAACAACTCTGCAATTTAAAACTGAAGAAACTAAAGCAGAAAGTCAGAGGTCAAGTGACTTGCCCAGAGTCACACAGCTAGTAAGTAGCTGACATCAGATTTTAAGTCTGGTCGTCCTGACTCCTGCCAAGTACTCTACCTACTATCCAGTTATCTCATTTTAGAAGATTCTTTGTAATAGGCAGAAAAATGCAGAATCTTTAATGGGACATCAACCTATAAATGGAAATTCTCCTTAACATGGAACGAATAACATGAGAAAGCGGAGCCCTTAATAGCACCAAGAAACAACTTGAGGCAAAAAAAATAAAATGGAAGCAACCTTTGGTTCCACCGCCCCTATCTGTTCAACGCCCTCTTCTCTTCCTACAATCACTTCGTCCTCAAAACTTTGCCAGCCTTCTTAGTGGTCCAAAAGGTTTTTTTTTAACATGTGTTTTTAAAACTTTGGGTTACACATTTTCTCCCTTCCTCCCTTCCCCACTCACCCTCATTGAAAAGGCAAGCATCTAGATACAGGTTATAGATGTGTAGTCATGCAAGACACTTCCATAGTAGTCATGTTGTGAAAAACTAAGTATATTTCCCTTAGTCCTATCCTACCTCCCATTTATTCTATTCTCTCTTTTGACTCTGTTCCTTTTCAGAAGTGTTTGCTTCTGATTATCCCCTCCCCCAATCTGCCCTCCCCTCTATCAGCCCCCTGCTCTCTTGTCCCCTTCCCCCCTTATTTTCCTATAGGTAGGATAGATTTCCATACCCCATTGTGTATGTTATTCCCTCCTTAAGCTAAATCCTATGAGAATATGATTCATTCATTCCCTCTCACCTTCCCCCATTTCCCCTCCACTGTAAGAGCCTTTTCTTGGGGCAGCTAGGTGGTACAGTGGATAGAGCACCGGCCCTGGACCTCAGTTCAAATCCAGCCTCAGACACATAACACTCACTAGCTTGTGTGACCCTGGGCAAAATCACTTAACCCCATTGCCTAGCCAAAAATAAAAAGTCTTTTCTTGTCTGTTTCATGTGAGATAATTTGCCCCATTCTACTTCTCCCTTTCTCCTTCTCCCAGTATAATCCTCTCTTAGTCCTTAATTTTATTTTCCAGATATTACCCCTTCATCTTCAACTCATCCTGTGCCTTCTATCTATCTACACATACACATAATTTTTTCCCTCCCACTACCCTAATACTGACGAAGGACTCATGAGTAACAAACATCATCTTTCCCTGCAGGAATATATACAGCTCAACTTTAAAAAGTCTCTTATGATTTCTCTTTCCCATTTAACTCTTACATGTTTCACCTGAGTCTTGTATTTGAAAGTCAAATTTTCTATTCAGCTCTGGTCTTTTCCTCAGGAATGCTTGAAAGTCCCCTATTTCATTGAATAACCATTTTTTACCCTGAAGGATTACACTCAGTTTTGCTGGGTAGGTGATTCTTGGTTGTAATCCTATCTCTTTTGCCCTCTGGAATATTATATTCCATGTCCTTGAGTCCCTTCTTCAACATAAGGATATTCATGTCTTAATAAATGTTAAGAACAACTCTAGGTACTTTGTCAAAGCACTTGTAAGAGATATTTTTAACTGGGGCAGGGGGAGAGAGGGGATCCTTCCCAGAGTATCAGCACAAGAGAAGACCTTAGAGGGCATCTAGTCCAAACTCTTCATTTCATAGCTGAGCAACCTGAGCTTCAGAAAAGTTACATGAGGGGGCAGAGCCAAGATGGCAGAGCTGTCCCCCAAACCCCTCCAAATACTCATAAAAAATGACTCTAAACAAATTCTGAAGCAGCAGAACCCACAAAAAGAGTGAAACAAATTTCCAGCCCAAGACAACCTGGATGATTGATCAGAAAGGTGTATCACACTGGGCTGGGAGTGGAGCACAGCACCACAGCAAACCTGGAGCAGGCTTCAGAGGACTGAATCACAGACAGCTGTGGAGGTTTCCAGGCTCCTCAATCCACTAATGCCAAAGAAAACTTAGAAGGCCAGTGGCAAAAGTCCGTTTCTGTCGGTGCTGAGAGAGGAAGACGGGGTCTCAGCTCCATTCCCCAAGAGCGTGGCCCTGTGGGGGGGCAGCTGCTTCCTGAACTTCTGGCCCACAGACTGAGGGGGAATCAAGTGGCTGTTCAGAGAGGGATTGCAGGGATCTCTTTGCCAGTGCTGAGGCAGGAATCTCTTGCTTTGCCCATGTTTGGATCTGGGTCACAGTTCTCAGCGGCAGTGCTGGGGTGAGGAGGAGTGCTGGCATGGTGGAGCTTGTAGTGGCTGTGGACAGGAACCCCTCCTCACAGTTACAGGACAGAAAGGAGTACTTTCGGTCACAGGCCAGGAAAGGAGTAAACATACCACCTTGGAAGAACTGAAAATTAACAGGTCCCTAGAAGTATCTCTGAAAACAGCTGTACAAATCCCCAAAGCTTGGGACAGTACATTCTCCACATTGGAAGCAGACTTTTACCTTAACAAAGAGTTGAAAACTCAAGTAATTGGCCAGGATCATGAGCAAGCAGTGCAAAAAGAGTCAGACTATATTATCTTACTTTGGTGAAAAAAAAGATCAAAATATACAACCAGAAGAAGACAATAAAGTCAAAGCTCCTACATCCAAAGCCTCCAAGAAAAATATGAATCAGTCCCAGGCCTTGGAAGAGCTCAAAAGGGATTTTGAGAAGTAAGTAAGGGAAGTAGAGGAAGAACTGGGAAGAGAAATGAGAGTGATGCAAGAAAATCATGAAAAACAAGTGAACGGCTTGCTAAAGGAGACCCAAAAAAAAATACTGAAGAAAATAACACCTTAAAAAAATGGCCTAACCCACATGGCAAAAGAGATCCAAAAAGCCAATGAGCAGAAGAATGCCCTAAAATGAAAAAGTGGCCAAATGGAAAAGTCCAAAAGATTACTGAAGAAAACACTTCCTTAAAAATTAAAATAGAGCAATAAGAAATCAAGACAATGTAAAACAAATCCAAAAGAATGAAAAATTAGAAAAAAAATGTGAAATATCTCATTGGAAAAACAACTGACTTGGAAAATAGATCCAGGAGAGAGAATTCAAAATTATTGGACTATCTGAAAGCCGTGATCAGAAAAGTTAAATGATCTGCACAAGGTCACATAGTTCAGTCAGTAGAATGTGAGACCAAGGCCAGGTCATTCTCCCTTCATTGCCACAGAAGGGAGTTTCTCCAGTCACACTATGCAAGAAACACTGGAGCCAAGTGCAGACAGTGCTAGATTTGGTGTCAGAGAGGTGGGGAAGCTCTGCTAGCTGTGTGACCTTGGGCAAGTCACTAGAACAGGGGTTCTTAAGTTTATAAATTGAGGGTGTTTATCTACAACATAGGTTCTTAACCTGGTGTCCATGGACTTGTTTTAGAAATATTTATTTTTATAAACATATTCCAATATAACTGGTTTCCTTTGTGACACCATGCATTTTGTTTTTGGTGTTTAAAGGCATTCTTTTGAGGAGGGTCCATAGGCTTAGCCAGACCAACAAAGAGGTCTGTTTGGGACACAGAAACAATAAGGAATTTTTGCTCTAGAAGACCTCAAAGGTCCCTCTGACTCCCCAATCCTAGGACCCTCTAAAGAACCCCTCCCAGTTCCCCTGCTTATAGATCTATACCATGGGACATACTAACAGGACAGTGTGCTGGTGGTAGGGGGCATCTTGGGAGCAAGGAGGCATAATGATTTACCATTAAAAAAACTTAAATGAGGTCAGATGCCAAAGCTAACTAAGAGAAAAACAAACCAAAAAAAGGAGAGGGGGAATGTTTGTCTCCTTACAAGTTCTGTGCCAGCAGGCAGCCCTGAGGCATGCTTCTAGGGGAGCCAGTACCTCACTCTTGTGGAGATGAGGCCTTGGCAGGCTGTTTAAGATGCTCTTGCCTAAAATACTTGCTTGGCCTCTGGCATAACAACAGCCCTCTGTTTCCCAGCACAAAGTGTGTGGGCTCTCTCTGCCCTCACCTGCCTCACCCTAGCCTTACCTAGGCCATTCCTCTCTCCCATGGATCTATGCCTAGGCTGACAGCTTCTTGTAAAGACAGAGAGACATCAAGAAGAGACTCAGATGCTTTCTGCTTATGAGACTCTGGGCAAGTCATTTCCCTTGTCTGAGCTTCAGGTTCCTTCCAGATCTAAATCCTAGGATTCCATAAAATACTAAGATGACTTAGAGACAGCTAAGTGTCACAGGTGGCTATGAAGTTAGGGAGACCTGAGTTCAACTCCTGCTTCAGACACTACCTGTGTGATCAAAGGCAAATCAGTTTTCTCATCTGTTAAATAGAGATGACAACAGCACCTACCTCCTAGGTTGAGATGGTATTGTAAAGCAGTTTGCAAACCTTAAAGTGGTATATAGAGGTGGGCCTGGAGTCAGGAAGCCCTGAGGTCAAATCTAACCTCACTTATTAGCCCTGTGACCCTGGGCAAGCCACATAACCTCTGCTTGCCTCTATTTCCTCCTCAACAAAATGGGAATAACTTCTACCTGCCTCATTTTCCTCCTCTACAAAATGGGGATGATTTACTTCACAGGGTTGCATGAGGATTAAATGAGATAACACTTGTATGTGTGCTTAGCACTGTTCCTGGCACATAATACATGATTAATAAGTGCTTGTTTCCTTCCTTTTGGTCAACTTTCCTATTAAAAAAAAAAAAGACTTCCGGAAAGGGTGGAACCTTGGAGCAGAAACTTGGTGTCCTAGAGGGCAAGGAACAGGAGACTGAGAGCCTTGAGCTGGGCTGGTGGTGGCAGCAACTTCCAGCAGTGACTTTAACTTCCGGCTACAGCAGCTCCTGTGAGGCAGAGAAGGCATAGAGAAGATGAAGATGATCTTGGAGCCCCAGTGGTGCTACTTTGAAGAAAAGGAGCAGCTCATAGACGTCATGGCCAAAGAAATGCTTATTAAGGTGCCCATGTTCAGGATTCAGATTAACTCAGACATCAAATACAGGCTATGCTGGACAGGTTTATGGAAGTCAGTAGGAATCTGAAAGGTTTGTATCATGACTAGGATAGGTTAAGAAAGGAACAGCTCAGTACCATTTCAGGACCAAATGAATTTGCAGAATTCTAAAATAGACTCAAACAGATAAAAGAAGCATCCACCAGAAGCATCCAAATGAGATTTGTGTGCCAATGTCAGTGGAATTTGAAGAGCTCCTGGAAGCCAGAGAAGATCCTAGTGAAGATCACAAAACTTTGTGAAGATCTTAGATGAAGAAGGATATGGCCTTTACCTGGATCTTCATGACTGTTACCTTAAGTGTATTAACTTCAAAGTATCTGAGAAACTGGATTACATTATGTAACACCTCTCTATCTCTGACCAGTTATTTGATCTTCCCACAGAAAGGAAGAATGCAGACTATAAGAGGTGCCTGGAGATGGTACCTAAGAATCTCCAGGACTACACAGACAGGGTAAAGTTCCTAGAAGATCAGAATGAGCTGTTTGGGAAGATTCCGAATGATTTGAGAAGTGGGACAATGGTGACTTCCCAGCTGGCCAAAAGAGATAAACAGCTCTCTTTTGACCCACAATGGAACCCATCTTGACCTCTCTGCATTTTCCTTCTGGGAAGAATTGGCCTCCTTGTGCCTGGACAGACTAAAATCTGCACTCTTGGCTTTAGGATTGAAATGTACTGGGACACTGGAAGAGGGAGCCTAGAGACTGTTCAGCACTAAAGGCAAGCCCCTGGAATCACTTGATTCATCTCTATTTACTAAGAATCTTAAATCAAAAGGAACCAAGAGGGTCAATGAGAGAAACAAAGACACTGCTTTTCTTGAAGCCCAGATCTACAAATACGTAGATTCTTGGGGAGTACCACCATCTCATATGAAAATATGCAACACAAACAGGCAGGGACAGAAGAGGAAAGAGAAGAGGCAGAGCAAAGAAGTGAGAGTGAAAGTGAAGATGAAGAGAACAGATTATTAAAAACCCCTGAAATCTGCCCCTGGGTTAGGATGGCGAGCCTATTTCTTACTGGCTGGATAAGCTAAGTGGCCTCAATATAAGCTATAACTGACATCTGTGGGAAGTACACCTACTGAACACCCAAAGGCTTCCCGGGGCACTTTGCAGAACAGCTTCATGTTCGTGCCATGAGGTGTGTGGGCATTCCAAATACAGCTCACTTGGCTGATGTGACCCAGATTGAAAATGTTGTCTCTCTGTAGGCCAGGCTGAAATTGTAGAAGGCTTCTGAATGGTGGCAGCCTGACGCTGAGCAAGAGTGTGAGGATGCCAGTGGAAATGCTGTGAATAAGATGTGTGAGAACTTGAAGTGCCATGGACTGCTCTAGTGTTTTGAGGATATGTTCCATGACTGGTTGAGCATTCTAGGACTTAGCATTTTTCTACTACACACAAGCACACATTCCCAAAGACTCTGCTACATGATCTAACATTCTAGCATGTGTCTTGTGAAGAAAAGAAATGTGGATATAGTAAAGGTTTGAAATATGTTTAATCTTTTGTTTTATATTAAAAAAGGGTTCTGGAGCAATTAGGTGGCACAGTGGATAGAGCAGCTACCCTGGAGTAAGGAGGACCCGATTTCAAATCTGGTCTCAGACACTTGACACTTACTAGCTGCGTGACCCTGGGCATGTCACTTAACCCCAATTGTTTTGCAAAAAAAAAAAAAAAGTTCCACAAAAAAAAAAAAATCAGTCTAAATTCCTAGCATTTGGGCCACATCATCATTGATCTGATACATACACTATGCAAAGGTGTCTGTTCACAAGTTCCCCTATACACACACTCCCTACAAAGAGGCATAATTCACAATTTGGGTTCCTTGACTTGCAGGGCTTTCATTTCTCCTAGTTTGCTCCATCTACTTTAGCATGTTAACCGAGACTGAGAAATGAGGCAAAGTTGTTCCCAGAAAGCCTAGTAGGTTTCTCAGAAAATTTGCCACTTAATAAACGCATGATCACAGGGATAATGATATTTCCATTGTAAGAGTCCAGTGACCCCTGACAGAGTCACATCTACAGCACCACCTCCCCCCAACCCTTCCAATCACCACTTCCCTAGAGACTATGGGTGGGCTCCAAAGATCACAGAATAACAGATTTAGAGTTGAAAGGGATCTTAGAGGTCACCAAGCTAACTCAACTGTCTCATTTTGAAAATGAGGAAACTGAGTTCTGAAGAAGTTAAAGGAATTGTCCAGAATCAGAGCTAGTGTCTGAGGTAGGAGTCAAAGATAGGTCTTCCTGGCTTCCAGTTTGGTACTTTCCCCATCTTGGAATGGGAACTCCTTGAGAGCAGGGACTGTCTTGCTTTCCTTTTTTATACCCCCTGCACTTAGCACAGTGCTTTGCACATGAAACTGAATAAATGCTTTTTAAAAAAAATTCATTCTTTAATTCACGCAGCCAACTACGCATAGGAGACTGAAGCTGAGCCTTGATTTAGGCAGAGAAGAGGGAGGACAGGAATTCCAGAGCAGGGTAGGGAGGAGGCAGCCATCCATTACATCAGGCTACCTCTCCAAATAATGTCCAGGACTAACTGCCACTGTGTCATCCTGTCCTTTGGTATACTCCGTGCCTAAAACCTCAGGCCTCTTGTAGTATTTCCCGACACACTAGACATTCACACAGATACCCAACAAAACCATCCATTAACACCAAATTCCCCAGATCTGCATTGATCAGCCGCCAGAGGCTTACCTGTGTCTGTTACTGTCCTTCTGGTCAACAAGTTCATTTCATTCATAGCACCCGAGCCAGATTCAAAGGAGGGGCAAAGAAGCCCTTTGGTGCCCTGTTTTTATATACTGGCAGCCTCAGGGTAGGAGAAAGGCTGGTTTTCTCATTAGGACTATTGCCAGCAGCTGATTCCTCCTTATTTCCTCCCACCCCCTCCAACCCCCCCCAACACACACACCCTCAACTTCCCTGCCTCCCTGACTTTGTAATACATAAGAGCTTTGAGTTGGCATTCCAACGAAAGCCCTCTTTAGGGATCACTCCTGCAGGTTTTTCTCTGAGTAACTGAGTAGTGTGTGTTCCTTGTTTAGAGTCTAAGCACAGTTGGCTTTTGGTCCCTAAGTGTATTACTTCTAATTCACGCTTCTTCACACCTCTACTCAATTTACCCAATCTACCTGAAAATGTCCCTAATTCCTTGGAATGGCACTGACCGTTCCAATTTTCAGCTAGTTTGCTTTATAGGAAGAGATGTCTTGAGACTAGATCATTCAGTGTATTTGCCCTAAATACACAAGGTCTTTATATGGATCACTGCCACCAGTTCAGTCACTTTCACTGACCCTGAATTATTTCCTCTTGTTACAAGCAGCGCAAACTAAGCTTCCCTACTTAATCCAGTTCTATTACCAGGGCTGGCCTAACATGAAAGCATGTTAGGAGACCACCTAGTATGAGCAAGACCTATAGTAGGCGTTTGTGGGAGATTCAGAGATTCATAAGACACAGCTGCTACAATGAGAGATAATGTGATGTAATGAAAGACATAGTCTTCAAGAACTCACTGCCACTCTGTGCCATGAAGAGGCATGTTAATAGAGCTTTAATGGAGGAATACTATTACATACTATTATTATTATTATTACCATTAAGCACTTCCAAATAAGTGGTACAGTCGAATACTATAGAAGGTCAAAGAAGAGAAAAAATATTTTTAGCTACAATGATCAAAGAAGATGATCCCTAAAGACCAGTGTTGGGAGATTGTGTTGTCTCTCCATTTAGAATACAAATGCCTTGAAAGCAGGGACTTTCCTGCTTTTTTATTTGTATCCCCAAACTGAAAACAATGCTTCCCACATAGTAAGCACTTACTACACAATTTCTCATTTGTTCATTAGAACATTTACTATGGATATGAGTCTGGAAGGGGCAAGGGAGGAATGGGGCACCAAAGAAAGAATTTCAGGATATACTCAGAGGAAAAAGAGTTCCCATTTGGGAGTAGTAGGATGTAAGGTTGGAAAGGTAGATTGAGGCAAAGATGTAAAGAAAAATACCATTAAAAGATAGCAGAACTCAGATCCATGCAATGATCAGTCAACTCCAGAAGATGAAACCCCCTTCCCACATAAAGTGGGGGTGGGCTACTATTACGGAATGGTGCACGTGCCTTTAGAAATAGCTGATGTTGTTTTGCTTATCTGTATTTCCCTGTTGGTTGTTCAGTTGTTGTTCAGTTGTGTTCAATTCTTCATGACCCTATGTGGGTTTTTTGGTAAAGATACTGGAATGCTTTGCCATTTCCTTCTCCAGCTCATTTTACAGATGAGAAAACTGAGCCAAATAGGGTTAAGGGAGTTAGTAAGTGTCTGACGCTGCATTTGAACTCAGGTCTTTCTGGCTCTAGGCCTGGCACTCTATCCACTGCACCACCGACTGTTACAAGGAAGAATTCTACGCAGGGTGTACCTGTGTGATGGGGAAAGAGAGTAAGGTAAGTTATTCCAAGGGGTTTTTTGTTTTGTGTTGTTCTTAAGCATCAATAAAACTTTTCTTTTTAAGGTGGGTTGAGGCCAGCTTGCAGTCTTGAATCCCAGGCTAAGGGGTTTGGCATATATTTCTGTAGTCAAAGTGAAATCCCTGGAGTCTTTCTATACCTTGTGAAGATATTTTAAATTGTTATCAGTCATGGTGAGTCAACCCACGATCTTCCCTAGCCCCAACCTGTCCTCCAGATGTGCCAGGGAGTCTATGTTCTTTATGGCCCCTAGGAGGCCAGTAGGCTCTCTGCCCTTCTCTTAACTCTGGCTGAGAGAGCTCTGCCTTCATTTTGAAATGACTAGGCTCACTACAGGAGGTGGTAAAAATAAATAATTCCTTGACTCTGCTGATAAACAACAAGCTCATTTCTCACTGCTTCATGGAAGGAGCCAGCCCTTTCATAGCAGGCAGGGGTGACATGTTTCTTGATGGACTCCATGTCACCTTTTTTGCCAGAACCATCAGCTGATACCATTGAGAAAGAATATGCCCCCATTTCTCTCTGCTACAATTGAACAGCAGCCTCACCATTAGTCAGGGTCTGATGAGCCAAGGTTTGGTTTTCTCAAATCCTTCTTCCATCCCTCAGGGCTTTTGAAGGTCCTACTTAATAGGAACTCAATCAAGTCTAGTTTACTCCTCCATCCAGAGGTTAGAAACTAGGTGGGGTGAGAGTTGGAAGGAATGGTTGACTTCCAATTTATGCCACTGCTGCTGGTGGTGGTGGTTCATGTACCACAGGTGATATAAGGAAAAGAGCATTAAATTTGGAGTTAGAAGAACTGGGTTTGAATCCCAGTTCACCACTTACTACCTGTGTGACTACAGACAAATTGCTTAACCCTTGTGGATCTCAATTTCCTCATCTGTAAAATGAAAGGATTAGACTAGACAAATTCTAAGATTTCTTTCAACTCTAAATCTATGATCCTATGATATGAGAAGGAAAGAAAAAAAAAAAAAGAAGAAGGAAGACCAGGGTCACTAAAAACAAGTCTCTTGTTCATCAGTATTTCCCCTAGGGTACTACAATCCTGTCTGTTACTCTATCCTAAGACCAGTGGTCTGGGATTCTCACATCACTTTCTGATTGTGATCTCTTTCTGATGTCTTCTTCTCTATTATTCCCACTCTGTTTCTTCCTGACACAATGGCTAGGCAAATATAGATGCCCAGATAAAAACTATCACAGTGGGTTCACCTGGGAACTTGTGAATGAAAAAAGTTTCTGTGAATGAAGAACAATTCACAGACAGTTTTCAGAGGAGAGAATGATAGACAAGAGCAATTTAAAAACAAGACAACTTGTGAAATGTGGGAAACCCAATCCAGCTTGACTCAGCAGGGTGTGAGTTATAAAAGGAGGGGAAAAAATGGTGAATCAGCTGCTTCTTCTAAGGTGAAGGCTATAAGATGGGTTTCAAGGTATTGGGAGGAAAGATGGGTGAACTCAGAGGCCTGGTTAAGATCTGAGTTCAGAATACTTGAAGAATATAGATAGTTCTTCAAAAACCTGTACTGGCTATGCTTTTGCTTAGAGAAAGAAGAGAAGGGAGGTGGCGAGATAAGAGGCAAATGGGCACAGTCACAGAATAAAGAAAAGAGTATGTTGGGGCCATCATTGAGGACAAGTCAGGAAAGCCAGGCTGCCTAGTATTCAATCAAGGCCTGAAGTTAACAGTCCTGGTTCTATCACTGATTATGTGACCTTGGGCAAGTTTACCTCTCTGAGCCTCAGCCCTATATCTATCAGAAAGGTGATTAACAATTTCTGAATTTCCCTATGTCATAACATGATTATTATGGCAAACTGGTATGGTGAAAAGAACTCTGGATTGGGAATAGAAGAACTGGCTTTTAG
Organism: Phascolarctos cinereus; assembly: GCF_003287225.1. Classification (NCBI taxonomy): domain Eukaryota; kingdom Metazoa; phylum Chordata; class Mammalia; order Diprotodontia; family Phascolarctidae; genus Phascolarctos; species Phascolarctos cinereus. Next base: position 117,724,267 of record NW_027555847.1, read on the forward strand.
TGCCAGCCCTGGTACTTAATTGGGCAAGTTTCTGAACTTTAGTTTCCCCATCTGTAAAATAAAGACAGGAAGTGTCCATTGGATCTGATCTTACTTCTATTATACCTTGCTCTCTATTCAACATTCATTCAACAAGTGTTGGTTAACCATTCACTAGGTGCCAGACAAAATGGAGTTATGGAGTAATAGATGGAGAATGGCCTCGGTGTAGGGAAGACCTAAATTCAAATCTTACTTCTGATGATAGGACCCTGGGCAAGTCATCTAGCTTTTCTGTGTCTCAGGCAATTCTATAAGATTTCAAATTGCAGATATACTTTGGTAAAGGGGTTCCCTGTAATCATGAAGTCATGTGTCCAGTCCAAAATCACACACAAAACCCACTAATATGTCATGTACTGTGATAGGAGCAGGCAATAAAATCACAAAAAAAAGAAATAATATCTATCTTCAAAAGTCAAACATCCCTTTGGGAGTGGAGGTGGGGACACACTGGAAGGTGCTGACACCTTACCAGAAACATAAGGCACAACCCAGATTCTCAGAGAATCATGAGTATCACCCCCAACCTACCCCACCTCTATTTAATATCTTCTTCCCTTCCTATAGCCATCTCTTCCTCCCAACCTCACCAGCCTTCTTTGTGGTCCAGAAGTTATTTCTCAACCTAAGGACATTCATTTCTTAGTAAGATTTTCAAAAATGTTAAGTATTTTGTCAAAGCAATTGGAAGAGATGTTTTTCAGTGGGGGAGGAGAAAGGGGACCCTTCCTAGAGAGGACCTTAGAGGGGATCTTCCTCTAAGCAACTCTTCATTTCATAGCTGAGCAACCTGAACTTCAGAAAAGTTAAATGATCTGCACAAGGTCACATAGCTATTCAGTCAGTAGAATGTGAGACCAAGGCCAGGTCATTCTCCCTTCATTGCCACAGAAGGGAGTTTCTCCAGTCACACCATGCAAGAAACACTGGAGCCAAGTGCAGACAGTGCTAGATTTGGTGTCAGAGAGGTGGGGAAGCTCTGCTAGCTGTGTGACCTTGGGCAAGTCACTAGAACAGGGGTTCTTAAGTTTATAAATTGAGGGTGTTTATCTACAACATAGGTTCTTAACCTGGTGTCCATGCACCTGTTTTAGAAATATTTATTTTTTATAAACATATTCCAATATAACTGGTTTCCTTTGTGACACCATGCATTTTGTTTTTGGTGTTTAAAGGCATTCTTTTGAGGAGGGTCCATAGGCTTAGCCAGACCAACAAAGAGGTCTGTTTGGGACACAGAAACAATAAGGAATTTTTGCTCTAGAAGACCTCAAAGGTCCCTCTGACTCCCCAATTCTAGGACCCTCTAAAGAACCCCTCCCAGTTCCCCTGCTTATAGATCTATACCATGGGACATACTAACAGGACAGTGTGCTGGTGGTAGGGGGCATCTTGGGAACAAGGAGGCATAATGTTTTACCATTAAAAAAGTTAAATGAGGTCAGATGCCAAAGCTAACTAAGAGAAAAACAAACCAAAAAAAGGAGAGGGGGAATGTTTGTCTCCTTACAAGTTCTGTGCCAGCAGGCAGCCCTAAGGCATGCTTCTAGGGGAGCCAGTACCTCACTCTTGTGGAGATGAGGCCTTGGCAGGCTGTTTAAGATGCTCTTGCCTAAAATACTTGCTTGGCCTCTGGCATAACAACAGCCCTCTGTTTCCCAGCACAAAGTGTGTGGGCTCTCTCTGCCCTCACCTGCCTCACCCTAGCCTTACCTAGGCCATTCCTCTCTCCCATGGATCTATGCCTAGGCTGACAGCTTCTTGTAAAGACAGAGAGACATCAAGAAGAGACTCAGATGCTTTCTGCTTATGAGACTCTGGGCAAGTCATTTCCCTTGTCTGAGCTTCAGGTTCCTTCCAGATCTAAATCCTAGGATTCCATAAAATACTAAGATGACTTAGAGACAGCTAAGTGTCACAGGTGGCTATGAAGTTAGGGAGACCTGAGTTCAACTCCTGCTTCAGACACTACCTGTGTGATCAAAGGCAAATCAGTTTTCTCATCTGTTAAATAGAGATGACAACAGCACCTACCTCCTAGGTTGAGATGGTATTGTAAAGCAGTTTGCAACTTAAAGTGGTATATAGAGCTGGGCCTGGAGTCAGGAAGCCCTGAGGTCAAATCTACCTCACTTATTAGCCCTGTGACCCTGGGCAAGCCACATAACCTCTGCTTGCCTCTATTTCCTCCTCAACAAAATGGGAATAATAACAGCACCTACTTCACAGGGTTGTCATGAGGATTAAATGAGAGATAGAGAACATTATGTAAAGCAAAATGGATAATTTTGATTACATTAAATTGAAAAGTTTTTGCACAAACAAAGCCAATGCAACTAAGATTAGAAGGAAGGTAGAAAACTGGGAAAGAATTTTTACAACCAGTCTTTCTGATAAAGGCCTCATTTTTAAATATGTAGAGAATTAAGACAAATTTATAAGAATACAAGCCATTCCCCAATTGATAAATGGTCAAAGGACATGAACAGGCAGTTCTCAGATGAAGAAATTAAAGCCATCTATAGTCATATGAAAAAATGCTCTAAATCATTATTGATTAGAGAAATGCAAATGAAAACACCTCTGAGGTACCACATCACACCTATCAGATTGGCCAACATGACAAAACAGGAAAATGATAAATGTTGGAGAGGATGTGGGAAAATTGGAACGCTAATACATTGTTGGTGGAGTTGTGAAATGATCCAACCATTTTGGAGAACAATTTGGAACTCTGCCCAAAGGGCTACAAAAATGTGCATACCCTTTGATCCAGCAATAGCACTTCTAGGGCTATATCCCAAAGAGATCAAACAAATGGGAAAAGGACCCACATGTACAAAAATATTCATAGCAGCTCTTTTTGTGGTGGCAAAGAATTGGAAATTGAGAGGATGCCCATCAATTGGGGAATGGCTGAGCAAGTTGTGGTATACGAATGTAATGGAATAGTATTGTTCTATAAGAAATGATGAACAGGCTGACTTCAGAAAAACTTGGAAAGACTTATATGGTCTGATGCTGAGTGAAGTGAGCAGAACCCAGAGGACTTTGTATACAATAGCAGCCACATTATGCAGTGACTAAGATTGTTAAACTGAACCCTTCTCAGCATTACGAGGATCTAAGACATCTCCAGAGGCCTCGGGATGGAAAATGCTGTCCACATCCAAAGGAAGAACTATGGAAGTCGAATCGCTATCACTTATTTTTACCTTCAGTTGAGTTTTGTTTCATCTTTCTGATGGTTCCTCCTATTGGTTTTAATTTTTACTTACAACTTCACTAATGGAAAATATGTTTAATGGGTATGTAAATGTAAAGCCTATGTCAGATTGTGCGCCATCTTGGGGGGGGGAGAAAAAGGGAGAAAAAATTTTCAACTCAAAAGCATATGGAAAAAAAATTAAATAAAAAAATAAGTAAAATTTAAAAAAAATTAAAATAAAAAAATAAAAACCTTTAATAAAAAAAAACACAGAAAAAAGGATTAAATGAGATAATATTATATGAGTGCTTAGCACAGTCCCTGGTACATAATGCATGCTTAAAAAATGCTTATTTCCTTCCTTCTTGCCAACTTTCCTATTTAAAAAAAAAAGGAATCTTTCCAGTGAGGGTAGAATTTGGGCCGAACCTTGGTGTCCCAGGGGGTGAGGCACAGGAGGCTGAGTGCCCTGAGTTGCACCAGGGGGCAGCAACTTCCAGCCATGGCAGCTGCTAGTGTGAGGTGAAGGTCGAGCAGAGAAGATGGAGATAACATTGGAGTCCCAACAGTGCTACTCTGAAGACAAGGAGGAGCTCATGTACATCATGGCCAAGGCAATGCTCATGAAGATGTCCATGCTCTGGGATCAGATCAACTTGGACCATTGCATGCAGGCTATGCAGGACAGGTATATGGAATTCAGTGGGAACCTGCAAGGTTTGTGTGGTGACCAGGATAGGTTAAGAAAAGAAGAGCTCAGTACCATTTCAGGACCAAAAGAATTGGCAGAATTCTATAATAAACTCAAATGGATAAAAAGAATTCCACTGGAAACACCCAAATGAGATTTGTGTGCCAATGTCAGTGGAATTTGAAGAGCTCCTGAAAGCCAGAGAAGATCCTAGTGAAGATCACAAAACTTTGTGAAGATCTTAGATGAAGAAGGATATGGCCTTTACCTGGATCTTCATGACTGTTACCTTAAGTGTATTAACTTCAAAGTATCTGAGAAACTGGATTACATTATGTAACACCTCTCTATCTCTGACCAGTTATTTGATCTTCCCACAGAAAGGAAGAATGCAGAGTATAAGAGGTGCCTGGAGATGGTACCTAAGAATCTCCAGGACTACACAGACAGGGTAAAGTTCCTAGAAGATCAGAATGAGCTGTTTGGGAAGATTCCGAATGAATTTGAGAAGTGGGACAATGGTGACTTCCCAGGCTGGCCAAAAGAGATAAGTAGATCACTGGCTCACACTGGAGCCCTTCTTGACAATCTCTGCATTTTCCTCCTGGAAGAAGTTGGTCTCCTTGTGCCTGGACAGACTAAAATCTGCACTCTTGGCTTTAGGATTGAAATGTACTGGGACACTGGAAGAGGGAGCCTAGAGACTGTTCAGCACTAAAGGCAAGCCCCTGGAATCACTTGACTCATCTCTATTTACTAAGAATCTTAAATCAAAAGGAACCAAGAGGGACACTGAGAGAAATAAAGACATTGCTTTTCTTGAAGCCCAGATCTACAAATACGTAGATTCTTGGGGAGTACCACCATCTCATATGAAAATATGCAACACAAACAGGCAGGGACAGAAGAGGAAAGAGAAGAGGCAGAGCAAAGAAGTGAGAGTGAAAGTGAAGATGAAGAGAACAGATTATTAAAAACCCCTGAAATCTGCCCCTGGGTTAGGATGGCGAGCCTATTTCTTACTGGCTGGATAAGCTAAGTGGCCTCAATATAAGCTATAACTGACATCTGTGGGAAGTACACCTACTGAACACCCAAAGGCTTCCCGGGGCACTTTGCAGAACAGCTTCATGTTCGTGCCATGAGGTGCGTGGGCATTCCAAATACAGCTCACTTGGCTGATGTGACCCAGATTGAAAATGTTGTCTCTCTGTAGGCCAGGCTGAAATTGTAGAAGGCTTCTGAATGGTGGCAGCCTGACGCTGAGCAAGAGTGTGAGGATGCCAGTGGAGATGCTGTGAATAAGATGTGTGAGAATTTGAAATGCCATGGACTGCTCTAGTGTCTCAAGGACAAGCTCCATGACTGGTTGAGTATTCTAGGATTTGATATATTTCTATTCCACACAAAGCTTATATTCCCAAAGACTCTGCTACATGATCTAACGTTCTAGCATGTGTCTTGTGAAGAGAAGAAATGTGGACATAGTGAAGGTTTGAAATATGTTTAATCTTTTGTTTCATATTAAAAAGGACTCTGAAAAAAATATCTGCCTAAATTCCTATTATTTGGATCACATCTTTAATGATTTGACACATATATGTAGGGGTTGGAGAAGATGGTCTCTGAGATCTTTTGTAACTCTAAGTCTGTGATCCAATGATCCCAGTTCATTTATTAGTTGGTACCTTAGTTACTCCTTCACTTACCTTGACTGAAGCCTTGGTTGTAGAAATCTCAGAGTTCATTCTTCATACTGAGTAGTCTTGACTAGAGCTATTCATCTCAATATGGTGGTCATTTAACACTCAGTCCTAGTGAAAAATGTATTATAAGCAGTAAGTCCATCTGTTTTTCTGTCCCACCTTTCAGAAGCTTTTCACCACTTTGCTTTCCAATGAATCCAGTGAAATATTTCCTAATGGAGTCTCTACCCCTTAGCAAATAATTCTGTAGTTTTCTAAAATTATGAGTGCTTTAGCTCCCACCTTCTTAGACATTTTTAGGATTGTGCCTAATTCAAGGGGGCATACAATATATTGATTTGAGTCATTAGGAGATATGGATTTATGTCCTGTTTTTTTAACATTTCCTAGCTGTGAAATTGGGCAAGTCATCTTGGCTTTCTGAGCCTCTGTTTTTCATCTTCAAATGGGAATAATGCCTCATTTGTTGTTCTTCATAATCTTAAAATTCTTTAAACATAAAAGTTATTAAAAGCCTCATAGAAGAAAATTGCATTGTCCCTAAAAATGGATGTTTTCTTCTCAGGCAATGTTTCATTCTGACAATTAGCTAAGAAATATTTCAATACTCCAAGGTTCCATGATTTCATTATGGTGGGTAGTATATCCATTGGGACATGTGGCCCTACCCTTTCACACTTTATTCATGAGTTTCTGTTGCCAAAGATTGTCATCACCTCTGATCGCCATTCTTTTGATGAGTTTCTTTACGTTTAGCTAAGTGATGCATAATTCAGAGAACACATAATACATCATCCAGCTCATACTCCAAGTCTTTCCAGCTTGGTAGGAGTGACCAAGTCCTACTGAGATCCATGACATGGATTCCCTGGCAAAGCCTTTGGAACCCAGCCAGTTTTATGATGAAGCAACAAAGGAGGACATTAGTGATGCTACCTGTGTAAGCTGTGCCTTAATCATAGAAATCAAATCTTCTGGACTCCCTCATCCTACTGTACCCAATGCCAGTTGCCTTACCAATTAAGGACCATCCTCAACCTTATCTTCAAAACCAATTATAGAATCTGAGGTCCTGCAGACAAGTCCCATAATTAAACATCGGTTTGTGAAATTCTAGTTAAGTCATCACAGGTACCTTAATGTCATAAGACTTTTTTTTCACAAAGTCAAACAGGGAAGCCAAAAATTGGATTTCAGAAAGATTAAGCTCGTTCATAAAAGAAGGTGGAATTGTATTGCTATTAAAATTCAAAAATGTGTGAATCGGGACCTTAGGAGTGAGGTACCTTCATTTAAATCTATGCTCCAGTTAATTTGAATAAAGTACTCCAGAGAGTACTTAAGAGGCAGCTGGAGGTTCAGTGGACAGAGCACTGGTCCTGGAGTCAGAATGACCTGAGTTCAAATCCAGACTCAGACACTTCCTAGCTGTGTAATCTGGGGACACTTAACCTCTGATTGCCTGATAAAAGGGTCCACTGGAGAGGGAAATGGCAAACCACTCCAGTATCCTCGCCAAGAAATCTCCATGGAGTGAGAGCAATGGGGTCACGAAGAGTCGGACACGACTAAACAATTGAACAACTGAGAAGTACTCCAGCAAAGAGAAGGGATCTGTCCTTTTCCTGCGGGCTTTCCCCCCCAAATATAATGCAATGCTGTCCAATATTAATTGGAATTAATTAATAGAGGCAGCATGATAAAGTAGAAGGAATGCTCAATTTGTTGCTAGGAAAGACATGAATTAAATTCTATATCTGCTATTTACTAGATGTATGACCATGAACAAGTAAGTCATTTTGCCTCTGTTTTATAAGTTCTCGAATGCGAGAGAAACTTAAGTCATTTTATAATATCCTCAGGCTTTATAAATGAAAGCAAGATGCATTTTATTTCTAATCACATTTTTACTGATTAGAAGAGTTCAAGTGTATTGAGTGAATATCTCGGCTATTCATGCAGTATGTTAAGTCCATATCACATTAGAACTCTTTTTTCTCCATTCTCAACAGACCCACCATTAATTAGTCCACAGATCAGACTGGTATATGATAGGAAACCTGGATAGCTCATCTATTATCATATCATAAATGAGCAAAATTGGGCCCAGAATCGAACAGGAAGCGAAGACCAAACTGGATTGACTGCAAGAAATTGTGAATTTTTTTTAAATAACCCTGAATTGCTCTGATACAGAGGCTCACCTTTTTAACACCAATATACTTCCAGTGAGGTTATATAGCTGTGAGTTATGCGATACCAAAGTTTCCAAAGAATTGAAGTTGCAGGTCACCCAAAGGGGAATAGACACAAAGTGGGTGCGAGCAGAAGGAATTATGTAGGAGAAGCTCCATAAAGGATGTCATCAGAAAATCTCAGTTTTGCTGCTTATTACCTATGTGACCTTGGTCAAGTCACAGTCTGTCTGGTCCTCAGTCTCATTAGCCATAGAATGAGTAGGTCAGACTAGATGACCTCTAAGAGACTTTCCAGCTTCCAATCTATAATTCTATAAAAAAAAAAAGACCAGAAAAACAAGATGGGTTGGTCATATAGCAAAAGCGAAAAATAACCAATGGGTAGTCCACATATACTGCTAGTATCCAAGTGTAATAGCAATTTTAGAACTGATTGGTATGCCTGGATTTGTCGTTCAGAGGAATATTCATTTCCTCTTAGCTCAGAGAAGAAATTCTGGACTAATACAATCCTTGAGCTGGACTTGAACCATGTCCAAAAAGCTTTGGGGGAAGAAAAAAAAAACTTTTCCAAGACAACCAAGTGTCAAAGAAAGGAACTACGTTGGCAGAAGCTGAGGATCAGTAGCAGTGAGAAGGTGGTGTTGTCAAACCCCTCCAAGACTTAAGGAGCTGGGTGGCAGTGGCTGCCAAGGGGGCAATGGGTAAACAGAGAGAGGGGAAGAAAGAACTGAGCTATAAGGTAGAAGGGACAAACCATACTAGGGGACTTGGGACAAAGAATTCAGATTGGAAGGAGCTCCTTAAGAACAGGGACTATTTTAATTAATTTTTTTTTACCTTTGTATCCCCAGTGCTTATTACAGTGCTTGGCATATGTTGTTGTCAAGTTGTTTAGTTGCGTGTGACTCTTTGTGACTCTCTTTTTATGGGGTTTTCTTGGCAAAGATAATGGAGTGGTTTGCCATTTCCTTTTCCAGCTCAGCATATATTAAGTATTTAATAAATACTTGATAACTTGATTTGCCTTGATATCTTCAAAGACTGAAGGAAATTCCAGAAGATGTACACTTTCTCCAACTTCTACTATTTAAGGTAATCTAATAACAGGTACTGTTATATACTCTTCTCATTAAAAAAAAAAACTTAGCTGTTAACTGTATCTTGATTTTTCTTTCATATATAAAGAAACCAGGATTAGTCATGAAGAATTATATGTATACTTAGCCTGTACAGAGAAAAAGTGAGCAGAAGAAACCAGGGCTTAGCTGGTGAGAGGAATGAAAAGCCCGAGAGGGTTTCTGGGTAATTAATGATCAATTTATTAATTAGGCTAGCAAATAATCAATAAATTGAGGTTGGTGGTTTCTCTCAGTAACCAAAGACACCCAATGGAGATATTGAATACCTTAAATATTTTTAGAAAAGGGCATGATGTTGACAAGAGAAATAAACCCTGAAGGAGTAATCATATTAATAATCAATGAAGGAGTAAACATATTAATAAGGAGGTGGGCTAGAAGTCTTCAGCTCCTCCTGCTGAGAGCCAGCCATCTGGAAAAAAGAATCCATCTCTACCTAGACCACTTAAGTTGAAGGATGGGCCAGAATTCACCTAGATTAGATTCTCTTTACCCTTTAATCAGAAATAAGCTCTCCCCAGTTGGTTGGGGTCAGTATAAGATAGAGGAGAATGTTCCTGGAGGGTTAGGCCAGTCTCATCAGGCCTGTCCTTCAGAGACTGATTGACCGGGAAGGATTAGTGCTCAAATGAGGAAGTAAAAAGAGAAAAAAACCTGGATGCCAATATTAATAATTGGTTATTAACAGAAAATAATTTTTCTCACTGGAAATAAGCAAAATATAAGTTAAGGCAGAGAGATAAACCTCTGTCTAAATTTAAGGAATTTTCCTAATTGGAAGCTCAGAGCTATTATGATTTTATTATTAACTTTTCATCTGAATCTGTAAAATACTAGAGAGTTCATAGACCTGAGGTCCATCATATTGCCCCTAGGCTACAACCTAATTCTTGTTAACTCCCTACACCTCTGCCTAGTCCTGGGAGATATGTTTCATTATCTGGGATCATTACTGGATTTTTTAGTTACTCAGGGAGTAACTGCCTTTTAGTGAACTTTTCATGGATGTCTTAGTCATTGTCATTGACATTCATAGAATGTGGGCCATGTGACCATAGTGGTGGGGGGACATATGGAGAAGGGACATTTCCAGAATCACAAGGAATTCCTATAGGGTGTGCCAGCACATCCGGCTCACACTGGAGGCATGTCCACGAACATTTTGTACTTTTTTCATTTGGTTCTTCTACTTGCACTCTAAATTAGTTTATATAAATCTTTCCTAGGCAGTGAGGTAGCCCAATGGATAGAATGCTAGACTTGGAATCAGGAAAATCTGAGTTCCAATCCTGCCTCCCATATTTATTAGTTGTGTGACCCTGGGCCTATACCCCTCTCTCTAAGTTTCTTCATCTGTAAAACGGGGATAACAACAACTTACCTCACAGGGTTGTTGCGAGGGTCAAATAAGATAACATGTAAAGTGCTTTGCAAACTTCAAATGCTATTAAATTCCATCATCATCATCATCATTGCCATCATCATTATTGATTGGGTTTAATTTCCAGCTCTGTCACATACTACCTATGGAACCCTGAGCCAGTTACTTAACCTCTGTGGGCCTTAGTTTCCTCATCCGTATAATGAGGGAGTTGGAATAGATGACCTCTCAAGCCTCTTCCTCTAATTTTAGGAGCCTATAAACAAACTTATCTCTATGGTGGCATTTATCATGAAATTTTACACAATCTTAACATATGTGTAGGAGACAATTTATTTGGTGGGAATTTACTTTCACCCCAAAAGTTCAAACCCATTTCTAATAGGGTTGAGGCTGAAGTGGAGAATTTGTCCAAATTATTTTGACTCAGAGAATGTTCTGGACTTTTGAGTGCTCAGCAATGAAATGTCTATTATCATTGTCTTCCCTTAATATTGTCCAATCAACTGCTTCCAGCTTTCAGTTCTGTGCAGAGATTTTTTTTTTCAAAAAGTTTTGATATCCTGTTTCTCATGAGATTCATTTACATTTTTTGATGGACAACTATACTGTTCTATGTGTCTGAGAATGGATCAAAAGAGAACAGGCTTCCTATCATTTCTATCTTCTTTATGAATTATAAAATTAAATATCATCCCAAATTAAAGTCACTCTCCATGCTCTTTCCTTGATTATATCATTGAGAAGAAAGACATAGCCTAATAGCAGAAAATCAAAAAAGACTTCTGACTAATCTTTCATTTTCACAGAATCATACACATCACAAAAGTGTTTTATGTGCCTTCTTTCACATTTCTTTCAAAGGAAATTATTCCATAAGAACTTGGTTTGGCAGAAAGAGCATTAAAATCAATGTCAAAGGACCTCTCAATCTCAATTCTTGCAGTTCACTTTCTGTGTGACCTTGGACAATTCATTTAACCTTTATGGACCTCAGTTTCCTCATTTGTTAAATTCTAAAGCTGCTAATCAAAAATCAGGCTCTAGGAGGCTCATGAATACAAAAAACAGTTCCACTGGAAAGAAATGTCTGCCAGGTCCCTGAAATAAATGGTTGGCACCTACCCTAAATCATGCAAGAAAAGAATATATTGGTAACTGAAATACCAGAATACAGTGATCTGGGCATTCTATGATGGGTGCAAAACATTATTCCTAATGTACACTTGTGTCTCTCTATAACATTATCCACTTTGGTGCCATCTTGGATAAATTGGGCTTCCATCTTAAATGAAGTTTATTTAATAATACCAACATGTATTTATATAATACTTAAAATTTTATGACTTTGATTTCCAGGAGCCAAGATGGCAGAGTAAGAAGTAAGTCTCTTTCACCCTCCTTTATTGACCTCTGAAAGCCCAGAAAACATCACCCCAGGAAAAACCCTGGAATTGCTGAACCAGTAGAAATATGGAGTGCAGCGGTCTTATAGCCCAGGAAGCTTGGGGGATTAATAGAAAAGACCCCTCTTGCTCTGGGGGAAGGGGAGCAGTACAGGACGGGAAGTGTCCCAGCAAGCCTGCAGCAAGCCCCACCTCAGCATATCAGGGGGAGATCCTGAGGCCCAGGGTGGTAGAGCAGGCAAGCACCAACACCAGGACCTCCTGAGTGCCTCAGTACAGGCAGGGGGACTGGTAGATACCAGCTTGGAAAACCACCACACACACTGGTGTTCTCCAGCAGCCAAATCTCCCAGTGCCTCAGCACAACTCTGGTAAGTACAACTCTAGGAGGCAAAGCTCCAGGCTGACAGACATTCTCCAGCAGCCAAACATTTGAGTGCAAGGCCCAGGGAAGCAGGAGTTACACATTTGAGTACAAGGCCTGGGTGAGCAGGCATCCCCTGGTAGCTAGACTCCCCACCCTAACCCTGAGCACTCCAGTATTACTGACCCCAGCCTAGCACCAGGTAAGCTGCCATCTCCCTACAGCCTCCAACTGCCAGCACACCAAGCTATGACCAGGTCCCAGGCTCCTAGTACAAGAAACTTGGGTCAGTGCCCCCTGCTCTCCAGCAGGAAAGTTCAACTTTTTTTAAAAGTCAATAGGCAAACACCATGATCAAAAATCAGAAACGGACAATGACTGTAGATTTTTATTATGAGGACAACAAAGATCAAGGCACAAATTCAGAAGAGGACAACATTGTCAATATACCCACATCCAAAACCTCAAAGGGGAACATGAACTGGCTCGAGCCCAAAAAGCCTTCTTGAAAGAGCTCAAGAAAGATTTTAAAAGTCAAATAAGAGAGATAGAAGAAAAATTGGGAAAGGAAATGAGAGGTATGGAAGACAGAGTCAATAGCTTGGAAAAAGAAGGGAAAAATTAACTGTAGAAAACAAATCCTTAAAAAATACAATTGGCCAAATGGAAAAAAAGTACACTGAAAGAAACAACTTAAAAAGTAGAATTGCCAAATGGAAAAGGAAGAACAAAAACTCACTGAGGAGAACTCCTTAAAAGCTAAAATGGGCCAAATGGAAAAGAAGATATAAAATCTGATAGAAGAAAACAATTCATTAAAAAATTGAATTGGGCAAGCAGAAGCTAATGACTCTATGAGAGACTAAGAATCAGTCAAACAGAAACAAAAGAATGGAAAAAAAATAGAAGAAAACATAAAATATCTCATTGGTAAAACAACTGACCTGGAAAATAAATCCAGGAGAGACAATTTAAAAATTATTGGGCTACCTGAAAACCATGATGAAAAAAAGAACCTGGACAGCATCTTTCAGGAAATCATCAAGGAAAACTGCCCTGAGGTCCTAGAACCAGAAGATAAAATAGACATTGAAAGAATCCATTGATCAGCTTTTGAAAGAGATCCCAAATTGAAAACACCAAGGAATTTTGTAGCCAAATTCCAAAATTACCGGGTCAAAGAGAAATACTGCAAGCAGCAAGAAAGAAATAATTTAAATATGGAATCACAGTCAGGATTACACAGTACCTTGCAGTTTCTACATTAAAAGATTGGAGGGAATGGAATATAATATTCTGTAAGACAAAGGAGGTTGGATTACAACCAAGGATCAACTACCCAACAAAATTGAGCATAATCTCTCAGGAGAGCAAACGGACATTCAACAAGGAGACTTCCAAACCTTCCTGATGAAAAGACCAGAGCTCAACAGAAAATTTGATCTTTAAATACAAGACTCAAGAGAGGCATAAAAGGGTAAACAGGAAATAAAAAACATGTTATTTATAAGGGCAAATTATTTATATCCCTAGAAGGGAAGATGACACTTATAACTCTTGAGAACTGTATTGTTATTACATCATTTAAAAGGGCTATACATAGACAGAGGACATGGGTATAAGTTGACTTTGATGTGATGATAAAACATCTAATTAAGTGGTGAAAAGGGATTGTACAGGGAGAAGAGGAAAGGAGGAGGCAAACAAGGGTAAATTATATCACATGAAAAGGCACAAAAACCTATTACAATAGAAGGAAAGAAGGGAGGGAGATGAGCATTGTTTGAACTTTACTCTCATCAGATTTGGTTCAAAGAGGGAGTAACATAATCAGTTAGGTGCAGCCCTATAGGAAGTAAGAGGAGACAGGGAAAAGAAGAGCGAGGGGGATGAATAGAAGGGAGGGAAGAAGCAGTAATGGTAAAGGGGAAGAAAAGGAGGGGCCTGATAGAAGGGAGGGCAGACTGAGGTAGGCAGTGGTCAAAAGTAAAACTCTAGTGAGGAGAGAAAGGGAGAAAGGAGAGAGAAAAGCATAAACAGGGGAGAGGGGGAGAAATAGGATGGAGAAGAAGACACAGATAGCAATCATAACTGTGAATGTGAATGGAATGAACTCTCCCATAACACAGAAATAGACAGCAGAGTAGATTAAGAACCATAATCCTACAATATGTTTTTTACAAAAAATGGCAACCCTAAATCAAATCAAAACCCCGGTCTCCTGACTCTAATACCAGTTTAATTTTTTTTTTTATGCTATGGTGCCTAAGTTACCAGAAGGACCTAATTCTGACAGGATCTCATATCAAAACAGTCCCATGGAATGGGGGTCCAAAGAGAAACTTGGTTCAAATTTCCACTCTCTTGCTTACTACAGTTATAGCCCCAGGGAAGTCGTTTAATATGCTGTCTTTCCATTCTAGAGTATAAGCTCCTTGAGGGCAGGGACTGGCCTGTTTGTACTTGAGCACAATGCCTGGCACATAGTAAGCCTAGCACATTGATGAATGTTATCTCTAGCTGTTCCAGGGTCTCAGTTTCCTCATTTATAAAATGATTGATAAAGAGATTTTTATGTTTCTTTTCAGTGCTAGATTTTATGATCCTATGACTTCATGATAGGGTTTCTACTGCTCTTTGTCTCCTAATAATTGGAAAGAAATTATTATATTAGAAATCATGGAGTCCTATGTAGGGTAGGGAAAGAGAACCCTAATCTTGTCATTAAGTCAGACCTGTCCATTAGAAGAATGCCTACAGCTATGAGCCCACCTCCCACCAACTATTAGGTTCAGCCTAGTCTCAGAATAGCAAGCTTCCTCTGGGCCCAGCTGGGATGGCCAAAAATTGCTTGACTCCAGAGGTATATTAAACACTCCTCACACAGCAAATTGATGACCTTTGATAGAAATGCTCCTCTTACATACATGTTGATATTTCAATTGTTATCAAAGAGAAGTAAAGTGACTATGATACACAGCCCAGGGCCTGAAGCACATGACATCACTCTAAAGAGGAGGAGCAAGAAATCTTGAAAGAAGAGAATGTCCTTGCTCATGTGAATGATAACTGTTAGAGTTATTGCTGCCCTCTCTACTGATTTCTGTTTGTTTGTTTTATGGTGAAGAGAGAATGAAAAAAATGAAAGTCTGTATGTCTCAAGTATCAAGAATGCCTATGAAGCTGGTCCTATACATAAGATATGGACATAGGAAAGAATACTTGTGGTTTCATTCTAATTCAATACAACAAACACACACTCACAAACATGTATATCTGATCTCCCAAAAAATCTTAGTGTAGTTTTAAGGTTTAGTAACTTAACTTTTCAGCTTTAATAGCTCGAAATCACACTAAGAATTGGGGACACCCTGTATTTATTAAATGGCATATATAAGAGCACCATGTTCAGCACTGAGCAAGATAAAAGGTTTCAATAAGAAATATTTGCTACTCTCAACTACATTATAATCTATTTGCATACAGCTCTAGAACATATAATTAAAGGGATGGTTTGGGAGCAGGTAGAAAAGGGAGTAGTAATCACAAAGAGCCAAGATAGGTATGTCAAAAATAAGTTTACATGTATAGAAATATATACAAATATAAGTATATATGTATACATATGTGTGTATAGGTGTATATATGCATATATACATATATATCTGTTTTTTAAATTATAAGTGGGTTACAATCTGTATCGGTGGAGGGAATTCCTACACCAATTTGATTACATATTCCTTGTCTTTTTTTCTTCATTCTCCAAGAGGACCAACGGCATCAGGGACGTGACGCCATGACATGCCAGTGATTTGGATTTAAGTGAGGGAGGGCTGTGCAAAGTCACCACCTCACTTTCTCCTCTGGAGCTGTCTGGATTCAGTGGCAAGATATAGATCAGGAGCACTGGAGATGGCCCTGGATGCAGTGGGAGACCTTGGCCATCTTAAACTAAGGTCTTTAACAGGTCTCAGTTTGACTGACGCCAACTCCCATTTCGTGATTAAGATTAGGTAAGAAATGAGGCACGGAATGGCCTCTTTTACCTAGTCAAAAAAAAATATATATATATATATATATATGTACATATACACATATGTATTTATATATATATATGCACATATATGTACATGTATACGTATATATACACATATATGTATATCTGGGATGAGAAGACTCTCAGGGTTTCTGTTCAACACAGAAATAACACACATACATGTATCTATATGTAGATATATGTATGTATATATGCATATATATATGAAATTGTATTTCAATATATTGGTTTCTTTTTGACCTTATGTATTTTATTTTATCAGCAACTAGGTGGCACAGTAGATAGAATGCTGAGCTTGGAGTCAGGAAGACTTATTTTCCTAATCTCAAATCTGGCCTCAGGCACTTACTAGCTGAGTAACCCTGAGCAAGTCACTTAACCCTGTTTGCGCCTCAGTTTCCTCATCTGTAAAATAAGCTGGAGAAGGAAATGGCAAACCACTCCAGTATCTTTCCCAAGTGACTTCAAATGTGACTTAACTTCTGATCCTCCGTCTTTTCATCTGTAAAATAGGGATGATTACCAAATAAGGCAATTGCATAAATGTCACAAAGACTCAGACATGACTGAAAAACGACTGAACAATGACAAAATTTTATTTTATGCATTTAAAAACAGTTGACACACAAAGGGCCCATGACACAAAAAAGGTCAGGGTCTCCTGTGGAGGAGAATTCTTGGCTAGGACTTCTGAGGTCCCTTCAAACTTTTAGATTCTATTCTTCTGGAAGAGGATAAGACTACTCAGATATATGATACACATAGTACATGCAAAAATATTTATCAAGCCTCTGCTATGCATAAGGTACTAGCCTTAGTGCTGGGGACACACGGATGAAAAACAATATAGCCCAATACCCTTAATGAACTTATAAGCTCCCTCTTAAGTATGTGACATTTAAAGAATTAAGTCTCACGTGCCAGAGGCAGGAGAGATCCAGTTGAGGTACTCTGGACAATCTGAAGGGAGAGATCACTTTGGGGGGTGGGGGAGGGCAGGGATGGACCTCGGGGAAGAGGAAATATCTGAGTTCTTATGGCTAAAACTTCTGGCTACACTAAAAGAAGTCTTCCAAAGAATCTATCCTTCAGGTAGAACTGGAAACATCACTTCAGTGGTAACAGGTCTCCAGAAAATTCAGGGATTTAATTTGGTTTTTGTTATTTTGGCATTGGAAGGTAGGAATCATCACAATTTAATTAGCATCTTCATTTCCTTAGGGGGTGATTAATAATACACAAGGAAATAAGGCTTTACATAATTCATCAAACTGACACAGTCCAGTACCTTTGGAAGTCCCTAAGTTTTGAATCCTAGTTTGTCTATAATACTTGAAAATCAACCATGAAGTGATATATAGATTCTTTTGCTAGCACATGAAACTAGTTTGTGTCTTTTGAAAGTCAGCTAAGAAAAGCTTAATTACTATCTTCCCAAACTTAGAATCTTTTCTTTTCTTTTCTTTTTTTTTGCTTTTTGGTGAGGCAATCAGGGTTAAGTGACTTGCCTAGGGTCACACAGCTAGTAAGTGTCATGTATCTGAGGCTGGATTAGAACTCAGGTCCTCCTGACTCCAAGGCTGGGGCTCTATCTACTGCGCCACCTAGCTGACCCTCTTTTCTTATTTTTTTTTCAAAGAATAAATAAAAAATCCTGCAAAATTGGTTCAATATGGTCATTGCCATCCTTCATCATGCCTGGAAGCAATGTGGTACAATGAAAAAAGCATTAGCTCTTGTGAAGAGTGTGATGACTTGGGTTCAAATACTAACTCAGATACTCCCTATGTGACCTTGGGCAAATCACTTAGCTTCCCTGAGCTTCACTGTCCTTATGTATAAGATGACAGAGTTAGACTAGATGACCTCAGGTCCCTTAACAGCTCTAGCACTACAACGCTCTGACTAAATGATAGAAGATCCCAAATGGAGGTTCCATGTTAAAGGAATCAAAAATATGAGGCAAGCCCTATCCAAACATGTGGCTAAGTCTACCAACAACCTATATGCAGGGAATGCTAGACAGTGGAAAATATGGGGAGAGAGGAGAAGAGAATCAGCGTAACAAAATCAATATAACAAAAATAGAGACTGGACAGTCACCTATGTCAGAATATGCAGCTCTGCCTTGGATAATTAGGTCCTTCCAAAGTTAGCAATCTTTCACTTTGACTGGAGGCTGAAATCATGCATTTTTTTCAGTTCAATCTTAAGAATGAATTGGTCTATTTTCACCTCCAATTCTAGGTATTTGGTATCTTATAGATGTTATATATGTGTCCATCATTACTCAGACTGCTTACCAGGGAACCAGCTTTGATGGGAGCAACTTGTGATGGCGTTGTCATTTTATGCATTCCCACAAGACCACAAAACAATTCAAGGGTTTGTTTCCTTTATTTTTCCCCCTTGAGCAAGTAGGTAAAGGCCGAGGCAACTTTTGTTTTGTATCCTAAAAGCTAAATCTATGTCATTTTCAGAAATGTTTCAAACTGCCTAGCTTAAAAAAAAAAGACCAAGTTGACATCTAAAATGTTTAATCTTTCTTGATTTAAAACCTGAAGCAGCAAATAATCAATATTTGCCCTGAGGAAGTCCTGGGGTTCTTTAAAGAACCAGAATCTTCCAGTACACTGGTGTCCTGCTTTTTTAGGAGAAACACAGTACCCGTTTAAAAAGGCTGAACTTGGCTGACACACAGAAAAGGGAAGCTTGAATGGGTGACCTCCATCTCCCTGGATAGTGTGGGCTCAACCACAGGCTGGAAGCACTTCTTCTTAATTCCCGAATCCATGGAGAGACATTTTCTATAAATAGGTTTCTGCTACCCAGTGCACAAGACTGCGACCCTATTCAGTATAAATGTTAGTGACAGAGGCTTTTAAGTGAGAGGTTAGAAGGCAAGACAGTGTTTCAGCCACTTGACTAACAAGGTACTACTTTTGTTTCCATGGATGTCTTCCCACCATGACCCTGCCTCTGACCTTCTACAAGTATAAACTGGCAAAGTTAAAAAGAGTGGCAAGGCAAGGCAAACATGGGCAAATATTTATGAAGCATTTACTACACGTCAGGCACGGTACTAAACACTTTCGATACAAAGAACCCACATTCTAATAAGGGAAACAACATGTAGAGACTTTTGTAGAGACTTATGTATATTCAAGGCATACACAGAGCAAATGGAATGTATTCTTGGGGGTAGGTACTAGCAGTGGAGGAGTAGCAGTATACATTTTAATATTCTGTGGCTTCAATACCAAGGTGAGCATAGGAAAGAATGGTAAAAATATTTTGGAATATATGGAATCAGGATAAAGAAACTAAACAGCTAGATAGAGCAATGGACTTCTAGAGTCAGGAAAACCAGAGTTCAAATCCCATCTCACCTACTTGATAGCTGTGTAACCCTGGGCAAGTTACTTAAGCTTTGCTGCCTCAGTTTTCTCTGTGTAAAATGGGGATGATAATAGCACCTGTCTCCCAGGGTGGTTGTGAGGATAAAATGAGATAACATTTGTAAAGCATTTTGTAAACCTTAAAGCAGTGCATAAATGCTAACTATCAATGACAGGCTAAAGATGTATAGATTCTACAAGACATTCAGACGTATACAACATAAATAATTTCTTCAAGAAGAGAATAAGGAAGTAGGGGGCTTGGGAAGCACCATGCAAAAATCACAAAATATGAAATTGTATCTTAATTGGTAGAAAACTGCTCTTTACCAATGTATGAGTGATTTTCAAATCACTCCACAAGCATTTCTTAATCACTTATAATATGCCAGGCTCCGTGTTAACTACTGTGGATATAAAGAAAAAGCAAAAACAATCTCTTCCCTCAAAGAACGTTTCTTCTAATGAGGAAGATGAGGATACACGTACAACAGATCCAGGGTAACTGAGAGAAGGCACTGGCAGCTAGGGAGACCA
Organism: Phascolarctos cinereus; assembly: GCF_003287225.1. Taxonomy (NCBI): domain Eukaryota; kingdom Metazoa; phylum Chordata; class Mammalia; order Diprotodontia; family Phascolarctidae; genus Phascolarctos; species Phascolarctos cinereus. Next base: position 117,744,397 of record NW_027555847.1, read on the forward strand.
AGAAAGACCTCCTGAGGAAGGTGGAATTTGGGCTAAGTCTTGAAGGAAGCCAGGGAATCCAAATCATATGGCTATGTGCAGACAGACCATCCACTTTTTAGAACAAAAATTAAAATCAGCATCAAAGTAGAAGGATAAAAATGGGATGATCAGAGCACAATCGCAACACTCTAATCTAGCATCTTCAAACAAGATACTAACACCAAAAAATATGAAATGGCACAAAGAAAAAACACTAGCATCATAAATTCTTACAGAAGATTAACAAGGTAAAATAATAAACTCTATGAGGAGTTTCCAAATAAGCTCAGAAACTGCCTCACCCTAGCACATCCTTGATCTCCTTGCCAAGTAGAGACCTGGAAGCCAAGGAAAACACCTGTTTAGAATATAAATACTATGGAGGATGGGGAAAGATATAAACAGCATAGATTCACAGAACCATGAGGAGGAGCAGAGGAACAAAAAAAAAACAACCACCAAGTTTTCAGCAATTTCAGCATGAGAACCAATTCGACTAGCTGATCCCTAGACCATTTAAAGATGAAAATGGAATTAGGGCAACAGACAGAAATGGAACAGATCTGTTAGCATTTCTAAACAACTTTTTTTCATCAGTGTAATCACTGGACTCCTAACTTCTTGCTCCCCAAAGTGCTCAGTGAAAAAGTGGAGATACAACTAAAAACCCAAAGAACAAAAAGTCGGCAGGAATAGCTCAGGAACATGAAGAAAGCCACGCTGGCAGCTCCAAATGTTTTAGAGCATTGAAGGGGTCGATTCTCGGCATATATGAAAGAAAAGAAAATATCAAATGATTGGGGGAAAAAAATCCCCTGTAGCATTGTTACCTGCCCCAAAAGCAATTAAGAGGACATCAATAATTACCGGCCCATAAGCATAAGCTTACTTTCTCATCTGCATGAAGTTTTTATGAGAATCCTCTACAATCCTGTCAAGGCTATCCTCGAGGAGAATATGAGAAGCTGCTCACAGCGGAGGATCTAAGCTCAGGGAGCGCAGGGAACATCAGGGCAATGAGAGTTACGCTATAGTAGCAAAAAACGCTTTGCTAAGTCAATGGATTTAATCCAAAGGTCTTGTACTTCAACAAACAGGGGAGGGGCCTTATCAAATCCGTACAGAGTATGCCAACTACATGGGGAACTTCTCGCATCACGAGCCTGATCTGGGCAGAAGCCTCATGGAGCTGCTACCTCAAAGCATTACCTTTTATACGGAATTGAGTTCTTTGTCCGGGAACTGGCTCGGTAATCGTATCTTGCGCGACAGGGGCCATCAGATTGTTCAGCACTTCAGGGTTGTACAACACATCAGGACAAATTAGGGAATTCCACCGGCCAGGTTCAAGCAGAAGTCAGTACATGTCTAAAATTCAGGGAGACCTTTTGTTCAACCTGTCTTTATGTAAATCATTTGCCTGTTTGCTACAGAAGGGACCAGGAAGGCTCTTGCATAAAACATTATATATCCAAACACATCTTCCCAGTCATAAAATTGGCCAAAAGATAAAGGAAACACAAAACCTCACTGTGCTTGTTGTGTTGATGATAACAACAAACAAAACCACTTGTTAGAGCAAGATGTAAACTTAAAGGCTTTCCTCCAACAGAGTGCATCCATGCACTTGCTCCCCATATTGGGACATACGTGATTCCTTGAAAGATACAACGGCAGAGGTAACTTTGCTCAATGGCCCTCTGATTATCCATTCCATCATTCCAGCTCATCAAAGGTGTTTGCCGCTGTCATGGAGGCTGTCCAGCACAAAATCCAGATGAAATGGATTCTCCATGGACTGGGGAGGCGTTCCAGATTCTCCTGCTTATGGATGGCATTATGCTGATTGTATCAAATCGTGGAATACAGAAAGTGTCCTAAATGAGAACCACAACAACTCTGAGGTCAACCTAGCAACCTACATGGCAAAAATTGCTCCAACTATGATAAATAATTCAGTGGACCGCATTTTGAGGTGGTACATTCGTGCATAAAGGCAGCTAGGTGGTACGGTGGATAGAGCACTGGTTCTGAAGTCAGTCAGGAAGACTCTTCTTTTTGAGTTCAAATGAGGCTTCAGATACTCACTGTGTGACCCTTGGCAAGTCATTTAATCCTGATTGCCTCAGTTCCTCATCTGTACAATGAGCTGGAGAAAGAAAAGGCAAACCACTCCACCATCTTTACCAAAAAAGCAAAACAAAACAAAAAATCCCAAATGGGGTCACTGAGTCAGACACAACTGAAAAACAACTGAAAAAAATTGGTATATATCTTAGGCAGGCATTGCTTATGGACAGCAAGAGGGGTTCAGATACGAATGGGAGGAAGAAAGCAAGCTACATCGTCTTTGGGAAACCATGTAGTATTCTCTATGATCCCAAGCTGCCCTCTGAAACAAAGAACCATCTTTTTAACACCAATGTTTGTTAAAGTTAAACAACTTTTTCACTGAACAAAAATCCACTTTCTCTCCTGTCCACCTTCCCGCTCCCCTGCACTACTGAAAAAGAAAGAAAAACAAAATCACTTGTAATAAATATGCATAGTGAAGCAGAAACAAATTCCCACAGTGGCCATGTCAAAAACAAAAAACAGCTCTGTTGTAAGTCAAGGAAGACTGAATCTCTGAACAATCACAATTGCAGGTTACCTAAAACACCATGTAAAATCACATGTAAATATAAGTAATCCACAGTAACGTAATCTGTGCAAAAAGTTGGATTAAAGAAATCATCTGAAAGATGTGTGATCAAAAACTGAGGCTGGCTAGTGATGTGGTGAGAGATAATAGCCAACAGTTGTATATCCCTTTAAAGTTCTCAAAATCCTTGATCCTTGTGATTTTATTCTCATGACAACCTTGTGAGTTAAGTGCTGCCAGAATTATTATCCCCATTTTACAGATGAAGAGACTGAGGCTCCGAATGGTTAAATGATTTACCCATGGTCACACAGCTAGCAAAAGTCAAAAGTGGAATTTGAACTCAGGATTCTTCTGATTCTCAATTTAACAGATTTTCTACTATACCACATTCGTACTCCAATGGACAGTATGAATGGTGCATTAATACCCGCATAGAGAGTGGCCTCCAACACATTATATGGGTGCTCTGTGGAAGATAGGCAGATGGACATGCCAAGAGTCACACAAGAGAAGGGCTCTGAGATGGCTTATCATCTATGTCAGTGGAGGGAGTGATGAAATTGATGGGATCATTGTTCCACGGAAGTAACCCAAGACGTAGCATGGTGCTTTATTTTTTTAAAATTGCTTATAAATGTTTAAGTTGATTTTGTTGAGGATAAATGTCTTTGAGTATCTTCCAAATTAAGGAGCTAATACTCAAAAACATTAGTTTCGTCACCTACATATAGCCAGGTCTGGCTGTGACTACCAAATACTGTTTGCCAGTAATAATTGGTTAGCTTAAAGATAAGCTCTCTCCAACTCAACTCACTACAGAAAACATTTATTAAATACTTTTTCTTCTCCGAAAGCCAGTATGAAAGTGTGGACAGAAAGCAATTGTTGGCATCAGAAAGACCTAGAAGCCTCTGACACATACTGTTTGTGTAGGCATGAACAAATCTTTTCTGCCAGTGCTTGGCAGCTCTCTAAAACTATAAGGGTCAGAGTATCATCTATCTGCATCGGGAGATGGATTTTCCACACCAGAATGATGAAATCGTAGGTCTGGACCAAAAAAATGTTCCAGATGCCATATAACATTCTGGGGATATGAAGACAAAAACGAAATAGTCTTCCTTCAAGGAACTTGTATTGTATCATATATATATATCAGGTATAGATATACAAAGTAATAAAACAAAATAATTTAAACAGAGAACAAGCATTAACACTAAGGCCTATCAAGTGTTCTTCCTCAAATTCCTCATAGGCCTATACCTAGGCCTCTCCTTCGCATTTATCTGACTCTTTCTTGCATTTTAGTTACTCGTGTACATCTTTTCAGGGCAGCTAGGTGGCACAACAGAGCGCTGGACCTGGAGTCGGGAAGACTCATCTTCCCAAATCCAAATCCAGCCTCAGACTCTAGCTGTGTGACCCTGGACAAGTCACTTAACCCTGCTTGTCTCAGTTTCCTCATTGTAAAATGAGCTGGAGAAGGAAATGGCAAACCACTCCAGTATCCTCACCAAGAAAATCCCAAATGGGGTCACAAAGAGTCAGACATAACTGAACAAGTGCATCTTTTTGACTGAAAAAAGTATGTCATCTCAATACAGTATGTCCTGAAAGTCTTAGAGCAGTTTCAAGCTATTAAGTTTAAAGTTTAAAACTATAATGAAACTTTTGAGACACTCCATATTTTATACCTACCTAGCACAGGTCCTTACATACACTAAATATTTAATAGAAATTTGTTGAATGTTTAAAGGAAATTTGAGTTCTACCATCAGGTCCTGTTACACTGGAATAAATACTACATTTGAATTCAGAAAATCCGGGTTTCAATCATTGCTGACACTTAAAAAGGAAGGATTGTCAAGGATGTAGCTACTGCTAATGGTGAGAAGCAAATATATCACTGTCCAACCCTTCTTTGTAGCCTCTATCTAAGACTTGCAGTATCTTGCAGCACAGCCTAATACATGATCCTTTCCCCAGGGATGTGCACATGACAAAGAGGAACATAAACCCCAGCTCACAAGAAAGCCACCTGGGGAGCCAGACTTCCCAGAGACTCACCTGACTTCTTTGCTACCCTGCCTTCAAAAATACAGAACCCAGTAACATAATGAGCAACTCTGACACCATCCCAGAAAGCCATCCTCTCCTTGCTTTTAAAAGCCACCTATAGGCAACAATGAAGAGTGTGGGGCCTGGAGTCAGGAGAACCTGAGTTCAAATCCAGCCTCAGACACTAGCTATGTGATCCTGAGCAGGTCACTTAACCCCTGTTTGCCTCGGTTTCCTCACCCATAAAATGGGAACCCTGGAGAAGTAAATGGCAACAAACTAAACTAAACAATTTAACAACAACACAGACAACCTCAGACAGAAACTGGTGCCCTCTTTTGGACAATTTGTAGCAGCTGCTGCCTTCTCAACCTGCTTCCCAATTGTGATGATTTCATTACGATTATTGGCCAATTCCCTTCTTCATTTGGTGATAGAGGCTACTGGAAATGTTTTACATCTAGTCCACCAAAAAGAAAGGCAGCAAGTGTACTTCTAAGGGCATTGCTGGAGAAGACGCCCCAAGGTTTAGTGGCTCTCTAAATGAAAGGGGGAGGCTGTCTCCGATTGACTCTATGTCTTCCGTGGCAAACATGGCTTGAATTTGCAGCTCCTCAAAACCAAGCTGCTGAAGATGATGCAGTGATATTGCAATTTGATTCTTCTGCAAGATCATCCAGAGGGAAACATTATTCCAGATAAAAAAGAGAGTGAAGGTGCCATGCCATCAGTCACCTTCTCTGAGACATAATAATATCACAGGACACTTACCCACTGCATTAACCTCTTAAGTCTCTATATCCTCCCCCAATAAATACTCACTGCTGACACCTTACACTTGCCACATGAGTTAAAACTGAGGAGCTAATGAACACATGGGAGATGAGACTTTTAAATTATGCACTGCAGGAGGGTTTATGCTAGCCTCTGATAGATTACAAGAACAGGTTACTCAACTTCAAGAGGGAGGTGTTTTGCTGTAAAAATCCATAATACTCCTAGTCACTCTGTTTTCTAAACTGTCTGAAACACTTGGACAAGAGAGCCTAGAGAATTGGATTTGAGATTAGTCCATGAGGTCTACTATATTTAGATTTCTGGTTCTAATCCCACTCTCCCAATTCTCCAGCAAGAGAGGACAAGATTGAAAATGTTCTCTGCTTTTCAGGGAGTCTGGGTTCCAAAAAGGAACTGGGAAAATAGTAATTTAAAAGAATAATAAACACTAACAATTCATAATACTTTAGGGTTTACAGTATGTTTTCCTCAAAGAGGGCCTGTGAGGTAGAGAGTGCATGGATAATTAGGCCCATTTTACAGATGAGGAAATTGAGGCTCAGAAAGCTTAAGTCTTTTGTCCAGAGTATATAGCTAGTAAGTGGTAGAACTGGGACATGAACTCAGGTCACCCCAGAATAGGAGATTGTAGAAAAGCTAATTCCAAAGGATGGAAGAATTGAATGTTTCATGAAAGGACACCCAAAAATGCAGTCTGCAGGTCAAATGCAGCCTGCCTGAGCCCCAGGTTGTTACCAGGCTGTAATTTTCAGAATTACAGTATTTATTTTAAGATCCATCTTAGGTGTTAACTGGTTGCAGAATAGTACCAGTGATGACTTCTTTGAGGGGAGTTTCATAAAAAAGGTGAAGGACACAGAGAAGGACAGAAAGGAAGTGAGCCAGTCATATAGGAAGAATGAAGGATGACAGAGAGATAGACGATGCAAATACTGCACTGCTGTGTAAGTCAGTCACGTCAATGACCCTTGAGCAGATCATAACCTGTCTACAGTATCATTCCTAGAGAGCTGCTTGGGTTCATCTAGTCCACTAAAGAGGTAACTGTGGGAGTAGAGAGAAATAGTTAGAAGTAAGAGATGGAGTGAAAATGGCAAAATTCGGAAACTGATTGCATACGTGGGGTGAGGGAGGGTGAGGAGTCCAGGATAATACCAAAGTTCTGAACCTAGGATGGATAATGGTGCCTAGTTTAGAAAAGCGAAGAGTTTAAGGAGAAAGATGGAGTTCAGTTGTAGACAGTTAGATAAGTTTCTGGGACGCAGTTTGAAATCCTCCTCAGTGATGCAGTTCTTAAGCTCAGGGCAAAGACCGGATTTCCAAATTGCCTGCATAACCATAACTGAACTCTTGGGAGCTGAGATCACCAAATGAGAGAGTACAGAGAGAAAAGCATCCAGGACAGAACCTTTAGAGACACACATAGTTAGCAGACTTGACACATAACCAAGAGACATCATCCAGGAGGAGAAGACGGCCAACACTATCAAATGCTCTAAAGGAGTGCCCGCAGACTCAAATGGAAAGATTATTGTAGGTTACATATGGATTTAGAAAACCACAAACGAACATTATCAATGCTGTATTTTATTTTTATTTATTTTGTTAAACAGTTCCCAATTACATTTTAATCTGGTTCCAGCAAAGAATTTAGCAGGCCACTCAGGGCCTGCTGGTGGTATATTTGACACTTCTGCTGGAGAGAGGTCAAGAAGGATGAAGATCGATAAAAGGCCATTAGACTTGGCATTTAAGAGATCACAGACAACTCTGCAGAGAGCAGTTTCAGTTCTGTGAGGAGGTCAGAAACCAGATTGCTGAGGGTTTATCAGTGAGAGGAGAAAAAGTGGAGGCACTGAGTGTTGACAGATATTTTCAAGTTTACCTGAGTGCTAGAGAAGAGGTACGGGATGACAGCTTGTGGGTATTATAGGATTTAGTGAAGGTTTTGTTTTTGTTTTGTTTTTTAAACTGGAGGGGGCTACATGCAAAGTTCTATGCTAGACACTGGAGGGGATACTTTTGTTTGTTTGTTTGTTTGTTTGAAAGCACAACTTCCGAATCTAGGAGCTGGTGGGAGAGAAAAGTCACTCGGTGGACTGCAAGATAATATAATAGGATTACAGAATCTTAGAGTTCAAAGAGTCCTCAGCAGCCATTCCAACCTATAACCAAACAAGAACAACTGTAACATATATGACAAGTGGTCTTTCAACCTCAGCTTGGAAACATCCAGTAATGGGGACCTCACTACCTCCTGAGGTAGATTGTTCTCCTTTTAGACAATTCAGTATTTATCAATACTGTGATGCAGTCCAAAAAGTTAATGAAATTTTAGACTACGTTTAGAGAGGAATAGTGTCCAGGAGCAAGGAGATGACAGTACCACTGTACTCTGACATGGCCAGAACCCATTTGGGGTATTGTGCTCAATTCTGCGTCCAAAGAAGGGCAACTGAATGGTCAAGGACTTGGAGATCACACCATATGATGACTGGTTGAAGGAACCAGAGATTGTCACAAAGAAGAGAAAGCAGTGCGGGTGGGAAGTGGATGGTATCTGACTTCCCAGTATTTGAAGTGTTGTAATATAGAAAATAGATTATTAGATTTGTTTTATTCAGTTCTAAAGAGCAAAACTAAGAGAAATGGGTAGATGATGCAGACACGCAGATTTAGGCTTGATGTCGGAAAGAATTTCCTAACAATTAGAGCTACCCCAAAGCAGAAAGGACTGCCTCAGGAGGTAGTGGGGTCCCCTAACTAGAAGCTTTTGTGCAAAAACTAGATGATCAATATTGTTGGATCTACTGAAAAGAGGATTTTGGTACCGATTGGACTATGTGGCTTCTGAAGTCCCTTTCAGTTCAGGAATTGTATGATTTCATGAATAAATATGATAAGAAAACAGAACATGGCGGAAGAAAGCAATTTCTATCTAGGAGAATCTGGGGAGTCTTCATGGAGGAAATGGCATTTGAGTTTTGTCTTGAAAGACTGGTAGAATTTTAACAAGTAGAGATTCGTGGTGGGTTGGTGGGGAGGGGTGAGGGAGTGAGGGAATGGAGGAGAAAGAGCATCACACGTCTGGAATACCATAAGCAAAGTCAGAAAGGCAGGAAAGCATGAGAGATGTTCATCTATCAGAGATTACCCCACTCCAAGCTTCTCATCTATGGGGAGCTGATTGGAGATTCATGTAAGAACACACCTTCAGGATTTGGTGGTGTGTTTTCCTAACACTCATTTTGCTTCCTTCTAAAGAACCCTCCAGGGAGGGAAGGAGGAATCTTGCTAGGAGACTTGAAAGCCACAGAGTCAGAAGGAGTATGGAGCCAGCTGATCCTAGACCAGGTAAATGCAGGGCTTAGTAGACAAAGTATTTTGGGGAAATCCAGATTGGCAGCAGTGAGAGGTGATAAACACACAGCACATCCCATTTTCAGAAGAGAGATTTACCTGAGGTAACTAATAGGTCTCCAGAAGCTCTGGGGCAAAGCCCTTGCCATTTAATTTAAATGAGAGGACATAAAGGAGAAAGATTTCTGAACTGGGGAGATCCCCAAAATGCTATTTTTAGCTATATAGCTTAGTCTGGTACTTTGAATAAATTCATCTTTATAGGATTCTCAACCTTGTCATCTTTCTTCCTTTTCCTGTTATCACTGTTTCCTTACCCCTATTTTCTTTTTCCCTCTGTCTTCCTCATCTGTCTCTCACTAATCTCTCTTCTCTCTCTCCTCACCCCAGTCTCTTTCCTCTCTCACTTTTCTCTGTCTCACTGTTTTCTGTCTGTCTCCTCTCTCTTTTTCTCTCTCTCACTATTAATAATAATAATAATAATAACTAACATTCACATATGCTTTCTATGTGCCTGGCACTGTGCTTTAAAATTATGATTATACTTAATCCACATAACCCTGAGAGGTAGATGCTATTATCATTCCCATATTAGAGATGAGGAAACTTAGGCAAACAGATTAAATGACAAGTGACTTATCCCGGATCACAGAGCTAGTAAGCAGTTGAGGCTAGATTTGAACCCACATCTTCCCAACTCCAGGCCTTGCACTCCATCCATTGCACCTCCTAACTGCCCCCGTTCTCCTTTCTCTCATCTCACTATTCTTCTCTCTGTTGCTGTCCGTGGCTCTGTCACTCTCTCTGATTCTCTAGCTCCCTCCTCCTTCTCTGTCTAGTTCTTTTTTCTTGATCTCGCTCTCATTTTCTCCTTCAAATCTGAAAAAATAATTTGGTCTGTGATACAGATCTTGAATGTCAGGCTCAAGCCCTCCGAGAATATTTTCACAGCAGCCATTTCTAACCCTTGAAAATTAGAATCTACAAAGAAGATGCTGACACAAACCTTAACTACAGTAGTGTAGTTTGGTTCAAGTGTATGAGGCAGATTTATAAAACAGGGCCCATATTCATAGTAATTATACACTTAGAAGGGCAGTTATGAAATAGCTCATGCTTGGTGCCCTCCCTCCCATTCCCCCTTGGAGAACGTACCTCTTAACAATTGACTGGGGATGGAGATCCCAGTCTTGCACAGGGAAGGGTCCCTCTGTCCTGTGTGGCTCCCAAGTCACTTGTCCCCTCTGAGTCTCAGTTTCTCCATCTATTATATGCCGATAAAAATACTCACATTAATAATAATATTTGAGAGAGAATCATGGAAGGACTTATATGATATAATGCAGACTGAAGTAAATGGAACCAGGAAAATAATATAAACCATGATTACAGCCATATATTTGGAAACAACAACAATAAAATTAAACACTGCGTAAATTATAATGACCTGGGAGAAAAGATGAGAAAGAAAAGCTCTACCCCTTCTTTGCCAGGGTATGTGATGATGTACCATACTATAGACTTGATTACTATTTGTTTAGTTTTGCTGAATGACTTTTTTTTCCCTTTGGTATTACAAGTAATGGGTGAGTGTCAGAATTAGGATTAGATTGTCTTTAGGACAACTCTCTACCAAATAGGACGATGGGAATTATATTTAGCTGATCCTATTAATTTTGATATTTTCTGCTAGGTCTCTATATTTTGGAAGCTTTTCATTCCCACCTAGCTTGGGAATTATTAATATTAATTATATATTTTAATTTAATTTAATAATATTAATATCAAGTAAAACTTTATTATTACATGTGTATGGATCAATGTCATGTCTATATGATTATGAGCAATAGTACCATCTGAGAATAGTGGTCTAGTTTCAATATAGTTCGTGTTGAATTTTCAAAGATATTTTGACGTCTGTATTTGTAGGATGGAGATTTGACATGTTAATTGAGAAAAGATAAAATGAGGTTCTGGTGTATAATTCTAGCCACTCAGGTCATGTCTTATTAGGTATTCAGTAGGTGTTAAATTTTTGCAGCCTGTGATGAACTATTGCTGTTTCTGTCTAATTATTCAATTTCTATCATTTTCCTGTATAATCTGCATGGGTCAATATGTCTGCACTCCTTAATAATAATTCTTCTGTGCTTTCAGATGGCAATTACCTTATCTTGAATGAGAATCATAAACATCCTCTTTTTCTGTAAACAAGACGCAGCTATTTGTGCAGCTATTCTTTGTTGGAATATTGCTGGTTGAGTTATGAATATCTCTCACAGGACAACTTTTTATTATTCTCTTGGATATCAGCCATTTCACAGGCTCCATCCACTTTTGGTAAACCACTTTTAGCAATATTTAACAAATTCAATGATCAATATTTACTACTACTTTGTGACGTGACATCTGCTTGTTCCAAAAGTAATATATCTTTAATTTGTTTATCATGTGCTCTGAGAAAATTTATCCACTGTCATCCTCATTTTGATGAGAAAATATTCATCCTTCCCTGCCTTAGGGTGGTGGGCCTTGTTTCAATAATATTCCAACAGATTTTATTAGAACACTTTCCAAATCTATTATTAGCTCATTTTACAGTGGCCAAAGGGTGTGTTAAGACTGGTAATGTTTAGTTATTAGTTTCTTTAAATATGTTCTCATTGAGCTTTAATTTCAGAATGCCGGTAAACCTCTTGACACACAGCAATGGCCTTCTCTTTGATAGCTCCATGCTTGATGTGATTTGCCTAAAGCAAATCAAAATATTTGTACATATTGCCTTTATCCGTTGGTTAAGTTTGACCTCCAGGTTCAAGTTTGAGGCCTTACAATATCTATTTTTTCTTTGGCATACATTAAGAATTTTACACTGTGTTGTGTCTTCCTGAGGAAGCCTTACGTGCTGAATTTTGGTGTGTTCTGCCTGAGGTCTTTGGGACAGAATGATTATGTCACAAGGGTAGCAATAGGCTTTAAGAAGAATTTCTGAACCCTCTCCATTCTCAATTCTCTGGTCTGAGTCAGAGGACATATTAACAGTTCCCTCTGAGATATAAATGAACCTTCTTGCCTCCTTGGTACAAACTGACAATCCACCATTAGTACTGAGTCTTGATTCTACTTTGGGGAACTGAAAAGTACACTGGAGTGAGGTGCTCAGAGGAGGAAAAAGTCTGAGACTGAGAGATAGGGAAAAGAGAATGACTCACAAGATGTTTTTGAAGACTGACTCAAGATCAGAAGTTGAGAAAACTCAGTCCTCACTCATTCAAAAACCAAAAAGATTCACCAATGATTGGTGCTAGGAATGAACCTAGAGTTAATTTAGTTCCACCTCCCCATTTGACAGAAAAGGTAACTCAATCTCAGAGAAAAAAATACTTTCTGTAGATCAAATTAGCCAATAAGAGGAGAGGTCATAACTTTAATTCAGGTCTTCTCAATCTTTTGTCTCCAAGGTTTGTTGTCTTTCCACAACACTAAGCTTTTAAGACTTTCACACAAAGTTACTTGCAACTCTCCCTTTTTTATTTTTGTTTTTTAATCTCTTTTCTGCTTTCCTGTTAAAAAAAAATACACATGCAATAGAAACACTTAGAAAACCCAAAGAAGGGTTGCATACTTGTTTCAAAAGGATCTGAAAAGGTAGAGTTGAGAACTAGCTTGTCATTCTGCAGAGGGCCTGAGAAAGAACTTGGGTAACAAAGAACATGGTAGCAATGAGGGTAGGAGGAAAGCAGGTGAGCCAGATGTCTGGGAAAGAATAAAACAAGGGTGAATTAGGAGCAGCCCTGGTTAGTGTGTTCCCAGCGTATTTACAAATACAAGTAAAATGACCATGTATCATATATTATATATAATAATATTATATATTGTATATATGTATATTACAAATAATATATTCTTATATATAAGTACCTACTGTATACAGAGCATTGTACTAGGTACTTGGGGAGATAAAAAACTCATCATATTGTCCTTGCCTGCTCTTGGGAGCTTTGCAGTCTAATAGATGTAAAAATACACAGAGATAACCCTTACATGACAAATGCTTTAGAAATTTGCAAACAAAATGCTGTGTGAGCTCTGAAGTCATTATGGACAGGTGGAATTGTAGTTGTTCATTAGTTTAATCATGTCCAACTCTTTGTGACCCCATGGACCACAGCACTCCAGGCCTTTCTATCCTCCACTATTTCCTGAAGTCTGTCCAAGCTTACATTCATTGCTTCCATGATACTATTTATCCATCCCATCCTCTGCTGTCCCCTTATCCTTTACCTTTAATCTTTCCCAACATCAGGATCTTTTCCAATGAGTCTTGTCTTCTCATTATGTGACCAGAGCATTTAAGCTTCAGCTTCAGTATTTGTCCTTCCAATGAGTAGTCTGAATTAATTTCTTTTAAGTATTGACTGATTGGATCTCCTTGCTGTCTAAGGACTCTCAAAAGCCTCTAGCACCACAATTCAGAAGCATCAATTCTTCGGTGCTCAGCTTTACTTATAGTCCAACGCTCACAGCCATACATTACTACTGGGAAAAATTACAGTTTTGACTGTATGGACCTTTCTCAGCAAGGTGATGTCTCTATTTTTTAGTATGCTGTTCAGAAGGAGCAAGTGTCTTTTAATTTAATGGCTGCAGTTGCCATCTACAATGATCTTTGAAATCCAAAATATAAACTCTGACACTGCTTCCATTTCTTCTCCTTCTATTTTTCAGGTGGGATCAGGGGAGGCTTAATGTAAGAAGTGAGATTGGAGTTGGCCTTCAGAGGAAGAGGAAAGAGTTCAGTAGGGGAAGAGGAGGAAGATCAGATTCTAGGCCTAGGGAATAAAGTGAGCAGAGGGAGACCACAATGAATGCTTCTGTGTTAAGTGAATAGTCTAGCTTGGCTGCAGCATAAAGAGTGTGGAAGGGAGAACCATAAGACAAGGCCAAAGACGTAGGATGGCCCTAGATTATGGAATGCTTTAGATCTCAGTCAAGGTAATCTGATCTTTACTAAGTGGGTACGATATGTAGGAAAGGGGGCTGGATTTGGCACCAGAAGAACTGAGTTCAAATGCTAGCTTCACCACTGTATACAAGCCATTTAACCTCTCTGTTTCTCCATCTATAAAAGAGAGGGTTTGAGTAAATGGCCTCTGGGGCCCCATTCAGCTCTAGATCTGTGAACCTATAATATCCCAGGTACCTTTCAGCACTGAACCTTGTCACACAGGTATGCGTACAGCATCGGTCATTTGTGTGGCTAGGGAAGGCCTACATGGAAAGTATTAACACGAGCCCTTCCCCTTCTCCTCGGGGCCCAGTGTCTTCTCACACTCTGGCTCACAATATGTACATGACCTCGTTAAGTCATTGACATTTTTGAGCAGAATGATGCAACCAGATCTCTGCATAAGACAAGCTATCTGGGGAGCATTCTGTAGAATGGGTTGATGGCCTTACTGCCCCCAAAGTAATGGAGTCAAAATTAGACTCCAAATCTCCTGACTTTCCTGTCAAACCCACTAATCTCCATGGCAGAAAGTAACACCTCAAGCTGCCATATCCAGTTATGCTACACTGATAAAATATCAGAGAAATGAAAACAAATGGTTGAACTGTCCCTGGGGTTAGAGAGGAGTTCAGTTTTTAAGCTCCCCCACCAGAGACAGTAAGGCTTAGTCATCTAGGATGATTGTATTCCATCTTGTGTCATATGCTGCTTCTCACAAATCTGTGTCTTATTACTGGAGGGAGAGGCCCGAGAATCTCTGTTACTTTTGGCACCGAGTTGGTAGGCTGCTGTGTAGGAAAGAGTTTGGGTAAAATTAGCAGCACTCTTACAGTTATCAATTACTTTCTTTGAATCTGTTTACTGTACTTTGTTTTTTCTTCTGTACTTATTTTTTTTAAAGGCAAAAGTAGTTTACACAAAGCAGGGTGTGTGTTTGGAGAGGGTCATAGTAGGACTGGAGTAGAGAGGGGGAGACTGTTAGTGAGCTCCCTGGCACAATTAACAAATGGGTTATAATGCCATGAGCCTACCTTGGGTGAACCAGTCATCTTCATTTGTATTTCTCAGTGCTGGAGTCCTGTCCCTCAGGGCAATGTTGTACCTAGTGCCAAACTAGCAGATGGCTACAGCTAGTCTTGAAATAATGGTGATGATGATTATATTAATAATGATGATGATGATGATGATGATGATAATGATAATCATAGTTGACATTTTAGAAGTGGTTTAAGGTCTACAAAGCACTTCACACACATTATTTCATTTATTCTATGTATTGGCCAAACTGACCTACTTCCTGTTGCCACATCTCAGGGGCATCTTCCATCCCATCTCCTACCTCCATGTTTTTGCCCAGGTTGTCCTCCCATGCCTGGAATGCATTTTTTTCCTCTTCCAAATATCACGTACATGCATACATGGGTTCAGTTTCAGATCACTGCAATAAAGCAGGGTGTGTGTGGAGAGGGTCATAGTAGGGCTGGAGTAGAGAGGGGGAGACTATTAGTGGACATCCAATAAAGTGAATCACGAGAATTTTTTGGTTTTCCAGTGCATATAAAGTTATGTTTAAATCTTACTGTAGTCTGTTAAGTGTGCAATAGCATTATGTCTAAAAAAATCAATGTACATACCTTAATTGAAAAATACTTTATTGCTAAAAAAAAAAAGTAACCATCATCTGAGCCTTCAGGGAGTTGTAATCTTTTTGCTGGTGGAGGGTCTTGCCTTGATATTGATGGCTGCTGACTGATCAGGGTGGTGGCTGCTGAAGTTTGGGGTAGCTGTGGCAATTTATAAAAATAAGACAGTGAAGTTTGCCACATTGATTGGCTCTTCCTTTTGCTTCAATGCTTAGAGGCCATTGTAGAGTTATTATTGGCCTAATTTCAATGTTGCTGTGCATCAGGAAACAGGAAGGCCCAAGAAAAGGAAGAAAGACAGAAAAGCCGTAGGTGGAACAGTCAGAACACATATAACATTTATAGATTAAGTTTGCAATCTTATATGGGTTATTTGTGGTGCCCCAAAACAATTACATCAAAGATCACTGATCAGAGTTCACCATAACAGATGTAATATTTATGAAAAAAGTTTGAAATATTGCAAGAATTGCCATAACGTGATACAGAGACATGACATAAGCAACTGCTATTGGAAAAATGGCACTAATAAACTTGTTCAATGCAGGGTTGCCACAACTTTCAATCTATAGAAAACACAATCTCTTCAAAGTGCAATAAAACAAGGTATGCCTATACATACTTATCTCTTTACATGTTGAATCCTTCCATCTCACCCCCTAAACTCCCAGAATCTAAGCTCCTTGAAGGGTGTAACTTTGTCTTTGTACTCCCAAGTTATAGCTCAATAGTTTGCATGTAATAAACGCTTGTTGGATTGAATTATTGCAACCTCAAAGAGGTCAGTACGATAGGCATTTTTATTCTTCTATAGATGAAGCAACTGAATTTCAGAGAACTTAAATAATTTGCCTACAGTTACAAAGTTGTCAGAGGGCCAGGTTTGAACCTAGATCATTTTTTTTACACTTTCAAGTTTAATCTTCATTATTAAGATTTTCTCAGTCACTTTTTAAAGTCTAGACAGTTAACAAAACAATAAATCAAATCCTGATTCGTAGCATTTGCTGATTTCCAAGAGGTAAGCACTCATAAGGAAAGTTTAACAATTGGCTCTTGTGAACCAGCGTGAGCTGGCTTCCATATACTTACCTCCCAAGTAATACATTTTCTCAAGTTTATTAAAAATTAGGTCATTAAGTTGAGTTTTGAACCCAGATCTTAACCACCTCCAAGTCCAGTATGCAGAAATAGACTGGATGATGAGAGCCATTTACTAAAAAGTGGGTGAAACAATTGGCGAGCTTGAATAGCACTTTCTTCACACCCTTCCTCTTGGCTTGGAGCCAGAATATGCTCACATTCTGGGGACTTTTAAGCCAATCCTCTTCCTATCTATATTCACCCTCATTATGAGTGGCACAGAATTTATTTTCCTCATTACAGAGGCAGTGTGGTGTGATGGAAAGAGAATTGGATGCAGAGACAGAAGGCCCAAGGTTTGAACCCTGCCTCCGAAGTATTACTTAGTAGCTATGTGACCATGAGCAAGTCTCAAAGGTAATTTTCCTCATTTGTAAAATAGTGATAATATGTGCAATACCTGTTTCAGAAGGTTGTTTAGAGATTCAAATGAGAGAGTGTATGTAAAATACCTTGCAAGCTTCAAAGAGCTACGTACATGTTAGCTGTTTTTATCTGTAAAACAGGGATAAAACTGGCTCACTGGATTGTTATAAGACTCATTTGAGGAATTGTATGGGAAAATATATATTTTTTTTAAATCTTCTTCAAATATAATATGTCATGATTTTATCCAACAATACTAAGCATAGAAGAAGTTGTCCTTGAGCTGGGTTTTGAAGAATGGCCAGGATTCTAATGGGCACAGGGTCAAGGAAAGGGGAACACAAACAAAAGAATAAAGTTAAGTATGAGTATGGCATATTTATGAAAGAGAGAAGGCAAAAGCAACAGGTACTTCTAAGGAAATAGCAAGAGGGAGGAAATAAGCATTTATTAAGTACATATTATATGTCAGGCACAGCGCTGAGTGCTTTACAAATAATAACCCATTTGATCCTCACAACAGCCCTGAGAAGTTGATGCTATTACCATCTCCATTTTGTAGTTAAAGAAATGGAGATAGACAAAGGCTAAGTGATTTGCCCAGGGTCATAAAGTTGGAAAGTATCTGAGTCAAGATTTGAACTCGGGTCTTCCTGACTATAGGTACAGAACCCTATTAACTGTGCCTCCTAATTGGGAAATAGTGGGAAACAAGCTTGGACAGGTAGAGAGGGATCACATTTTGGAGGGCCTTGAAAACCAAGTAGAGGCATAAGGACTTGATGTGCTAAAACACAAGGGGCAATTGATAGAGACATTGGAGACATACTATGTTTTCAGTTCTATTCAGGAAACATCTATTAAGTACCTACCATGTATATAGCCTTGTGCTAGCGCTGATGAGCCAAAGAGACAGACACAATATAAATTCTGTTGCTGAAGAGTTTACTATTTATGGAGGCAAAGGACAGCTATACAAATAACCACAGTACATGTGTAAAGGAGATATCAAGGGAACAAGGCCTTTCAGAAATGCAAGGAAGAGAAACAAACATAGTGCTATGTAGGATAAAACCAAGAAGACAAGCTACTGAGGCCAGGATTCTCTATTAGACAACTTTTGTCTAATAGAAAATTAGAAAGCATCTTAGCAGTAATTAAATTTAGATCAGCAATTTACACTGCATGCCATAATAAGCTTCAAATATAAAAAGATGTTTTTTTCTTTTTTTGCTTTTTGCTGAGGCAATCAGGGTTAAGTGACTTGATGAGGGTCACACAGCTAGTAAGTGTTAAGCATCTGAGGCTGGATTTGAACTCGGGTCCTCCTGACTCAAAGCTCTATTCACTGTGCCACTTAGCTGCCCCAAAATGCATTATTTTTAAAAATTAGAGGAGATATCTTTCATATGTATGGCTAAAGAGAGATTTCTTAAGCAAAAGATACTGTTGTTCAGTTGTTTAGTTGTGTCTGACTCCTCATGACCCCATGGGCTAGGGTCCTTCTAGAAGGGCACGCCAGACCTTCTGTCCTTCACTATCTCCCAAAGTCTGTCCAAGCTCATGTTCACTGTTTCCATGACGCTACCTATCCAGTTCTTCCTCTGCCTCTCCTCCTTTTGCCTTCAATCTTTTCCAATGAGTTCTGTCTTCTTATTATGTAGTTTAAGATTCAGTTTCAGTATTTGACCTTCCAGGGAATAGCCTGAGTTAATTTCTTTAAGCATTGACTTATTTGATCTCCTTGCTGTCCAGGGGACTCTCAAAAGTCTTCACCAGCACCACAGTTTGAAAGCATTGATTCTTTCGATTAACACTCAGCTTTCCCTATAGTCTAGCTCTCATAACTGTACATTGCTACTGGAAAAACCATAGCTGTGACTATATGAACCTTTGTCAGCAAGGTGTTGTCTCTGCTTTTAAGTATGCCATCCAGATTTGCCATGGCTTTCCTTCCAAGGAGCAAGTGTCTTTTAATTTCATGGCTGCAGTCACCATCTGTAGTGATCTTTGAGCCCAAGATTATAAACTCTGACACTGCTTCCATTTCTTCTCCCTCTGTGTGCCAGGAAGTGATGGGACCAGTTGCCAAGATCTTAGTTTTTTTATGTTAAGCTTCAAGTCAGTTTTGACACTCTCTTTCATCCTCATCAAGAGGCTTCTTAATTCTTCTTCACTTTCTTCCATCAAAAAGCAAAGGATAGAGATGATTATAAAAATTAAATAGATAATTTCATCTTGCAAAATTAATAAGTTTTTGCACTAATAAAATCAACTTCAGCTAGGTTAAGAGAAAGTTTCACAACTAACATCCCTTATAAGCTCAGATGTTCAAGATAGAATGATATAATAGATCTAGAACTGAAAGACGCCTTAGATGTCATCTAATTGAGCCTTCTCGGGAAACTAAAGTCCATGGATGTGAGAGATGATCTCTCAGAAGTGAAGCTTCCTCAAAGGTTCAATAGTTCTTGTATTGTTGCCCTTCTGACCTCGTAAAACCCCCCAGATCATGTAGCAGAAAGAATAGCCCTACCCCCAACCTGAACTGCTTGCCCTTGCAAAACTTCTTGCGTTTTCTTGTCTCTGGGCAAACTTGTGTAACCTCGAATAGATTGTGTCCCCTGAAGCCCAGCCAATGGGATAAGGGGAAGGAAGTTAGGAAGGAGGAGCTCGAGTTAGGGTATAAATAAGGCTTCCTTTCTCTGACCAATTCTTACTCTCCTGGCCGGCAGTGGCAACTAGGGGTGTTACCCTTTCTCATGAGAAAGCAATAAACTCCTTTCTGCTTTCAATGTATCTAAGTCTTTGTTTCTTATTTTGAGTAAGTGGTCTTTGTCCCACACAACGGAGGTTTAGTGTTTTGCCTAAAGCCATATGTAGGTAGTAAGAGGCAGAACTAGAATTCAATCTCAGATTCTATGACTTTGAGTTCAACACTTTTCCCACTGCATAATGCTTCATAAGAAATACAAATACACAAGAAGAGCCATCCACCAAAAGATGAGTAAGTAAAGGATTCAGATAGGCATTTTTTCACAGAAGAAAGGCAAATCATCAGCAACCCTATGGAAAAATGCTCCAAATCACCATACTAAGAGGAATGAAAATTGAAACAACTCTGAGGTTTCATCTCATATTCATCAGATTGGAAAAGATAACAAAATGAACATGCTAAATGTTGAAGGGTTTGTGGGAAGACAGCATACTAATGTGCTGTTGATGGATATGTGAGCTATATAAATAAAACAACTTCACACTATTTTTAAAAAATCAGTAAACATACCAGATAGGAGAAAAAGCACTAAACCAACCATATATAGGCCTGACAATACAATTTCCAGGCATATACTATAAGGAGGCCAAAGACAAAGGGAAAGGTCTCATAGATTAAAAAATAGTTAAAGCAGTGGTCTCAAAAAATTGGAAAAAGAGTGGGTGCCTAGCTGCTGGGGAATAGTCAAATTCACTATGGTCTATGAATATAATGGAATATTATTTTGTCATAAGAAGTGGTAAAAATGAAGAATTGAGAGAAACTTTTTAAGACCCAAAAGAAGCAGAACCAAGAGAAGAGTTTACACAATGATTGCAGTAGTAGCGAGGAAAACAACACTGGTATGTACTGTCGGCGTTGTGAATTGGTCAAACCATTCTGGAAAAACAAAACTGAAACTATACACAAACAACACTAATTTGATATAGCAGTACTACTGCTAGTTACATACTAGAAATCAGTCTAAGGTGAAGGAAAAGGATTCATATGTATTAAAAAAAAATTTGTGGGTAGCTAGGTGACATAGTGGATAGAGTACTGGGTTTGGAGTTAAGAAGACCTAAGTTAAAATCTGGCATCAGACACTTACTAGCTGTGTGACCCCAGGCAAGTCATTTAACCCTTGTTTGCTTCAGTTTTCCCATCTGTAAGGATTCAGAGAAACTAAGAAAGACTTGTATGAATAAATGTAGAGGGGAAAGAGCAGACATAGGAGAAAATTTACATGATGATGACAATAATATAAAAGAAAACAACTTTGAAAGGCCAGACCTCTGATCAACAGAGCAATTGATTATGATTTGAGAAGACTGATAATGATATATGAGAAATGGAGTCAGACAGAGATTAAGTGACTTGTCCAGGGTCACACAGCTATTGGCCTTATCCAAGGCCAAATCTGAACTCAGGACTGCCTGACGCCAGGACCAGAGCTCTATATACTGCATCACCTAATTACCTAGGAATATAAACAAAAGAGCATTATTAAATCTTTTTTGGAGGGAAAAAAGAAAAATAAATTTTCTGAGGAGTGTTTCCAGGAAAAGTCTTATAGAGCAAATGGGATCTGAGTTGTGCCTTAAAAGGAGGGACTTCAATAGATAGAGTTGGTGAGGATGATGGCAAGTGGAAGGCCATTCCAAACATAGGAGATGCCATAAGCATCGTGGAAATGAGAGAAGGCCTGATGAGAATGGAGTGAGAAAGAAGTTCAGTTTGGTTAAAACACAAAATATACAAAGAAGGATAAAACAAAATAAAGCTGACAGATTACTACCAACAAACTTGACTACCAGAGTCAGTTTTATTTTTGGTAGCAATGGGGACCCACTGAAGGTTTCTATACTAGGTATAAAATAATCATATCGATACATTAGGAAGATTACCCAGGCAGTACTGTGAAGGATGCTTGGAGGATAGACACCACAGGCAAAATGAATAGATAGGAGGCTATTACAATTGTACGGGGAAAAAGCTGCAGGGCCTAAATTAGGGTGGCTGTGATGGGTATGGAGACAAGAGGTTGGATGCAAGAGATGTTGCAAAACATTTCAAAGCAGCAGCATGTTCTTCTCTCAGGATGAGGGAATGCACTCTCCACATTGATTCCAGTGTCAAATACTTTATGGAAGAGGAGAGAAGAAAAACACTGACTAGAATTCCATAGGATCAAAGAGGTCTTTTGGTGGAAGTCCAGAAGTTGAAATAGGACCAGTGTGTGGCTATTGAAAACACTGATTTGTTTTACATGTTATCGTTAGGGGAAACCCAGGTCAAATGGCTTTGTGGTCACCTGTTTCCTTGTAAACCTAGCATTTAGAGTTCTTGGGAAAAATCATCATTACCCTGCACCTTGTCAAGAGGGAAGAGTCATCTTTATTAGACCTACAATTTAAAAAACAGAAGAAATTATCAGTTTAAGTCCCCAGAGGCAAGACCCCGAAGACCTCTTAGTGCAAATGAAACTTCCTACTGTGTTTATTAATAGACTTGAAATTGTACTTTTCTAACTGGACATTCTCTAACATAATTTATTTGCGTATGAGTGTGTTCATTGCCTTACTTCCTACCCCAAGGACTAATGGGTGCTTTGCTAGTTATGGACTGTTGTTGTTTGGTTATCAGTCTTGTCTGACTCTTCATGACCCATTTTTGGGCTTTTCTTGGCAGAGATACTGAAGTGGTTTGCCATTTCCTTCTCCAGCTCATTTTGCAGATGAGAAAACTGAGGCAAACAGGGTTAAGTGACTTGCCCAAGATCACACAGCTAGTAAGCTCCTGAGGCCTGATTTGAACTCAGGAAGATGAGTCTTCCTGACTCCAGATCTAGCACTCTACTTACTGTGCCACCTAGCAGTCTAGTTATAGATTATCAATCCATAACTATACTGTAGACAGTAGGATCTCAGGATTTAGAGCTAGAAGGAACCTTAGAGATCTGGTCTAATATTTTCAAAACATTTATAGGAATGCATGTGAAATGCTGCTAACGGAAACATAGCTTCTAGCAAAGATTAACTGTCATCCCTGTCATGGCCCCTGCCTTGCCCCCAGGAACCAGGAGTTCCTATGCAAATGTGTAACAGATCCATACAGATCATTTTACTATATGATAAAGTTGTGAAAGCTGCAATGTATTCTGTATTTTAGAGTTATGTTCTTATCCTTTGTTTTTATACCATCATCATTTTCTTTAAGTCCCCTCCCCCACTGAAGCTTCCTGTATAACAAATAAAAACATTTAAGGAAAACCAACAAACACAGAAACCCCAGTTGACAACTCGCATCTACATCGGTAATCTGCACCTCTCTGCAGAGCTTTATTTCATCCTCAGTTCTCTGAGACCAAGATTATTACAATTAATCAGATTTTGATTGTTTTTGGTGTTATTTTCAATTAGATTATTATTTTAATTGTGCATATGTATTGTTCTTCCACTTCTGCTTATTTTGTTTTGCATGAGTTCATACATTTCTTCCAGTGTTTCTCTCAATTCTTCATCATTTCTCACAGTGCATTACATTCATATACCACAGACTGTTCGCTAATCCCCCACTGATAAAGACAGATTTTGCTACCAGTTTTTTGCTACCACAAAAAGTGCTCCTATGAATATTTTGGTATCTATAGGGCCTTTCCATATGTGACCTCCTTGTGGTAGTGAGATCATTGATTTAAAGGATAGGAACAGTTTAGTGACTTTTTTGGATAGAAATTCTGTAAAGCATTAGGAAAATG
This sequence comes from Phascolarctos cinereus, assembly GCF_003287225.1. Lineage (NCBI taxonomy): Eukaryota > Metazoa > Chordata > Mammalia > Diprotodontia > Phascolarctidae > Phascolarctos > Phascolarctos cinereus. Next base: position 117,767,959 of record NW_027555847.1, read on the forward strand.
AAGGGAACTTAGACCCATTTGAGAAAGGCTTGCTTGAATTTTACAAATCAAAAATCTCTTTTCTCTCCCTTTCCACATTACAACAAAAACAGTTTTTAGAATACCTTAGTAGCACCACCTGTTTGTTACCAGTCTTTCATTATAGACTTAGGGAATTTTGGAGCTAGAGAAAGAACCTAGCAGCCAACTCCTAAACTATGCAGTATCCACTTCTGTAGCTTCTCTAATAGCAGGTTATCTTCTCTCCAAGAATATGCAATAGTTGGGAACTTCCAAGAAAACCTTTTCTATTTTTTTTTGATGAGGCAATTGGGGTTAAGTGACTTGCCCACAGTCACACAGCTAGGAAATATAATGTGTCTGTGGCTGGATTTGAACTCAGGTCCTCCTGACTCTGGGGCAGGTGCTCTATCCACTGCACCACCTAGATGCCCCAACCTTTTCTATTTTTGAACAACTTTTGTTGTTTAAAAAAAACTCCTCCCCTAATGAGCTAATCTCCATGTCTCCCTATAGTTTCCTCCCTTTGATTCTAGCTTATCCCCTCCCTGGGGATACTTCTTAGAAATGTAATTTCTGGGGCAGGTAGGTGGTGTGGTGGCTAGAGCACCAACCCTGGAGTCAGGAGGATCTGAGTTCAAATCTGTCCTCAAGTGTCTGACCCTAGGCAAGTTACTTAACTCCGATTGCCTCAAAAAAAAAAAGATGTAATGAAAAGTAATTTCTTATGTCATCCATTCAATAAACAGTTAGCCAGCACCTACGCTAAGCCCTGTGATAGGTGTTATTTAAGATACAAAGAAGTTTAATCCATAGCTTCCACCCTCAAAAATAATTTGAAGGGGAAGTCATAAGGCATATACTCATGAAAAAAATTAAATAACAAATCTCATATATGATTAAATGATAAACCAATGGGACAAACAGTAAGTATTATAGCAACTTAGGGAGCAAGATTTTTCCTCAGCTGAAGCGGTCACCAAATCTGTTATATGGCAAGACTTCAAGGGGCTTGAAAGAGGAGGGTAATTTGAATATGCTAAGAAGAAGAGGGAAAGCACTCCAGCAGGAAACTGCCTGGAAAGAGAGACAAAGGAGGAATGTGCAGTGGGAGCTGGAAAGACAAGTAGGCCTGTTTGCCTGGAGTAGAGAGTCCTTTTCCAGGAGTAATAGAGGTAAGCTTAGAAAGGTAGCTTGGTTTCAGGATCTTTCAGGTATGGGGAGCTGTTAAACCATAGTAGCTTGCTATCCTGAGCATCCAGCCAGCCTCAGGGTGGCTGATGCATAGTCATTGGCTCTTGCTACAGGAGGAAGAACCTAAGAGAATTCCATTGTTGAGACAGGCTTTACCTTAGTTTCAAGCTCTTTTTATTCTCCAGCAAATTACATCTGTTCTCTTGACTTTGGCCTGCTGCATCTTCCACATTCAATTCAATTCACAAACATTTTTTAAGCGCTCTCTCAGTGAAAGACAATTTCCTAAGCATTGAGGAGACAAACACACACACACACACATACACACACACACACACACACACACACACACACACACACACGAAATAAAACAGTCCCCTCAAACAGCTTGCATTCTGTTGGGAAGAGGGTAGGCAAAACATACACAAATAAACACTCTCAATTCAATAAGCATTTATTTAAATGCCTACAATGAGCCAGACTGTGCTAGACGAAGAGAGACAGAAACAAAACAGTTCCTGCCTTCAAGGAGCTTATACTTTGAACAGGGAGTGGAATGATACATGCACATAGGTAAGTAAATTTTAAAATGTATACAAAATCATTTCAGTATGGGAGAGAGCCCTATCTGGGGGTGGGCCAGAAGATGAAGAAAGTCCTGACATAGCTGGATAGAAGGGAAATTTGAGCTGAGTCTTAAAGAGGGTCAGGGATTCTAAGAGGCAGAGATGAGGAAAGAGTGATCCAGGAAAGGGGGACTGCCTGTACAAAGACGTGGAGGCAGGAGATGAGCTCAGCACAGCAGCACTTACTAAATATCTATTGATTGACTGAAATGCCTAGAACAAGGAACTGCAAATAGATCAGTTTGCCTGCAATGAAAGATAGAATGAGAGTGTGTGAGAGATGGAAAATCAATCTCAAAAGAGAGGATGGACCCAGAATGTGAAGGGCATTAAATGCTGAACAAAGGAGTTGGCATTTTATTGTAGAACCAATGAGGAACAACTGAAACTTCTTCAGCAGGAAATGTCATGGTCAGATCTGTGCTTTAGAAATATTAATTTGGCAGTTGTCTTAAGGATGGTTTGGAGAGAGGGAGAGGGAGAGAGAGAGAGAGAGGGAGAGGGAGAGGGAGAGGGAGAGGGAGAGGGAGAGGGAGAGGAGAGGGAGAGGGAGAGGGAGAGGAGAGGGAGAGGGAGAGGGAGAGGGAGAGGGAGAGAGAGAGAGAAGAGAGAGAGAGATTAAAGACAAGGAGACCAATTAGGAGGCTGTTGGAATAGTCCAGGTGAGATGTGATGAGGGCCTGAATCAATGTAAAGTGTATTATGAGCAGAGAGGAGAAAAGAGGATTGTGGATCTTATCAGCTGAGAATCACTAGGGCTCAACTACTGATTAGACATGGGAAGTAATGAGGAGGGAAGACAAGCATCAGATGCTGACATAGCAAGCCCGGGTTCACAAAGAAACTGTAGGAGGGAGAAAGTATTAACACCTGGGGAAATCGAGGAAGATGGCCTAGAGGAGATCCCATCTGAGCTGAGCCTGGATGAAAGATAAGGACTCTAAGAGAGTTCGCTCCAGGTGCGGGTGGTGATGTGCACATGCAGGAAGGCCAAAGTCTGAAGTTAAATTCAGTCCACTGCTTGTGGTCTCCACAGGCATCAGGTTCAACTGGAAATCAGAGTATATGAGAGAGAGCAACTGTCAAATAAGGCTGTGAAAAGGAGCCAATCTGTGGAAGGCCTTACAGTTCCAGAGCAAGGAGCTTGTGTTTTATCCTTGAGGAATAGGAAGACACCAAAGGCCGGCCTGCAAGGCCCCGCCTCTTCCTCCCGGCCCCCCACCTCCAAGCTGTGGCCTTGCACCCTGGCTTTCATCCCTAGACTCCCAGTCTTGCTTTGGATGCTTCCCGGCTACTTAGCCTGACCCGGGTGGCCAGGCGAGCCAGACGCTAACGCTGGAGAAAAGCTATAATTAGATCAGAGACCATCCAGGCGAGCCCGGAGGGGGACGAGGCAGCGACTGACCGCCCAAGCGGCTCCCCAGCAGCTCAGGAGCAGTGTGAGATGGCAGAGATCAGACCCAGCCCAGGACGGGGGAAGGCTCGGCTTCTCCGAATTGCCTTTTAAAAGCATTTTTAAAATGCCTCTTTTCTTTCCTGGCCTTGCTGGGGATGGGCCTTCCTTTCCCCATCCAGCCCCCGCTCCCTGCCCAAGACAATTTCCCCTTCCCTGGCATCCTCCTCAGGCTCCTTTGCCCTCCTGCCCCGTGACTCCACCTCCTCGCTGTTTATTGGCATTAATTAGGTGTTTATTTGTGGACAGGGCCCGTGAGTCACTTTTCACCTTTGAGTAAAGCACCCCCCTCCCCCACTTTAGAGCAGCTCCACATTCCCACAATGCTTTGGGGCCCAGAGAAAACTGTTCATTGGGAGACAGATTCCCAGAGGGCTTTGGGCCATCAGTCCCAGAATGCTTTGCTTAGGCTTGGCAGTATGCAAGACTTTGAGAGGTCCAGAAAAAAAAAAAGCCAAAACAAACAATCAAAAAACCCAACAAGAACAAATAATAGTCATGGATCAAGATGGTTTAGACCTGAAAGGGTGATCTTAGAGATCACAGAATACAACCCCTTTCAGTTTTACAGATGGGGAAACTGAGGCCCAGAGAGACGAGTGACTTGCCCAGGGTCACCTAGCTAGTAAAGCATCTGAGGTGGAATTTGAAGCCAGGTCTTCCTGACTCCAAGTACAGTGGCTCTAACCACTGTACCGCACAACCTTCAAGTCTTGCCAGTGAGCAGAAGCTGAAGAGGTCCAAGAAGGTTTGAGCTGGGGAGACAGAAGAAGGGACTAGAGAGAGGAATGGAAGTGGGGAGGGGATATGTTTGTGTGTGTGGCAGTGGGGAGGAACGGAAGTAGAGTCTGGCCTAAGGAACCCTAAGGTTCCTCCTCATCCCCCGCTGGTGTTAAACTTCCAGGCATCTGCGCAGGCCAGGCTATGCACATACCAGCAACCAAAAAGAAAAAAGAAAAAGCAGCATTGTTGAGACACTGAGACTTCTCTTATTGCTCGGTGCTGAGGAGCAAGCCCTTCCTCCAGACCCTGACATCATCCCACCACACCGGACCTTGGGGAGAGGAGATCAGGGACTGCTGGGACTGCAAGCCAAGGAAGAGGTGGGTAGTAGTGGATGGCACAGTGTCCTCTTGATTGAATCCTGGGTGGTTTATTTTGTATTCTCTCTTAAGGAAATGACTTTTTGCCTTACTCTGCTATCATGTGACTAAATTCTGGCCCTTGGTGAGCAGGCTCATAGAGAAAGAAGGAAAATTCACAGGTAGTGGTTTGGAATTGATGATGAATTCAAACAGGTCATAAGGACCCTGAAGGTGGTTTGGAGCACATTTCTATCCCCACCAGGGACCCAGAGGAAGCACATAATCAGCATTTGTTAAATTGAAATGAGCTAAGAAGGAGCATGCAGGGAGTGCCTTGTATATATACTCTTCCAACTATTGTTAACCTTACCTATTATTTCTGAAATTTTCTCTTAGGGGGCAGTGTAATAAAATAGAAAGAACATAGGGTTTGGATTCAGGGGACTAGTTTTAGCTCAAGCTCTGTTACGAATGACTTCTGTAACTTGGGCAAGTCACTTAATCTCCCTGAGGCTCAGTTTCCTCGTGTCAAGTGAGGGGATTGGTCCAAATGATCTCTAAAGTCCTTTCTGGTGCTAAAATGTATGACCTGATATTTCTTTATGTAGCAATAAATGGTAGCTTTTCTCTGTTAGTTGGTCTATGGAAGTCATCATTAGATGACTCTAGAAAACAGTAAGTACAATGAACACCTCTTTCAGGTTTTCTATTACTATATTTTAGCATGATTATGCTTGGCAATAGAATGGCTTGAAGGTGCCCCAAGTGATAAGAGTGGTGCCTGGCCTGGAGCAGGGTGGCCAGGGGAAATGGCAGCTAATTAGCTAATAGCTGGAGTGTTTTCTGTGCTTCCTTCCAATTAACCAGATTAAAAATGTGAATTAAATTAAATTTGTCCCTCACCACTTAGCTTTCTTCAAGGTTTGAGCCAAGGCTAAAAGCTTCCTGCCTTTCCAACAATTGCCTTCTCTCCTTGGCTATGAAGTCAACAGTACTTAAACGGAGGAGATTCATGCATCATTAGAGATGGAAGGGGATTTAAAGATCTTCTAGTTTCTACAGAAGTGGAAACTGAGGCCCAGAGAGGTAAAATTATTTTCCTAAGACCACAAGCATAATAAAATAGCATAGTCAAGATTAAACAGTAGGGAGAGATAAATCAGGAATTTTCAGCATAGCTCAGTGGTGAAAGGTCTAGATCGTTAGCCCTGGGTGGTCCTGAAGAGTGCCAAAATGACCTAGGAACCTAGACCCCAAAGCTTCAGGATCAATTAGACACAGGAACTAATACCAAAAGGAGGGGATCCTTTGCTTTTTTGGGGGAAGACTGTCAAACTGAGATACTTTTTTAAGGAGCATCAAGGCTTAAAGTGAATTGAGTTCAAGGGCTCCCACATCTTGACTCTCCTATTCAACAAGTGAGCAGGAAGGAATATTCTGTAACATTTTCATGGTAGGAGACCAAGAGAAATGAAGACTGTGGTTCTTTTCTGTCCTCTCCTTGCATCTGATCCACCATTAGAGAAGTACTTTTCATAGGTGGGTCCTGTCCTTAGAGGCCTATGAGCATTAAAGCTGAAAGGAAAACAATGAAGATGGGGAGAAGACTGGAGATCGTAAGAGAGGATCAGTTCGAGGAATTGGAGATACTCAGTATAGAGAAGAAAAGACTTAGGGTAGAGGGGAATGCATGATTGCCATAGTGAAGCATTTGAAGAGCTGTCATGTGGAAGAAGAATTCCATTTGTAATTGGCCCAGAGGGAAGAACTAGGAATTTGTAGAATGGATAGAATTTGTAGAGGCAGATTTTGATTTGATGTAAAGAGAAAAAATTTCCCAATAGTTAAAGCTGTCCAAAAGAAGAGTGGGCTGCTTTGGGAGGTAAAGGGTTCCCTATCACTGAGGTCTTCAGGTAGAGGGTAAATGTCAGGTATGCTGTAGAAGTCCTTCCTGTTCCACTACAGATGTGTACAGATACAGATAGGATTGACAGATTTAAAGTGGAAAGTAAATTTGGTATCAAGACCTGGGTTCAAATCCCACCTCTACCCTTCTGTGTAATCTTTGGCAAGTCATTTAACTTCTCTAGGCCTCAGTTTTCTCATCTGTAAAATAAGGGGGCTAGATCAGGGCTTCTTAAACTTTTCCACTCACGACCCCTTCAGTGCTTCTTAAACCATAGGTCAAGACCCCTGGTTGAGACTCACAGTTTAAGAAGTACTGGATTAGATGATCATTAAGTTGCTTCCCTGCTCTAACTATAATCCTCTTATCATCTGGTTCAGAGGTGGCAAACACACATGACCAGCAACACTCTCAAGTACAGTCTGAACCAGATTAAAATTTAATTAAGAAATGTTTAACAAAATGAAAAAATGCAATAAAACAAATAATGTTGATATGTGGTTTCCTAAGTCAATATGTGACCCATAGAGATCCTTTTATATTTGGTTTAGTGGCCCATGTTTTTATTTGAGTTTGCACCACTGATCTGGTTCAAACTCTTCATTTTATAGATAGAGTACCAAAGACCCAGAGTGGCTAAAGAACTTGTTAAAGGTTATATATGTCCCTTCCAATTGATACCCCACAATTCTGTGCTTCTCATATTCAAATGGGACAGGAAGAACAGGAAGGGGGATCTTCAACAAAAACCATGATAAATTAAACAGTATAGATAGGAAAAAAAACATTTTCTCTGGGTAAGGAGAAACCCAGAGAGCAGGTAGCCTATTTCATAGAAACTCAACCTTAACGTTTAGTTTGCTTCAGGAATTTCTAAGTCATTTGCCAAAAATAGATTCACAGCTATTAAAGGGAAAGGAAAAAGGGGTGGATGGGACCCTTCAAAGTACTGACCATTACATTTTAATGTGTTTCTCTAAAGAAAGAAAGAAACTAATTAAGTGTATCCATGCTAAAATGATTATATGGCTTTTATCAGCCCACTCAAGGAATGTGAGACCCACAAAGTCTGAGAAACAAAAAATGGCCAGTAGTAGTGTGCTTAATTGTTGTCTCTAATGAATGTCTTTTGTTTTGCTCAGTCCTCCATCAGAAACGTTAAGTGTTAATGTACACTGTATAATCTATCTGGTGGCTAACTAGTTTAATCCATCACACACTAAGGGAAAAAATAAAAGCAGGCTGTAGTGACAAGTTAATGGTAGATGCAAGAAATAAAGTGAGGAAATGCACTTTGATGAATGATGCAGAACTCTTTGGTGCAAGTATGGATGGCTGCTGTCTCCCTTTATAGAGAGGCCAATCAAAGCAGTACAGATCCAGTCATTTAAAACTTGAAGCATAATCCCTCAATTAAAAATTTAAAATTCAAATCAAGTTAACAAGCATTTATTGAGCATGTGTCAAGCACTGTGCTAAGGACCAGGAATATAAATACTAGCAGTAACAAAAATGGTCCCTGCCCTCAAAGAACTTACCTTCGAATGGCAGGAGACAATATGTAAAAGGAAGCTGGAAATCAGAGGGGAAAGAAGGAGAGAAGGTTCTGGGGCATAGGGGAGGAGGTCTGGAAAGTCAAGAGTGGAGCCCAGAGAGGATTGTAGACATGACTGGTATGCTCGCTCTTTTTTTTTTTTTTTTTTTTTTGCTTTTTGGTGAGACAATTGGAGTTAAATGACTTGCTCAGGGTCACACAGCTAGTAAGTGTCAAGTGTCTGAGGTCATATTTGAACTCAGGTCTTCCTGATTCCAAGGCCAGAGCTATATCCATTGCACCACCTAGCTGCCCCTTGGGCACTCTTCTTAAAATGGAGGTTTGGGGAGGAAATGGCCCATCAGAGAAAGGGACTGCAAGCTACAGAAAGTGTTACATTTAAATCCAATGATATAAAAATAATCAATTACATTCAACTCTTAATTTTCTGTAAGTAGTTCAGCCATACCCAATTGTGCTTTTAACTTCTTGATGACATTCCTTACCCTACCAGGTTCCTTTGTTTTCATCAACACCTTTGTTTGCCCTTACTTTCTTATGAAGTCTGTTTGAAAACTGCAAGCTAAAAGACTTTAGAAAACCTTTTTTATTGATGATATCATAATCATTTCCCAAAATGCCCACCCCCATTAAGTTTTCCTTGGTTAAAAAAAAAGAAAAGAAAAGAAAAGAAAAGAAGAACAGTCATAACCAATTAACATAGCAATTGTCTGTTGGACCGTGAAACATTTTGTGTCCCTAACTTTGCACAGAAAGGTAGGAACTGTGATTTATCAATTGTTCTCCTGGGCCGATTTGGTACCACTATTAATCACAGTTCATTTATTTTTCAGTGTTTCTGTTTACATTATGGTCCTTGATGAGAAAGCACTCTCTAATGATGCAAATCAGCAACTACTCTGCAACTTAAACTCTTAGAGAATTGCCTGGTACACTCAGAAATTAAGTGACTTGCCCAGGGTCACATAGGTCTATATGTATCCGAGGTAACACTTGAACCCTAGTCTTCCCAAATCCAAGACAGTTCTCTGTCTCCATGCTACATCTGAGATAATAGAGACCTAGAGAGATAAAGTGACTTACCTACAGTTATACAACTGGTAAGTGTCAGACCTGACCCTTAAATTCAGGTCTTTTGACTCTTAAGATCTGCATGTTTACTATTACACCACACTGCCAGAAATGAAATGAAGAACATACAACAAGTTATATCATGATGGAATTGGTAGCTGGCTGGGTTGTCCACATCCTCACAAAAATTTCCCTAAGTCCCTGGTGAACATTAGATAAATGTTCTATTTCATTGTTAAATTATGGTCCAGGGGGTAGCTAGGTGGCATAGTGGATTGGTTCTGGAGTCAGGAGGGCCCGAGTTCAAATTCAGCCTCAGACATTTGACGCTTACTAGCTATGTGACCCTGGGCAAGTCACTTAACCCCGATTGCCTCAAAAAAAAAGTTATGATCCAAAGAACTCATATTTGGCAAGAAATTTCTGTTCTTCATGAAGGCCTTCCTCCAAAGATTTCTCATTATGTGGAAACTGGCTGTGCCAGTGGAGTATAAACCTAAGGAGAGCCTACCAAGCTAGAGACAATTTGGATTCAGGGACACACTATGCATCTATTGTCTGGAGTCCAGCCTAGCTAAGTGAGGAGATTCATCACCAAAAGGCTGGCCACCAAGGGATTTTTTTTTTTTGTCACAGCACCCCATGAAGACTATCTATTGAAGCTTACAAGGGTTATGGTCTGTGTGTGATGGGGGAAGGAGGACCTACACTCATTAAATCATAGCTTCTTAAAGTATTAAGCAATGATTTCCATTTTGGCATGCATAGTAAGCTGTTTCAAAGGTCAAATCCACTCTCCTCCAGATACTTATAGGGGGTGCTAGCTGGATTGCAAAATGTACTTGGTACTTTATGTTAGAGTCAGCATCCTCAAATATAAATTCATTCCTACATTTGCTCAGCTATTCAGTCTCTACAAATGCAAGACATATTGCCTGGAAAATATCCATCCATTTTGCATACACAACTTTTCACATATGAGAAAAACACTAAAAGAAGGAATTTAGAAATGCCTCCGACAATGCCCAGGTTTGTAAATAGGAGAGTACCAAATTCCGATTTCCACATTCACTGCACAGACAAATGCTGGATTGGCTATTTTCCCAAACATTTCATTGTTAAACATGGCACATATCTGACAGAGTTTCACATTAGCCTAATACTACAGATGGAGCCAATCCTGCACAAATCAAGAAGGTGCCGATAGCTCAGCTTATTGCAGGCTTGGTGATTTTCCTTGCCTGTTATGTCACATTTGACATAAGGAGAACGTTTATTAAGGAGAACATGTTTTGCATATGGCATACCTGCAAAGAGCTAATGGTGTTTTGCAATTCCATTTTGTAATATGTGTGCTGCTCAGCTAAAGTGTAACATTTTGGCATGTCCTCTCAGATGTTCTACTGTGTAAGTTTTAGGACAATAGAAACCCTTTTCTTCCTTGTTAATATGCATCCATTCAGTCTGTATCCCAATCAGAGCATTGGCTGGAAACAGAGGCACCCAGGTGTTAGCCTGACTCTACCACCAATGCTGGATAATCTTGGCACAGTTGTTTAACCTCTGTGAGGCATCACTTCACCTATATGTGTAATCAGCAGCCTACCTGTACTACACTTGGTCTTACCCAGAAGGCTCTTCTCCCTGTATTTCACATGATAATTCAGAATAGAGAAAAGAGCACTAGTCTTCCAACCAGAAGGCTTGAGTTCCAAATCTGGTCCTACTTACTATCAAGGCAAGTTACTAAGCTACTTTGGGCCTATTTCCTCATTTATGACACAGGGGTAAATAATACTACTACTTCCTACCTCATAGAATAATTGTGAAGGCCTTAAAGCACTATATATGGAAGTCATTATCATTTTTTTTCTAAAGAAAGACATGTAATAATAACTAATACTTCTTTTTTTGTTTTTTGCTTTTTGGTGAGGCGATTGGGGTTAAGTGACTTGCCCAAGGTCACACAGCTAGTAAGTATTAAGTGTCTGAGTCTGTATTTGAACTCAGGTCCTCCCGACTCCAAGGCCAGAGCTCTATTCACTGTGCCACCTAGCTGCCCCAATAACTAATACTTCTATAGCACTCAAAGGTTTATAAAGTGCTTTATATTCATCATCTCATTTGACCCCCACAATAATCCTGCAAAATCATAGTTCCACTGGTATTCCTCTCTCTGTTTACAGATGAGGAGACCAAGGATCAGGGGTTATATGACTTGCCTAGGAGCACACAACTAGTAACAGTCAGAGGTGGGATTCAAACCCATTCTTTGTAAAGCTAAGTCTGACACTCCATCCACTACCCTAGTCTGCCTGCCATAGTAAGCGATATGTAGTTTACTTCCTTTTGTTGCTCATGGGAAGAGAAGAGTACCTCAATAAAGTATAGTTGACTTGACCCTCAAATTTAGCCACTAGAAAACAACTCTTTAATGTGGCTGGTCCCAGGCAAAACTGGGGCCTTCCTGGCTCCTTTGATCCCAAGTCCTAATTTCCTCCTCCTATAGCATCTATGTCTGCTGTCTCCCATCTCCCATTTCTTCAGGGTCTTGATTTTTCAGGATTTCCTAAATTCATTTAAGCGCAATCACCAAAAAATAATGGTTTCAGGCAGGAGTTGGTAAACTATGGACCCACCTGTTTTTATATACCCTGTGAGTTAAGAATAGCTTTTTACATTTTAAAACGTAAAATGTATATTTTTAAAATGTACATTTCAAAATATAAAATGTAAAAACCATCCTTGGCTCATAGGGCATACAAAAACCGACGTGTATACTTTGCCAACCCCTGGTTTAAGGTATTATGTCTCTTAGGGCCATTGGCATTTTAATCAAGGACTTTTTGAACACTAAGAAAGATTCAAAGGAATGACAGCAATGGTGAAATTTGAAAAATGGATGAAGGAGAGATTTTGCTGCTGAGGTGTACTCCTGTATTGGTCAAACTATACCATGTGAATGGCCACCAATTCCACTTATACACAATGAAGTCCTCTACTTGAATTTGGCCTAAATGGTCTTCCTTGATTCTGAAATAAGACCAGTATATTACAGTGAGCTAGCCAAATCCTCTAAGTCACCTGACTGAATGATAGTAGGCCAAACCTTCACGGTTTTACAAAAGGCAAGAAGTGAGAATAACATAGATTCTGGTGCTCTATCCCATCTGCTAAATTTTTAAGAAATGTATCAATATTAAGGAAATAAATGGAGAATATGAACCACCTTATTTAGATTCAATCCTGGCATCTAAGGATTATTTTTCCATTGATCAGTTCTAATAACCTCAAACCCTCATCCGTTCTCAAAAATGTGCCAAATGCAGTTCAGATCTTGGATATCTAGCATACTTGCCACCTAGAAGGTATTAATGTTACGTCTATTAAACTATAACTGACTATTTTTTTTCCTTTTATCTTTATTTATTTTTAGTTTTCAACATTCACTTTTATAAGATTTTGAGTTCCAAATTTTTCCCCTTCCTTTCTTTCCCCCTCTCCCCAAGATGGCATGCAATCTGATATAGGTTATACATATACAATCATATTGAACACATTTCCATGTTAGTCATGTTGTAAAAGAAGAATCAGAACAAAAGGGAAAAACCATGAGAAAGAAAAAACAAAAAAGAGCAAATAGTATGCTTTGATCTGCATTCAGACTCCACAATTCTTTCTCTGGATGTGGATAGCATTTTCCATCATGGGTCTTTTGGGATTGTCTTGCATCATTGTATTGCTGAGAAGTGCTAAGTCTACCAAAGCTGGTCATCACACAGTGTTGCTGTTACTGTGTATAATGTTCTCCTGGTTCTGCTTACTTCACTCAGCATCAGTTCAAGTAAGTCTTTCCAGATTTTTCTGAAATCCTCCTCAACATTTCTTATAGAACAATAGTATTCCATTACATTCATATACTGCAACTTGTTCAGCCATTTCCCAATGGATGGGCATCCCCTGAATTTCCAGTTCTTTGCCACCACAAAAAGAACGGACTACTCTTAAAGGAACCATTCTAAGGAGGTCTTTTCAACTTCCCATCATCATTGAAAAAGGAAGAGAAGGGAACAAGCATCTATTAAGCACCTAGTATGTACCAGGTGCAGTGCCAAGTGCTCTATAATATCTTATTTGATCAATAATCCTGTGAAATAGGTGCTATTATTAACTCCATTTTACAGTTAATTAAGGAGGCTAAGTGATTTGCCCAGGGTCACACAGCTATTGAGTGTCTAATGCTATATTTGACTCTAGATCTAGCACTCTATCCACTGCACCACCTAGCTGCCCCTTGGCAATATAGCTGATCAAAGCTGACAATTTTAACCACTAGCATGGGAGATGAGATGATAAAATAAACCACCCTCTCCACTTCGCTGCAAATAGTATATGGGAGGTGGGGACAGTGTCAAAATTGAGTGGATAACTTCTTTCTATCATGATAAAAGGATCCTCTTGTTCCAGTGATGTTGGCCCTAGTGAGCCATGCAGATTGGATAAATGGAGGCAACTTCCATTCATAATAGAGTTCACCTCCCTTCATTATAAAGTAATGCCTTTGCTGTCAGAATTGGGCATTGCCTCAGACTTGGGTCCTAGCATGAAGGCACGTCATTAGGACCATGTAAACTGATTTTACCAAAAGTGGTAGCTCTCGTTACAGATAGGCCTTCAGGAGACTTGTCTTTCCTTACACTGTCTCCGTTTAGGTCATGACAGAAGCAGCAGTCTCTTGGCTACTGCTCCAATACTATCTTTTCCTTTCCAGAGGCCTAGGAAAGTTGGCAGCTTCTTAGATGCTCTCCAGGTTTCTTCTTTTGGGCAGCCACAAGGGGGCAATACATTTTAACTTTCTCCTCTGCCCTGTCTGCTCTAAACTGGAGATGAACCAAAGAGTGGAACCTGGCCTTCTAGCCCTTTGCTCTCTTTTTTCTCTCTGCTAGTAATCAAGAATTTCACAAGGTCTCATGTCCAGTAATGCTCACCTGGGTCTAGGAATGGTAATTGTATTCCATCCTCTTTATAGGAAGAATTTTGTGCCTTATACAGGGTGTCCCAAAAGTCATAGGGCAGTTTTACTCTATTCAAGCTTAACAATGATCCTAAATCTTTAAGCTATTGAAGCTTAAAACTGCCCTACGACTTTTGGGACATCCCATATTTTTAGGATCATTTTGAAGGATTCTGTTTTTATTATGTAGGAATCATTTTTGATAGAATTTCATGTTCATTGTTCAATCATCAAGTTAGTAATTTCAACCAATAGTTCATGTATTTGGTAATTCCCCATATACTAAATTTATATATTTGTTAATGGAATTAAACATTCCCCTGATATGGCCTCATTAAATAATTCTCCCTCCAAAGAGCTAAATCATGTCTTTGTTTTGTAGGGGTCAGCTTATAAGTGCTCTATGTCCAATGCCTAGAGATCAAAGAAGTCCTGGCTTCCAAAGATTTGGAGTTCAGCATACTCAGCAGCTAGAAATTAGTAGTTACTCCTCATTCAGTGTGCTTGTTAGTGCTACCTTGTAATGCAAGCACAGGACATGGACAGTGTCTTCAACCTACAAATACAGTGAAACATACCTGTTGTCCTTCCCGGTGTCAGAAACCCAACATTTGACCTCTAACCCTTTATCAGCACTTCATTTCTCTGAAACTCAGTTTCTTCACCTTTGAAATTGGCATCACGGTTCTACCACCTTCCTCATGTGGCCAATGTAAAAAAAAATGTACTTTGTGAACCATAAAATGCTTACTATAGAAATTTGATGTTATTAAAATGTCTTCTTTTTATGGGAATGTAGCATAAGTACACAAACTTCATTGCAAGTAATTTTCTTATACTGTTATATTTCATCTGATGAGACAGTAGGGGGGGGAAGATACACAACTGCTGACAGTGATTGTGGGTTTGAACTAATGCCATTAGACTCTATGAAGGGGGAGAAAAATTATGGATTTCAGTAAAATTCCTCATCTACCTTTAGCTGATGACTCTCTAGTCTTATTTCATACTACTCTCCTTCATACATACTATGTTCCATTCAAACTGGATTATTGTCTATTCCTGAATTTTATCCTGCCATCTCCCGAATCTCTATGTTTGAATAGGCTCTCCTCCACCACTGGAATACATTTCTTCCTCATCTTTACCTGATAAAATCTTCTTCTTCCAGGATCAGCTCAGATGCTGGCATTTCCATGAAGCCTTCTCTTAACCCTGAAATTTTCCCAGAGCGCTGGTGTCAAACTTAAATAGGAAGGAGAATGGAAGAGGAGACTAAACTGTACAGAAGGGTCCCCACAGGCTGCACATCAACTTAATTTTGAAGTGGATTTTATCCACTTTTTTGTATTTTCTTCTTCTTTTTTTTTTTGCTAAATGTTTTTCAATTACATTTTAATCTGGTTCAAGTCACACAGGGAAGAGTTGTGTACCACATGTGGGTCTGCGAGTTAGGTACCTCCATTCTATAGCCTTTGTCTGGACCTCTCCCCATACTTATCTGTATACATTCCAAACCATCCTTCCAGCTTCCCCCACAGAAGATGGTAAGCTTCCTGAGGGGGAGGAGCTGTACCGTTCTTCACGTTCTTTGTCTTTGTAGTTGTTGTTGCCATGCAGTGGTTTCAGTCATGTCTGACTCTGTGACTCTTGTGGGGTTTTCTTGGCAAAGACACTGGAGTGGTTTGCCATTTCCTCCTCCAGCTCACTTTACAGATGAGAAAACTGAGGCAAATAGGGTTAAGTGATTTGGCCAGGGTCAGCAACTAGTGTCTAAGATCAAATTTGAACTCGCAAAGATGAATCTTCCTAATTCAAGGCCCATACTGTATCCACTATGCCAGCAGCACCCAGCAAAATGCCCACATGTAATAATGACAATAGCTTACATTTCCCTAGGGTTTTAAAATTTGCAATGCTCATAGTAGGTGCTTAATGTTTATTGAACTGAGTTGAATGTTTTTAAGAGTTCACCTGCTTTGTATTACAGTTGTCACCCAAAAAGAAAATAAATTTCATCAGCACTAATTATTATAAGCCCCAAAACATCAGAGAACACATCACAGGTACAGATTGCTTTTTTCCTTAAGTCAGAAGTAGATAACATTCTTTTCCCACTCCAAGCCTGGGAGATTTGAAGCAGATTAGAAGGACAAATGATCACATCCTGACAATGGAAAAGAAGCTGATGGATAGGTAGAGCTACAGTGGCTTTGCTCCACAGCAGAAAATCAAGAGGGTACAAAATGTACCTTTTTGTACTTCTCGCTTCCTACATCTGAGCTCTTCCTCTACCCCACTTTGCTTCCAGAGGCAGCAGATTTTTTTTTTTTTTATCAGCATGTGCTGCCTTCTTTCAGAAGTTATACCTCCACTTTTCCCCCTTCCCCAGCAAGGGCCAGCTTTCAGCAGTTTAGAAGCCTCACGATTTACTTCCTCCTCTGGTAGCCACAATCCAGGTGGCCCTTCTCTTCCCACTTCATTCCAACCCCTGTGCACCAGGCATAGAAAAAGTGCTAGTTACAGCTGGGTTGATTGGTCAGTTCAATTCAACAAACATTTTTTTTAGGCACCTTCCTACTAATTGCTGTGCCCTATGTTCAGGGCTGGGTCTATAAAGAGGAAAAACAACCCATTCCTGGCCCTAAAAAAGCTTGTCTAACAGGAAATGTGACAAGTTGCTATATTACAAGGCATGATGGAGAGATCTGGATGTGGTGTTCTAGTCAAATTTTGGGACAGAAAGAGGTTACTTTTAGCTAGGGGGAATCAGGAACTCTTTATGAAGGAAGTAGAGCATGACCTGGGCCTTGAAGAGAATTTCGACTAGTAGAAATGAAAAGGAAACATCTTTGGAGGGAGACAAGGGCCAGACAATAATACAATAATCCAGTTTGGTTGGAAAATGGAATTCATGAAGAAGGAGTAATATGAAATAAAACTGAAAAGATAGTCTCTGGCTAAGTTTAAGGCATATCACATACCTCCCACAAGATTAAAGCAGATCTGTACTATAAGTTCAGGTGGAGGTACTAGCTCCTGGCTGCAATACTCGGGAGACTTGTAGCTGGGCATGACAGGCCTATTTCTGGTAGTAAAAAAGATGCCAAGTGCTAACTTTTGAGGAGCATCAGAACTTGTCCATGCTGCCAACACCTTTCATCGTTTCCAATACTTGAGTCTTGGCTATAGACCATCTACATTTAGAAGAAAAATTGAGATTCTCCAACTTATCAGGTTCCAAAGTGCTGAAGAAACAGCTTTAAAAGTACCTGCTTATCCTGGAAAAGGGGCATGGCCAAAAATGTCCTCTTACTACTCTAGTAACTCCTTACAATAACTGGCAAGAGTTCAGCAAAATCAATCAGATGTCCTATTAAAAATGCTGGTGGTGTACTTATATTTAGCTTTCAACCATTTTTATACCCATGTGGAAATCTGAGCCTGAGCCAAGTGATTTTTTTTAAAATGCAAAAACATTTCACTGAGAAGCTTTTCCCACCCTTTGTGAGAAACCTTTGAAAGCATGGCCCCCAAATGCCACTCAAGCTGTTCCTTTAGAGCATCTTAGAGAAGGGAAAGGTACACCGGGAACATCTTTCCTCTCTTTCTTGACTCCAAATCGGAGCAAATCGGAATTATAAGCAAGTGACCACTAATGATCAGGCCAACGTAGCATTTGTGTAGAGAGCCATATGTTATGGCTCTAAAGCAGAAGTTCTTAACCTGGGGTCCACAGACCCCAAAGGGGTTTGTGAATAGATTTCAAGGAGTCTTTGAACTTGAAGGAGGGAGAAATTTGTTTTTATTTTCATTATAATTGGGTTACTTTGTAATTCTGTGTATTTTCTTCTGTGCTTTTTATTTCAAGAAGTGGTCCACAGGCTTTGGGCAAGTAGGTGGCACAGTGGATAGAGTGTGAGGCCTGGAGTCAGGAAAATTCATCTTCCCAAGTTCAAATCCAGCTTCAGACACTTACTAGCTGTGTGACCCTGGGCAAGTCACTTAATCCTCTTTGCCTCAGTTCCCTCACCTGTAAAATGAGCTGGAGAAGGAAATGGCAAACCATTCTAATATCTTTGCCAAGAAAACCCCAAATGGGGTCACAAAGAGTTGGACATGACTAAAATGACTGGACAACAACCATAGGCTTCACCAGACTGCCAAAGGGGTCCATGACATAAAGAAGGTCTAGAAGCCCTGCTCTAAATAAATGGGTATTTCTATCCCCAGAATCCCCAAAGTCTAATTCCTGAGAGAGGTGTGAAATAGTCATAAAATGTGGAAGTTGGTCATATAATATTATAGCTAGTAGGAACCTAAGACATTAACTTGCCCAGCCCCTTCCTTTTACAGAGGAGAAAACTGAGGCCCACAGAGATTACATGTCTTACTTAAGGTCACAAAGCTTATTGGTAAGAAAATCAAATCTAGGTTTTTTCACTTCAGTTTCAGAAATTGTGAGAGGACAGTATACCATGTCATGTGAGTTCTGGGTTTGGAATTTGCCTGCAGACAATGGAAAAGTTTGAATCTGCGCATCTATACTGAATTTCTAAGAAATCATGGGCTTTGGGGTTATCTGAGGAGGTTTGAATCTCGCCTTCTACATTGTGTATCTTTTGGCTCCTGGGTTATGGTTTATCTGTAAACAAAGAGTTTGGGTGGCCTGGTCTTGGTGGAGTTAGCGGTGTCCAATCCATACTAAGTATTTAATATGTTTGCTTTTATTCATTTTTCTAGCATTTATATAGCACTTTAAGGTTTAAAAAGCACATTACAAATATTATCTCATTTGATCCTCAAGACAACTCAGGTAAGTAGGTGCTATTATTCCCATTTTACAGATAAAAAAACTGAGGCAGACACAGGTGAGTGACTTGCTCAGGGTCCCAACTAGTAGGTGTCTGAGGCTAGATTTGAAGACAGATCTCATACTCTATCTACTGTGAAACCTAAGCACCTCTATCATGATTAAAGAGCTTTACACAGATATAACATATTTGTGTGATTAAGTTCTATTAAAATTTAGTAAAGATGGCAAAAGTATGAAGTTTTTTCCTAACAGGTCAGGACTGAGATAGAATCAGTTGGATCACTCTATGCTCCCTAAGCTTTTACTCTAACAAGATTAGCATTACCACCCACAAAAGAAATTGAACAGGTCAAAAGAGCTAGCTAGCTCTCTGAGAGCTATAAATGTTTTCTGATATTGGGTGAAGGGCATAATGCCTGGAGTGAGTATATTGATGGCACTTGACCCCCTTCACTGAAAACGGTCAGGCACTTAGTCAACAGCACTACTTGGTGATCTTTTAGACTTGCTGTGGATTTTTCCTCTCTCCACAATGAGTCTTCCCATCCTGTTTTGGTGACTGTTTTGATAATATTTGTGTTCCTGGTTATTAGTCATGCTGACCCTTTTACATATCCTCGCAAGAGTCAGAGATCTAGAACTTCTCCCAGATCCCTTCCCCAATAACCCTAGCTCACTGTGGCCTTATTGTCATCTGAACTCTCATCTGGCACACCATTAGTACCACTCATTTGGCACCTAGCAAATGCCCCTTTTTATCGCTAGATACTTTTTTTTAAAAAGCTTATTCCCCTATCTTATCTGGTAAGCTCTTTGAGGGCACTGGTAGACCTCATAGCTTTTGGTTGTCAAATCCCCGTGGTCATTGATCAAGTGCCAGTGACTGGGGGACTTAACAGACCCCAGGGGAAATAACTATTCTAATCATCTAACCTTTCTTTTGCATTCTTATGCTGAGCAGTCAGAAAGACATATGGGAGCAGGAAAAGGTGGGTGATAGTTTCAAATATATGTGGCTTTGCCTCAGGGCACTGACATACTTCTCTCCTGTGATGGCTGCACTGTGGCACATGGAGCTGATAGAGGACTTGGATGGAGAATGCTGAGGGGAAGAAGTATAACCTTTCTCAGAGGTCAACACCCTACAAGGAAGAATCAAGTCAGATAAGTGTTGGTGGCCTGTGGGAAAGGCATGCTTTCCTCCCATCACTTACCTGTCTTAGGGCACTCCTGGATTCCCACAACTGTTACATCTTTGTCCTGAGCCCCACGTTCCCCAGTACTATACTGGTATGATTATACCAGTGGTGGACTGGCCACAGACTACCTGACCTGGGAACCCTTGTGCATAGGGAACCTGGAATCAATAGTGGGATTAATAATTACGGTAGTGCATATAAGCCTCAGGACATTCTGGGGTCTATGTTATCTTCCTACCCTGAATTGAATTTGCTCCAGTTACCAGAGTTCCCAATTACAATTCTGAAAAGATATTCCAATTTCACCATCCAAGGCAGTCTTCTTTTGTGGTAGTGGCATGGTAACAATGCCCCTTCCCTCTTTGTTTCACCAAAGGATCACAGATTTAGAGCCATCAGGACTCCTAAAGTCCATTGAGTGCAATCCCTTCATTTTACCTATAAAGAAACTGAGGCCCAGAAAGGTTGAGTGACTTGCTAGAGTCATTTATCCAACAGCTTTCTCTTTATTTCTAATAAGTGTCTGAGGGAAGATTCAAACTCAGGTTTTGTTGATTCCAAGTCACTGCTCTCCGATGTACCATCTAGCTGCTTGATGGCTAGAAGTAGAGTCAGGAAGACACGTCTGAGTCTGGAACTGATAACACTTGGCTGCGTGACCTTAGGTCTGTCACTTTACTTCTGAACTTTAGTTTCCTCATCTATAAGATAGGGATAATAACAGTCTACCTGCTGACTTCACTGTGAGGAAAGCACTTTGTAAATCAGAAAGCACTAAACAAATATGAGCAATTTATTGATAGTGATTGAATATCAGCTTCAATGTTTCTGGAGATATCTGAATAAGATGCACTATCAGGGGTGGGGAACCTCCAGCCTCGAGGCCACATGTGGCCCTCTAGGTCCTCAAGTGCAGTCCTTTGACTGACTCCAAGCTTCATAAAACAAATCCCCTTAATAGAAGGATTTGTTCTGTAAAACTTGGACTCAGTAAAAAGTCCACACCCAAGGATGTAGAAGGCCACACCTGGCCTCGAGGCTGCAGGTTCCCCACCCCTGCACCAGGTTACCTAATCATTGGGCCTCAGCATGACCCAGGTGGGTTGGTTTCACAAGGGCCCATGGCTCTCTTTTCTAGTAGTGCCCTAGCACCATGTTAGGGAGGTTCTCAATAAATGTTATTTCATGATGATAAATTCTGTAGTTTGATGCTGATGAATCCTGTAGTTTGTGACCAAGAGAGATTAAATGGCACTCTTTCACTCTTTGCACCTGGTTTATTCAATCTCTTTCCTACATTTACTGCTGCAGCTTCTGATGACAGGATGATAACACTGAGTATTTGAGAAGATGATTTCTGTCAGTCCTTGGTCTCCCAACATCACTGTATACCCTTTACTGCTTTCCAAATGAGCAAGACGACCCTGCCATAGTAGCACACGAAGGCAATTCATATACTAAGTGTCCAGGTGAAGCCCCAACCCAGGTCTTCTGATCCCAAGAGGGTGAAGGAGGAAGGAAATAAGCATTTACATAAAGCTTACTATGTACCAGGTACTGGCTAAGTGCTTTACAAATATTTCATTTGATCTCACAACAGCACTATTACTATCCCCTTTTTATAGTTGAGGAAACTGAGGCAAAAAGAAGTTAAATGACTTGCCCAGGACACGTAGCTATTCAGTATCTGAGGCTGGATTTGAATTCAGGTCTTCCTGACTCCAGGCCTAATACTCCATCCACTGGGCCACCCAGTTGTCTCAAGATCATGAAAGAATCTTGCAAACGTTTATTCATCTAAGTAATCCTAGACAGATAAGTGTTTTTTAAAGTATTTATTGATGTCTTTTTTACACAATCATAATTTCCCCCAGTCATCTCATATAACAAATCATATTTTTAAGACAAAAAAAGAGAAAAATCAGTATAACTGATTAGTACATTAAGAAAGCCTAAAAAGATGTACAAAGCAGAACACATGTTGACCTCAGCCTCCACAAAGAGATAAGATGAGAGTGGTTTTTCTTGTCTCTTCTTTTAAGCCAAACCTATTCTTTTTTTAAAAAAATTGTTTTAATACATTCTATGGATGTCCTTTGTTTTTTTTGCCTCACCATAGTTTCCCCAGTATCCTTCCACTTCCACTCTCAGAAAGCCATCCTATACAACCACTAGTATTTTTTAAGACAAAAAAAGAAAAAAGCAGGAAAAAATCAGAATTACTGATTAATACATGAAAAAAGTGAGAATACGTACAATGTGTAACACCTGTGGACCTCCCACCTATGTAAAGGAGAGGTGTGGGAATGTTTTCTCACATCTCTTTTTTTAAGCCATTCTTATTCTTTATAATCTTACAGCATTCAGTTTTGATCTTTTTAATGGCTGTTTTTTCCATTTATCTTGTTGTAGTAATGTGTATATTGTTTTCTTGGTTCTGCTATCATCACTCTTTATCACTTCATGTATTTTTTCACCACTCTCTATATTTATCAAAAATCTTCATTTCTTAAAGGACAGTAATATGCCCTTGCATTCATGTATTACAGTTTGTTTAACCTATAATCCTTAAATTGTATCTTGTCTTCAAGATCAATATGCTTAGCGTATATGGAGAGTTTGCTTTACTTTAATATTATTGCCTCTTCCAGATTGTCTTTCATTTCCATGTATTTGCATTTCCAATAGATTGTCCTCTCTTTTGTTTCTTTGGTGAAATTTGCCACAGTGAATTCAATTTTTCTATTCCGTTAATTATTTCTGCTTTGCTAGCTATAAATTCTCCTCTCACAGTTATTATTTCTCTTTTAAACCATTCTGGATCATCCTGTTGTGGTTCCATGCTTTTCGGAGAATCTCCAGGGTGCTCTGCATCTCTGGTGTTGATTCATTTTCTTTTGTCTTACAATATTTATTCATAGATGTCTGGACTCATTTAGTTGTTTTGTTATTAATAACTTCCTGATTGGTTTATCAGCTTATGCTCAGGGTCTTTAAATGAGTTTTCTTCCTCCTGAGATCTTTGGTAATTTCATCTCTTCCCCTCCCCCCCATATCCCTTTATCATTCCCTTTCTTATTCCTTCCCCTTTGGTAGTTTTCTAAAGTACTAGGTTTCAAAGTCTTCTCAGCCTCTTCCTATGATGGATAAATTCACATTTCACAGGTCTCTGTCCCAAAGTGATTTTTAGTGGGGACAGAACCACTTGGATGCTGAGTTCTTTCCCTCAGTCTTGTGGAATGTCACACAGTCGTATATGACTGATATCATACCCCAGCTCCCTGTTTCCTTAGTTTTCTGGTTGAGCTCCTGTTGTAGCACAGATCATTGCTCAACTGCTATCCTAACTCAGAAAACATCAGCTTGGGAAGAGGCGAAGGTGGGTAGAGTTGAGTTCTGTTGCAAGCCCATGATTACAGTCATTAGTAAATGAAAATATATTTGCATTTCCACAAGCATAATTAAATTTCCTAAGGGTCACATTTCACAGCAGGAGCCAACCTGAGAGTGGATATCTATGTGCTAACAATTTTAATTAAAGGAGACCTACATTTTGCTCCACAAGCCATAATTCAAAGGCAGTTTAATATATTTCAAGTCACTCCCACTCAAATTTTCAAAATATTCTTTTTCTCAGAGATTTGCTGTCACAAATATTTTGCAAGTCAGCTTTTCAACAATGCCTCTTCCTGATTTAAAAAAAAAAGTTATCCGTCCCCCTTATAAGTGATTCTGATAACAAAATGTTTGAGTCCAACTGTAATCACAGAAATGTCTGATTGGCAAAACATATCCAGTGCTATTCTCCACAGGATAGCAACCATAACAACAGGACAGAAAGAAAGGAAAAACAAAAACAAAAATCTTTCTGAAAGCTATCCAATCTAATAGAGACACAACACCTCCCTAGATTTTCTGGTATGACAAATTCCCTCTGGCCTGGCTGATCTTCCTTTTGAGTTCCGGAGTTGAGCCTGAACTGTTTGTAAGATGCCTCAGAATCTAATCTCCTACCAGCAGAGAAGGAAATGTCCAGGGAAATGTGTTGGTCAGGTTTCATTTCCTGAGGGAATAGTAACCCTTTGCTTACTGTAGCCCACAAGTAGATCACTGGGTTTGGGGGCCTTTTTTTTTTTTTAAATTCTTCTACCAGCAACCGGCACAATAAAAAGAAAAAAATAAGGCCCTGAAAGAGTACACATTACATGCAGAGAACCACTGAGCATGAGGATAAGAGCAGCAGCAGTTTCTGAACTCAAGCGCTCCATTTTGAGCTTCTCAACCCTGGCCATGCCAGGGTGATCACTGGCAACACTGTTTGGAAGCACTCAGCCTGGTGCTGAGTGCTGCTAGCTTGCCAAAGGGTTAGCTCTTACAGCACACCTGCAAAATTCCCCCTGGGGCCACCCAGGAGCCTGAGGAAGGAGAAAAATGCTCCATCTTTTTCAATTAGCTTGACTGCGTGAAATTTGAAATTTGGTCCTTATATCTTTTAAGATCTCTTCCCTTTCTCATGCTGTTTTCTTCTCCCTAACCCTTCCCTGCCACAAAAATAAGTGGAAAAGAGGGACATGGGTCTGAAAGCCAGTCTGACTTGTCCTCAGAAAATGTCCCCCTTTCTTAAGGACTGGGCCCCACCCATACTTCTTTTACTGAAAGTGAGAGGGCATTGGATTCTAGGGCTAGATGGTGAATAATCTTGCCACAGTCATCATCATTTTTGAGATGCTGAGTCTCTGTTGTATTAATGTAATATACGGGGGAAAGAGTTTGTACATTTGAGATAAAGAGGCTAAAGAAAAATTTATTAATAACAGCATACATTTCTATAGGCTTTAAGGCTTGCTAAGATCCTTTTTCACCCCCAACAATCCTAAGAAATAGTGCATGTATTCAGACCTGACCTTGTAGCCAATGTACTTTCCACTACAATATGCTGCCCCTCAGTGGTCTGTTAGAGTTACACAATGGTCTGTAAATTCCTTGAGGGCGATGGCCATGGCTTCTATTTTTCCCGTGTTCTCCACCCACCCTAGCATATCATTTGGTAAGCTCTTGAAGGGCTGTTTGCTTTTTTTTTTTTAATCCCTAAAGACTAGTACAGTGCCTGGCGCATAATAAGCGTCCAATAAGTAATGATTGGTTGGTAGTGGGGAATTCAAGTAAACGAACTTTTTTTAACCACTGCTCTAGGCAGTAAGGATGCATAGATAGGTGGGATACAGGTGCTGCTCTCAAGGATCTTACAATCTAATAGGGGAAGGAGGGGCAAGTTACAAATTACTGTGATACCAGGGAAAAGAAAGTGAAAGACAAAGGTTGCTACAAAATAGCTATGAGAGATTTAGGGAGGAATATTTGTAAAATGCCTAGCACAGTGCCTGGCACAGAGAAAGCAATTAATAAATGTTTGCTACCTTCTCCTCCCTACCCTTTCCATTCCCTTTTCAATCACGAAACTTCTAAGAGAAGGAGGCCCCTGAATTCAATCTTGAAGGAAAGGGACAGACTTCAGCAGATTGGAGGGGGTGAGGTGGTTGGAGAGAGACAAGGGAAAAGAGTGTACTCCAAGCATAGAGAACAGTGTGAGCAAAGGGAGGAGTTAGAAGGGAGGAAGATAGAAACAAGGAATGGAGGATATCCAATCTGGCTGAAACAGAGTGCTGTAAAGATGAGTAATAGATGATAAAGGTGGGCAAATCAGATGGAGCTAGATCATAGATGACAATTATAAACATTTATAAATTACCCACGAGTTGTCCAAAGACCAAAAATTTATAGGGCCAGTGTCTTGCGGTATGGTATGGTGTAAAGCCGAATAAATGAAAGGTGGTAATTTCTAAAATGTATTTATACTTCATATATATTTCCTTATGATGTAAAACCTCTTTACTGATCCTGTATAGAAAAAAAATCACATGCATAGCATGTAGTAATGTTGGTCCGTAGATAATCCCTTCGGAGTAAAGGACACACCATAAGGCAGAGCTGGAACAAAGGTGGGGTGACCAGAGCTTTTCTCCAGGGGAACACAATTTATATCAAACCAATGGAGCTTAGCCCCTAGTTAGCAAAGATAATTAGTTAAAATTGGAAGCCGGAAAATAACCACATTCTATGTTCAAGCCCCAGGTAATTTCTTCCCTCATGGCAGCATCAAAGTGCCCTAGGATCTATCAATATCCCCTTCACAGGTCAGTGTACCTCCCACTATCAGTTGATTTTGTCTTAAAAAGTTGATTTGTGGGTACATTCAGTGCTGACTTCCCTGGGAATCCAGATGGCTAGTTCTGATTTAAGGTAGAATTTTTATTGTATGATCTTGCCTATAACAGATGGAGAAATCGCAGACAGTCAACAAGTATTTGTCTATGTCAATGTCAATTACTATGTTTTCAATGTATTCAAGGTGTTTCAATATGTGTGATTCTGGAAATCTAATATTTACTTAGTGGTGTTACCCTGGTCAAGTCACTACGCTGGGACTCAAGTTTTCCCATTTGTGAAACAAATTAATAATACCTTCACAGCCTACTGACAGTGTTATTGTAAAGAAAGGGCTATGTAAACCTTAAAGAACTTGATGACATGAGTTATTTTTGCTGTTTATAGAGGCCTTAAAGACATGGGTTTCTTCTTCAAAATGGCATTAGAATGCAGAAGTAGGAATACTAAGAGGCTTCTTTACTTTTCTTGATGTGAAGCCTGGGATGGCATGGAGAGAAGGGGACAACTGGGAATCTGAATGTACCCAACTCTGAATCAACAAAGACCCTGAAAGATTCATTTTAAGACTCCATCCCGCAGTCCTTTCACACTCTCTGGGTCTTTAGTGTGTGTGTGTGTGTGTGTGTGTGTGTGTGGTGCAGCCATCTGTGAATATCTTCATGAAACTAGTTAAAGCCTTTTATGAGACCCTAAATTTCTAGTTAAACTAATTTCCCCACTTTCTCCTCCTCCCCCAATGAATTAGAACTTGAGTAAACAAAAGTCAGGCCTGAGGATGGAGAGGGATTCAGTGAGTGTTAAATGATCAGTTTAATAGGAATTGCTGCATGTCTCTTGACTTGCAGACATAGCTCTGAAGCCCATATAATGCAGTCTTTATGTGGTAGTTAGTTAGAAAAGCATATTGACAAAGAGTAGCAGCCAAATCATAGCAATGACCTTTCCTCCTAGAAGAAGATTTTTTCTGGAGTGATTTGATTACACATGCAGCACATCACCTGCCCACGTTGTCAGCAATGCACAAAGCTTTTCCTGATGCCATCGCCCAGGCTGGACCCAAGTTGTCTTCCCTCTAATATATGGTTGGATGCCTTTCTCGTTTTTATACTCTGTTGTCTCATAAAAAGGATAAATGTCCAGCTGGGTTGAACACACAGAGGGGATTGCTTCCTGAGTACTTGCTGCCCAAGGCTACTTTGCAGGATAAATCTGCCCTGGACCTGGATGGCACCATAATTGGCAATTTTTGCCCCCAAGATAAATAGTATAAAACACCACCTCAATTGGGAATGGGATGGAGAGTAAAGGTGCGGCAAGGGCTTACTCCAGCCTGTCATCCGGTAGCTTCCCATTTTAAATCTTCTTACTAACTCGTGCTAAACTCTGATGTTTCAGCACTGCTGAAGGACTGCCAATTTTGACCAAGTTTGACATTTCTCTTCTTTTGACACCCTGAGGCAAAGCCCTGTTCATTCCAAAGTGATTATGGATCTTTGGGGCTCAACCTGGTACTGAAGAGGTGTTGCCATGGGCTTTGAAGCTGAGCCACCAGGAAATGGGGGATGTAAAGAGGTTATACCATATCAGCAATTATGATGTACTCCAGAAGATACATATTAAAAGAAGTTATCTGTGACAAGTATGATCACTTCAAGCAATATATAAATGCTAGCTATTACAATTGTCATAAACAGATTGAATTACATTTGAAGAATGAGGATTGACAATGAGAATACTGTATTGGTATCCCTGAATTGTCAAAAGAAACAGAGGAAAGCCTCCGGCCCCCAGGGTGGGTCTTCTGTGGAGGACTTGCAGAAAGACAAGGTCAAAAATCATTCAGTATGAGAAGACTTGGAAGTAGTATGATCTGCACTGAGGGAGAGAAAAATCACATCAATAAAATCACAGGTATATCAAGGAAAGGTAGATAGCATTCTAAGGATTATAAAGAGCATTACAAATACTATGTATTTGATCCTGACGACATATACAAACATTTTTATTCCAATTCTACAGATTGAAAATTGAGTTTAATAATTCAGCATCTAGAACTGAGGTTGTCTGATTTGTGAACCAGGTGGTGAGGTAGGATTGGGAATCTAGGTAGCACAATGGGTAGAGTGCTGGACCTGGAATCAGGAAGTCTCATTTTCCTGAGTTTAAATCTGGCCTGAAACACTAACTGTGTGACAAGTAACAGGGCAAGTAACTTAGCCCCATTTGTCTCAGTTTCCTCATCTGTAAATGAGCTGGAGAAGGAAATAACAAATCACTCCAAAATCTTTGCCAAGAAAACCCCAAATGGGGTCACAAAGAATTGGACATCATTGAAAAATGACTGAACAACAACAAATTGAGGCAGGACCAGCTTGAGACAAACTTAATAAATAGCTTTTTTTTACACTTTTATGCCTTTGTACCTAGTGGCTCAACTTTGGCCATCTCAGTTAAAGTGCCCTAAGTTTTCATACGTACGCGTGGCTCTTTAAGAGGATTGAGATTCATAGTGTTCTCTAGTCTTTACTTGGTTCCCTTATCAAATCTTTATTGTCCCATGTCTGTCTAATTTCTTTACTGTCCTTGGTTTTCTAGAGAGGAATAGACTTATTTAAGTGAGCCTGTTAGTGACTAATAATGGCTTGGTGTGTCAATCTGCCCACTTCTCCCCCTTTACCCAAGCACTGAGAGTTATTTGAACAGTGAGATGAAAGAGAGTGATGGAATTTTCAGGCTGTGGGGCAGGGTTAGTGGGGCTGATATTTTGGAGCAAGAGACCTTTTATCATATAAAAGCAGTGTAAAACCAGCACACTGCACTAAGCTTGCTGTATTTGGAGTCAGAGAATCTGGATTCAAATCCATACTCTGCTACTTACTATCTGTGTGACTTTGGGTAAACCATCTCT
Source organism: Phascolarctos cinereus (assembly GCF_003287225.1). NCBI lineage: Eukaryota > Metazoa > Chordata > Mammalia > Diprotodontia > Phascolarctidae > Phascolarctos > Phascolarctos cinereus. The sequence goes on from NW_027555847.1 coordinate 117,797,014, forward strand.
CTAGTTCTCAGTTTCCTCATCTGTAAAATGAAGGTATTGGACCAGATGGCCACTAAGTTTCCTTCTAGCTCTGAAATCCTTTGATCCCGTGACATCAAGTATGTAGCTTTCTATTTCATCTACATGTAAGACTAGTCCCAGTATTGGTTAATGGAGAGATCCCATTGATAAGCCCACTTTTCCCAAATTAAGTGCATAATTGCACATACAGCTAAATTTTTTTTATTCAAGAAAACATTGATATGAACACTGTTTTCCAAGACTCAACAACTTCTGAGTTACTTTCAGGTTCTAAGTCTATGTTCCTATGATAGCAGAGTTAAAACAGGATACTGAGTAATGAATGGACAGTAGGGTATTGCAAAGGCTGTCTTGAGCCACCTCCTTTTTTCTTTATATACCCTTCCCCATTAGTGATTTCATCAGTTCTATTCTACTCCTACATCACTAACTATCTGGTGGACATCTATAAAATGGATATAGCAATAACAACGACATTTATGTAGTAATTTAAGGTTTGCAAAGTTCTTTACACATATTATTTCATTTGGCTTCTCAAATTCAGCATGTTCACAAGATGGAACCAGTGAACTTCCCTTCTAAACTCATCTTTCCTCTAGGTCTCCCTCTTGCTTTTGAGGTAACCACCATCTTTCCAATTACTCAAGTTCACAACTTCCAATTTCTCCTTGACATTTCCTTATCCCTTACCACCATGATCAACCAGTTGCCAAATCTAATCTATGTTAGTTTCATAACATATCTCATATATGTCCCCTTCTCTCCATTCACATGGTCACCACCCTAATTCAGGTCCTCATTGTCATTCACCTGGTCTGCTGTATCAGACTCTAGTAGGTAAACCATCATGTAGTTTATGTGATTCAGGAGCTCTGCTACACACCGTCTTGAAGTCACCTCTGGTCCAGCATCAGGAGAAAGACAAGCCATGAGTCAGCCAAGCCGCACTTGTCCTCAACTGTCTGGTTGGCTCTGGGGCTGCTGTTAATGCAAAGTTGATTTTCAACAGAGGTGAGAGGGCACAAATGCTCCTCACATAAGGCAGTATCTTTGTGAAGACAGTCTTTTCCGGTAATAAGGAATAGAACCCATTAGATAGAAGTCCCAATTTTTTTTTGACACAACTACTGCATAGGACCTTTGTACCAAAACTAGGATGATGCTGAATAATAGCAGACAGGAGAAAAATTAGTTCTATCTCACTGAAAACCACAGATTAAACCAAAAGTATCTGTCATCCACACTGTCATTATTAAAGAGACAGTGACTTACGAGAAAAATGTGTCATTGGCTCCAAATTGTTTTTGATGGTGCTGATGGTGATGATGTGTGTGTGTTTAAGGATAATTATATGGTGAGTTTCCTCTTCTCTAATCTGTTTGTTTACAAAAAATATTGAGCATGCATTACACATCAAGCTAAATAATTCCCCCCATATCTTTGTACTCCAAAATTTGCAGTTAATTAAACTAATTTGTCTGTTTTTGTGGGTTGGAAACTCTTACTGTCATCCTTTCCAATCACTACTTATTTAAATTTCATCCTTGGCCAGTTTCATGATAATCTTTATCTGCTCCAGAGGATTTGAAATGAGAGTAATACACTATGCACGATCCCATTTAATTTCTTCCTTAAAGCTGGAAAAAGCCAAACATCAACTGGCCAGTTAGATAACACAATTTCCCTTGTAGGTTATTTGCTTAAGATAGCTAGGTGCTAATTTAATTCCAGAGTTGCTTATTTACTGGTTCTGTTAGGGATTCCCTGCAGTTAAGGGTGAACTGTAGACCATTTCTAGAGAAGAGGTTTTTGTGAAAATTCTCTCAAGCTGTTTGCTTAACTAGGTTTTTCAAAGTAAAGAAACTTGCTTCTGCTTTCTGTCATCAAAATTCCCTACTCATTCTAGTTCTGACTAGAAAGCAGTTCCAAATTATTCAGATATTTTTCACCCTGTGGAGAAATAGCACCTAAAAAAAGATTTAAAAAGGTAAAACAAGTCTTTGTTCATACTTCCAGTTGGTCCTATTGTTAATTTCCCATCTGGAAATAAATGGATTCCTTAAATAATATCCTTTCAAGCATGTTAACTGTGCCTACCCTTTCTTTACCTGATAACAAGCTAAGTTATTAAACAAATGGAAGCAGCAACTTTCAGTGCAGAGAATATCTCTGAAGATTTAGTCAAAATATCTCGATGGACTGCCATGTGGAAGAAGAGTTAGACTTCTCTTGACTGGTCCAAGAGGACAGATCTAGGAGCAATGGTGTTAGTTGGAGAGAGGCAGCTATCAGTTTTATGTAAAGAAAAACTTCCTAACATTTAGAGCTCTCCAAAAATGGAAAGGGCTAGTTCAGGAAGCAGGAAGTTACCTCTCTCTAGAATTTTTCAAGCAAATGTTGGATGAATACTTAAGGTGATATTGTAGAGGGGAGGAGATTACTGGCTTGAATGATTCTGAAATGCTCGGTATCCCCACACCAATAGATACTACAATATCTTTAACTGTAATTGAAGTGTGCTCTTTAAGAACTACAACTTTTGTACATTCCTTGGAGTAATTGCCATTCTTAAAAGGCACCAGATTTAAAAAAAAAAAAGAGGACTAGAGCACATGTGTATGGCACAAAATCCATTACTCACTGACAGAGAACTAACCAAAGGAGAGGAAACCAGCTCAATCTGGCTTCACTATGTCAAGTTCAGATGTTCTGAGTTATCCTAGTATCACTACAAGTGTACACACATGACAACTTTATGCCACAAAAATGAAGGATTATTAAAATTATTACTTTCCTCAAATAATTTACATGCCTCAATAGGAAAAAACACATGTAAAACGCTTACAAAGCTTGGAGGGGAAAACACTGTCTGGAAATATATGACACGAAAGGAGCACTAGAGCTGAGTGCTGAAGGAAGCCAAGGATTCTAAGAGGTGAGGAAGGAGAACATTCCAGGCATGAGAGACAGCCTGAACAAAGCAAAGAGATAGAAGAGGGAGTATCATTTATGAGAAACAACAAATGAGCCAATACACCTGGAGCATAGAGGATGTGTAGAGGAGTAATGTTTTAACACAGCTGGAAAGGTAGGTTAGAGCCTACACATTCTGCTGTGAAAATGCCAAATGGAGGCATTTATATTTGATCCTCAAGGGAGCCATTAAATGCTGCAGAGAGCTCAAGGAAGATGAGTACCAAGGAGACCTCATCGGTTTGACAATTAAGAGATCAATGTTCACTTTGGAATTAACAGTTTTAGTTCAGAAGTCAGATTGCAGGAGGTTTGGAAGAGAGAAAGAAGAGGAGAAAAAGAGGGAATTAATATAGATAGCTTTTTCCAAGATGTTGCCTGAGAAGGGAGGAGAGATGTATGGTTCATTGGGATAGTAAGATCTAGTGAGAATTTTTTAAACATTGGAGTCTTGGGTAAGTTTTTTGAAAGTAACCTGTAGGGAGAGGATGATCAAAGATTACAAGAGCAGGGATGATTGGGGGGGGGGGCACAATCTGCTGTAGATGATGAGAGGGGAGAGGGGAGGATCAAAGCTACATATGGTTGGCCTTTGCAGGAAGGCCTCCACATCAAAGCCTGGAGTAAAGGATGAAGCAGTAAGGGGTGAAGTTATTGGGTTGTGAGAAGGAACGAAGAGAGAGTTCAAATCCAATGGCCTTCATTCTAGAGGTAATAGGGAATGACTAGAGATTATTGAGCAGAAGAATGACATGATCAGACCTGTACTTTAGTCTGTTGTTGCAAAGAACTGGAAATAAAATAGGTATTCATTGATTGGGGAATGGATATCTAAATTATGGTATACAAATTATGGTATACTAAGAACACTGTTGTGCCATAAGAAATGATGAATGTGCTAGGTGCAGAGAAACATGGGAAGACTTATACAAACTGATACAGTAAAATGAACAGTACTAAATAATTTATGTGAAGACAACAATAATAGAAATAATTGGAAACCTCTGAATTCTGATTAAAGCAATGAATAACAGTGGCTTCCTAAGACTGGTATGAAATATACCTGCCAATTCTTGACTGATTGGTGACAGCCTGGAGATGCAGAATGTGACAAGCATTCTCAGACTTAGTGTGTTGATTTGTTTTTGCTGGACCATCCATATTATAAGAGAGAGCTGGGTGGGGGGTGGGAATGGGGGCTGCAGTGGTGAAGAAGAAGGAAGCAGACAGGTGCATAGTGATATCTAAACAAAAAAGAGCATAAATTAAACATTTTTAATGTATAGAAGAAACCAAAAAGAAGTGTGATGGGGAGCACAATGAAATAAAGCAATTTTGTCACTGTTTTAAAAATTAATATATTCAGAGTGTCCCAAAAGTCTTAGTGCAGTTTTAAGCTAATAAGGCTTGGTTTTAAAGCTAAAGAGATTGGTTTTTAAGAACTAGCAATACAGGATGTTCCAAAAGTCTCAGTACAGTTTTCAACTTTAATACCTTAAAACTGCATTAATATTTTTGGGACGCCCTGTATTGCTGATTTCTTAAAAATCAAACTGTACATGACATAGGTTCACAGTCTCTTATACAATCCTCCTTCTTGTTCTTTGTGTATTAAAATGTTTGAGTTTGTTGATTAAATTTGCAATAATTTTTTTTAAAGACAATCACTTTGAAAGCTATATGGAGAATAATTTGGAGAAGGAGGCAAGGAGATCAGTTAGAGGGTAAGAGGTGGTGAAAGCCTGAGCGAGTATGTGTGTAGAGAGAATGGGAGAGATACTGGAGAGTCGGTGGAGGTAGAACTGGCAAGATCTGGCAACTGATTGGATATGAGGAGTGAGTCACTGAGGACTCTAAGTGTGGCCTCAGCAGAAACAAGGAATTTTAGGGAATGGTTGGTTTAAGGGCAGAGATAATGAGTTCTGATGTGTATACATTGAGTTTGAGATCCTATGGGAATTAAATAAACAATTATTTGAATATAACAATATTTGAAATAAACAACAGGCAGATGGTGGCAAAGGACTGGAGTTCAGGAGAGAAACAAGGACCAGGCAGATAATTCAGGGATCTACATTTTTCTGTGTTTTTAAGTTGTGTCTTTGGTATGGAACAAATAGAGGGATTTAATTTTCTTGTTCATTCTGTTTCATTTTATTAGATTGGTTAATCCATTCACATTTAAGTTTATGATAGTTGGGTCTGTGTTTTCCTCCATTTATTTCTTTTGTGCTGATTTTCATCTCTACCTCCTTTAAGTCAGCACTTTGTCAGTGCTATTAGTTTTAGTTTTGCTTACACTAATTTGATGCTAGTCTATTCCCACAGGCTCTCCCTCTGTTGAGTTACCTGCCCTATCTCAAGTTCATTGAATTTACTTATTATTAATTTCTTTGGCTTTTTATTTATTCATTTTCTTCTTGATTCTTCCTTTTTCCTACCCAGAAAAGTATATGTTTCAGTCTTTCCTGCCCCATCTCCATCCTCTTAGCATAAGTAACTTTTTGTTTGTGGTGCTTTTTCCAAGACATTTTCAATTACTTTATTCTCTTCTCCATTTCTATCCTCTTCTAGTCTATTCTGACTTATTTTCTCCCATACGTTTATGTACCTCATAAGGCATTTGGTACTCCCTCTGGAGTACCAAAATTGAGGCCTTTCCTCTATCTCATTTCAGTATTAGCCCATTTATAGACACCACCCTATGTCCTTCCATCTGTGTGTGTATGTGTGTGTGTGTGCACGCGATTGTGCGTATGTGTGTATGTACCCTTAGTTTTGGTTTTGCAGGACCTTCCATTGAATTTCATTGCTTAAAAATATCAGTTCATGAAGGAAACAGTGATGCATGGCATGAGCCACATGTCTCAAGTTAGAAAGCCCAGTTCTGGGCTATCCCCTGTCCTTACCATGACTACTCACTACTGCTATGCCTAGTAATCGTCTCTCTAGATCTATATTCTTCCCCTTACCATCCTCAGTACCCCTGGGGAATGTTTGTTCTGTCCTGAAATGAGGTGTATTCTTGGCAAACACAACTCTTCTTTAGAAAAGGTGGTCTTGCATTCAGATGAAACCAATTATAAGGCTGTTTCTCATCTTTGACATACACTTCACCATGCCATGGGAATGTTATTTAATTGCACCCTTCAATTTCCCTTTACAGGGTGAGACCCACTTTCCATTCCTCCATTCCATTTTCTCTCTTCCAAGCTCCCATGCTGGATCAAAAACTGAGGAAATCACTGCCCCTTTTCACCTTTCAGGTGAGTAAAGGTCTATCTCCAGCACCCCTCTCTACCTTGCCTTCCTTTTTCCTGATCAAGTGATTTCCCATAGCTATCTGCGCTGCCCCCAAAGGTTTTGAGTCACTTATAGGAGAACATGAAATTTAATCTATAATATTCTATGGATTATATATGATATTATATTATTAAATAACATATTATTCATGTTATATAACATAAATAACATAATTATATACTGTATATATAATATGTAATATAACATAATTATTATATAATATTATGTGATTATATGATTATCAATTTAAAAGGACAACTAGGTGGCTCAGTGGATAGAGCACTGGGCTTGGAATCAGGAAAACTCATCATCATGAGTTCAAATCCAGCCTCAGTCACTTACTAGCTGTGAGATGCTGGGCAAGTCACTTAACCCTGTTTACTTCAGTTCCTCATCTGTAAAATGAGCTGGAAAAGGAAATGGCAAATCATTGTCTTTGCCAAGAAAACCCCAAATGAGGTCACAAAGAGTCAGACACAGCAGAAAAATAACTGCACAACATCAATTTGAAGCAAGAAGAGACCTTGAAAGTCGTCTAATCTTTTTCAGATGAGGAACTTGAAGCCTGGGTGGTTAAACAACTTGCTTGAGATCACACTGTTATGAAATGGTAGAGCTGGATTTGAGCCTTGATCCTCAGACTCCAAATCCAGCATTCTTTCCGCTATATCACTCTGCCTCAGTTATTTTTTCTTTCCTTTCTCCTAACTTTAAGATTTCCTTAAATCTTTAGCCTCCAAGATACTTTTTGTCTCTTGATGCTCACTCTTCATCACCACCTCAATTCACTTTCTTCAAATTGAAAAAAAAAAGTCTAGACACATGAGAAAATTTATTTCATTGCTTAATCTTTTCCTGATAACTACACTGTTTTGTGCTCCTCTCGTTTGGAATTTTGCAAGACTAATGCGCCCCTCACTTCTGGGTTGTTTTTTGTTTTTTTGTTTTTTCTATTTTTGCAGAAATGCCTTAAATACTTCTTTTCTGTTGGCCATCCACCTTTTTTCATTGATAATAAGGCTCAGCTTTGCAGATTATGTTCTTTTAGGTTGCATCTTGTGCTGCTTTGCTTTTAAGAATATCTCATTATTCTTTTTCTCTCATTTCTCTTGACTGTAGAAAAATCCTCATTATTCTAATTGAGATTCTTTCATAGCTGAAGGTCTTTTTGTCAGCTCTTCAGCTCTTCCCCATTCTGCTGAGCAGGTGGTCCTTTTCTCCTGCATGAATCCCTAAGTGTCCTAAGGCTCCTTGAGCTGAGTGAAATAGGGACAGGTCATGTCGGGTAGAAGCTCTAATTTTCTCTGTCCCAAGTAAACTCTGGGGATAGCTGAATTTCCAACTTCTAGTACCTTAGACATAGAAGTCCCTTCCCTTCCAGCTGGTTCAATGCTGCCATGTTTGCCTCCTCCCTTTCTTCCGCCCTTCAAGATGCCCAATTGTTGTGCCCTTTTGTCTTCATGTGACTGGGTAGAATCAATATTTTTTTGCCTCTCAGTGTTACCCATTTTCAACCAATCCCTGACCTTTACTTGCCCTCAAGGTTTGCCCTGGAGTTCAGTGCTCTGAGGGTGCCTGTCTTCTCAGTAGTGGACCCAGGCTTTCTTTTGATTTAATGGCACACACCTCAGTTTCTTGAGGAACAATTCTATTCTTAATTCTAATCTAAGGAGTCTTTGTGGGGAAGGTAGTTGAGGGAAGAAAGTAAATAAAGGTACCCAGAATACCAGCAAGAATCACATATGGAACAGGCGATTATTATCCTACACAAAAAGGAGTGCTGAGCAATAAAGAATCCTAGAATGATCAGCCTTATTTAAGAGGCTCTTGTTAGGACCTTCACAATGGGGCTGCCCATTAGCTGTTTTACATTGACACCAACAACAAGTCCAGCGCAATCAACGCCAAGTGGGCTCTTTCCTTGTGGTAGTTTCTGTCTCTCTGTGAGCTACTCTTTCCCTTTCACCCTGTCTGTCCCTATTCCTATGGCTATCACATCTCTTTGGTAGTCAGTCAACAGATATTAATTATACACCTACAATGTGCCAGGCACCGTGCTTAGTGCAAAGAAAGAAAAGCGACAAACAGTCCTTGTACTCAATGAACTCACAGTCTAATGGGAGAGACAAAATGTACAACCATGTATAGAAAAGCTATATACAAGGTAAATTGGAGGTGATCAAGAGGGAAGGCACTAGCATGAAGGGAATCAGATAAGGCAGACATGAAGAGGGAAGGAATTTCAGGCCTGGGGGACAGGCAGTGAAAATATCTAGAGTTGGGAGATGGAGTACCTTTGCAAGGAAAAGCAAGGAGGCCGGTGTCACTGGATTTCAGAGTATTAGGAAGGAGGAGAGGAGGTTAAGATGTAAGAAAACTGAAAGTAGGAACGAGCCAGATTACGAGAGACTTTGAATGCCAAAGGGCAGCTAGGTGGTATGGTGGTTACAGTGCTGCCCCAGGAGTCAGGAAGACTCCTCTTCCTGAGTTTAAATCTGTCTGTGAGACCTTGGGCAAGTCACTTAACTGTGTTTGCCTCAGTTTTCTCATCTATAAAATGAGATTCAGAAGGAAATAGCAAACCACTCCAGAATCTTTGCCAAGAATACTCCAAATGGAGTCACAAAGAGTTGGACAAAATTAAAAACAACTGAACAATTGAATGCTGAGCAGGATTTTTTATTTGGTCCTGGAGGTGATAGAGAGCTACTGGAGTTTATTGAACAGAGAAGCATTATGGTCAAATCCACACTTTAGGAAGATTAATTTGGCAGCTGAGTGAAGAGCAGACTGGAGTGGGAAGAGACCTGTGGCAGGAACACCAACCCACAGGCTATCGTAATAGTCCTGGCATGAGATGATGGGGGTATGGTATCACAGTCCACAGCTTTGTTTCTCTTGGACCTGGGAATGGGGTTAATGCCAGCTGCCTTTTGAACTCTTACAAAATCCCATACTGAAGGAAAGAAGACAAACAGGAGGCCCTCCCCCATACACACACAGGCTTGCCAAGGAGGCCATGTACTCATGGCACAGATAAAGGTGTGATGGAGAGAATGGAATCCATACCACTCCTCTTCCTTCTTCCACCTTGAGGCCAGACAGAAGAAGAGACCTTAGGGGTATGGATGGTTCTTTTAATAGAACCGCAGAGATCTGGTGCATCAGACAGTAGGAAGGGGCTGACCATCCTGCATCCCCAAGAGTGGGGCCACATAGAAAATAACTACTCTGCTATCATGCTGATCATGTGGCCTATTCTTTTTTTCCTTTTAAACAGTATTTTATTTTTTCCAATAACATGTAAAGACAATTTTTAACATTCATTTTTCTTAAATTTCAAGTTCCAAATTTTCTCCCTCCCTCCCCTCCTTCCTCCCTAAGCTGGTAAGCAATTTGATATAGATTATATATATACAGAAATGTAAAACATACTTCCACCTTAGTCATGTTGTGAAAGAAGAAACAACAAAAGGAAAAAACTATGGAAAAAATAAAGTGAAAATAGTATGTTTCTATCTGCATTCAAACTCCATCAGTTCTTTTCTCTGAATGTGGATAGCGTTTTCTATCTTGAGTCTTTTGGAATTGTCTTGTGTCATTGTATTACTGAGACAAGTAGATCATCACACAATGTTGCTGTTATTGTGTACAATGTTCTCCTGGTTCTGCTTGCTTCACTTTGCATCAGTTCATGTAAGTCTTTCCAGGTTTTTCTGAAATCCACCTGCTTACCATTTCTTATAGCATAATAATATTCCATCACATTCATATACCACAACTTGTTCAGTCATTCCCCAATTGATGGTCATCTCCTCATTTTCCAATTTTTTGCCCATATGGTGGCCTATTCTTAATTTTAGAGTTACGTGATCCATGACAGTCCCCATTCATTATTATGCTGCAATGGTTAGATAATTTTGAGCATTGGGGGAAAAATAGCACTTGAATTAGGAAGAAAAGAAGGGACTAAAGGGGTGGCATGGGGGAATATAGCCTAACCTAAGCATCTCCCCCTTATCCCCATGGGGCTTGGAGTTAAGGATACTTGGATTCCAAACCTGCCTCAGATAAGTAGTAGCTTTGTAACCCAGGGCAAATCACTTAACTTTTGTGATCTTCAGTTTTCTTATTTGTAAAATGAGGGGGTTGGATTTTATAGCTTCTAAGATCCCTTCTATTTCTAAATTATAGGATCTATGAGTGTATCCTAGACGTAGGAGACAGCCAGTACAAAAACAAAGAGAATGGAGATAGTCATATGAGCAGAACAGTGTCAATATAATTGGGTTGCTAAGTATAAAGATGGGTTGTTCAGTCGTGTCCAACTCTTCGTACCCCATTTGGGGTTTTTTTTGGCAAAGATACTGGAGTGGTTTGCCATTTCCTTCTCCAGCTCATTTTACGGATGAGGAAACAGAGGCCAACAGGGTTGGTTAAGTGACTTGCCCAGGGTCACACAGCTAGTAAGTGTCTGAGGTATCTGAGGCAAGATTTGAACTCAGGAAGATGAGTCTTTCTGACCCCAGACCCAGCAATCTATCTGTTGTGCCACCCACATCTCCAATAAAGAGGGGAGTAAAGTATAAAAACTGTAAAGACCTTTATATCCTAGATGAGAGTTTATATTTGATCCTAGAGGTAAGAGGAAGTCACTGGAGTTTCTTGAAAGAAGGGGTGGTGTGAGAAGTGGGATGACTTGATTGGATGTGCACTTTCAAAACATCGGTTTGGCGGCTATGTGGTGGATGGTTTGGCAAAGGGGAAAGACTTTAGGCAAGGAAGAGCGACTAGTTTCAGAAGCCTAACAAGAGTTTGAAATGTCCCAGTTTGAAATACCCAATAAACAGCTGGTGATGTAGAATTGGAGAGAGACTGGACTGGACTAGATGGATCTGGGAATTATCAGCAATAGAGAAACAATCATTGAACCCATAGGATCTGAGGGGGTCACCAAGAGAAAGTGTAGGGGGAAAGAGAAAAGGACCTAAAACAGAACCTTCGGGTACACCCACCATTCGTGCGTATCAAATGGATGATGAATTAGCAAAGGAAACTGAGAAAGAGTAGTGAGACAGGTAGAAGGAGAACCATAAAAAACCAGTGTCCAAAAAGCAATGGAGACAGTGTCCAGGAGGAGTGGGCAGTCAATAAAGTCAAGTGCAAACATAGGGGTGGAGGTGAATGACGAAAAAAAGTACCAGACTGGGAGATAGGAGATTGTTGGTACCTTTGGGGAGGGCAATTTCGGTTGAATGACGAGGTTGGAAGCCAAATTGTTGGTGGTGAAGAAGAGAGGAAAGGAAGTGGAGACTAAGTATAGATGGCCTTTTTCTAGAAGTATAGTTGCCATAAGAAAATAAAATATCCCTAATAGAGCAGAACATTTAAAAACATCTATGGGGTAGCTAGGTGGTGCACTGGATAGAGCACCAGCTCTGCAGTCAGGAGGACCTGAGTTTAAATCTGCCCTCAGACACTTACTAGCTGTATAACCCTGGGCAAGTCATTTAACCCCTATCACCTCAAATGAACAAATGAGTAAATAAATAAAAGCATTTATCCTCTAATATCTTGCTTGTCAGCACTTTGGCAGCAATTAAGAAGGCAGCAATTAAGAATGAAACTCCTGGGGTAGGGTGGGCTTCTACAAGTTTGCCCAAGACCAGGCCTACATGGGGGCCTTGAGGTTGAGAGAAAACCTATTCTGGAAACAAGCAATCGCTGTAGGTTTGTGTGCAGATGAGTGACACTGATGTATGATGTTTAAAGGAATCTTCATTTGGTCTGCAGGATAGATTAGAAGAGAGAGAGCCGTCTAGAGAAGCTAGCCAGATGATGGTCACAGCCCAGGTTAGTGTCGTGGCAGGGGGAATTCAGAGAAGACACCTAGGAGAGACATGTTGTTGAAAAAAACAGAACAGGTCTTGGTGATTGATTCAGGTAGAAGGGGAGGGCAGATTAACAATGATGATAAGATGTGAAATGTTTATAAAATATGACTTGCAAAGTGTTGGAAGCCTGTCCCATCTGCCCTGTGGCTGAGGAAAATAACTCAGAAAAATAGCTGTCATTCCTTCTGAGACTCTCCCAGAGCCTCTGCTGCTTTCCCATGGACACACACAAGTTGTGGGCATTGTCAAAGGCTCTTTATGGCCTCAGTGAGGGGAGGGAAGGGAGTGAGAAGTGCAGGTGAGAATACCTTTGCTGCCGCAGCAATGCTGTAGCCTCAGCCAGAGTGCTTTGTTAGCCACATAAACTTCCAACTGGCATTCCCATACCACACTGAAGGGATTCTAGCTATCCATTCTGGGAAGGCCAGTGTATCTTTGCCTGGCTATCGGGCAGAGTAAAAGCCACGAAGAATCGGCTGAGGATGATGGAGAAATGAAATTGCAACCTCCTCTGAAATTCAGCTTTCTCTGCTCTGGCTCACACACACAAATATGAACAGTGTGGGGTTTTGTAGTTCAGGTTGATTGACTATCAAGAAGTGGCTATCCAACATCAAGGGAGGCAGAGGGAATCATTATAGTGAGTTCTAAACAAGAGAAGTATTTTATAGTAAACATACTTCCTTTTTGGTAGCCTGTGTACAGTTTTCCCTTCCTTGCTTTTGTGATTGCCTTCTTCCATTTCTCTTTTTCTCTTTATTTCTTTGTCTATTCCTCCTCTCTCCTCCCCTCTTTCTATTTCTCCTTTTTTTCTGCATGCAAACCTCTCTCCTTTCCTTTTTCTTTCCTTCCTTCTTTTTCTTTCTTTCCTTCCTTCCTTCTCCCTCTCTCCTTCTCTTTTTCTTTCTCCATCTTTCTTTCTCTTCATCCTTTTCCTCCTCTTTATCAACTTCCCTCTTTTTCCTTTTTACATGCCTTCTTTCTTTCTGTTCTCACTCCTTCCCTTTTCACTGCCTTCCTTTTTTCTTCCTTACTCTTCTTCCTCTCTTTCATTCTTGTTTTTGAAAATTATTATTATTGATATTGCTATTCTGTCTTAATGTATCGCAGCTCAAAAGCTCCCTTTCTGGAGTACTACACAGAAAACTTGTTCATCTGTAATTTTGGTAAACTATGATCTAATTAAACAATTTAGATTGAATATGCTAATGCAGAAGATCATTAAAAAAAGAATAATTACAAAGGGACTTCAAGAGGATAATTACAAATGGGAAATGTTGAATCTGAATAAAATTCCTATTTTATTTAATTACTGGAAATACCATTTTAGCCAGAGATTGAGAATATCTTTATTTAAGCATTGTGAACCACAAGTGTCTATTCATGCACTGGAGAAAATATGATCTTGATTAAGCTAGCTTGCAAATCCAAGAGACTGTGAACCTCCAAAACAACACCCAAGTCAGTTGCCTTAAACCTGATCTGGGGCAAGTCTAGAACTCAGAAATCTGGGCAAATAGGCCGACTCGGGCTGGGTCCTCCCTGATTACTGGGCTACTTTTACCCAGTAGATTAGCCAAATTCTCAGGATGACAGGCACCTAAGCCAGGCTTCTAGAGGCAAGTCTTTTGGGTGTTGAACATATTTCTTCTAATACTTCTAGAAATATTACTAGAGAAGGTGGTATTAATAGTAGAAGCAGTGTCCTTTCTATCTCTGTTGGAACTTTACCCAAATGACCTGTAGGGTAGTTTGATTTTGGTCTCACGTGTAAAATTAAGGATTAGCTGAAGAAACTGGAGAAGATATGTAGCCTAGAGAAGACAAAGAGAGGACATCACAACTAAATATTTTAGGATTTTAAATATCATAGGAGTAAAAAACAATAAATGTGTTCTGCTTAGCTCCAGAAGACAGTGGGTAGATACCACAGAAGCAGATTTAGGCTCCATACAAGAGTAATCTAAAAATTCAAACAGTACAAAATTGGAATCAATTTCCTCAGCAGGTAGTGGGTTGTATAAAGGATTCCTGCTCAGGTATGAGATGGACCAAATAATTTCTAAAGTTCCTTTCAACTCTGATCTTCTGTGATTCTGGGGTGCTATGTAATTAAATGCCTATCCAATACTTTTCCTTTGCCTGATTAAATTTTCTACCACTATTCATAGCCATACTCCAGAGGAGACTGTCCACTTTCGGGACCAGGGATGTAATTCTATATTGGAGGAAAGGGTCATACATTGAATTGGAGAGTGGCTACCTGTGGTCTTCAAACTAGTAAGCTTTCTCCTCATAGAACCTGGTTACATGTCAATTTATAAAATATCTGTGGTTTTGTCAGCTTATGAACTCCTAGTACTGAAAATATTTCCACTGAAGTATATTGCAGCTCATCTGTAACTTGGTAAATATCATAGGATCCTAGTTTCAGAGCTGGACAGAAATTTAATAGTCTCCTATTCTAGGTCTCTTATTTTACAGGAAGAAATTGAGGCTAGACAAGTTAAGTGGCTTGTCTGGGGTCACACAGCTATCATCAGAGGCCGAATATGAATACAGGTCTTCCTGACTCCAAGCCCATAACTCTGTCCATTATGCACACTACCCCTACTCTGCTTTATACCACAGAAACAGGAGTGAATCAGAGGGAAACACTGGATTCATAATTAGGAGACTGGATTTTGGCCCCAGCCCTGCCATTTATTGGATATCTGGCCTTGGATAACTCATTTCTTTCTGGTCCTTAACTTCTTTATCTGCAAAATGGAGCTAACATGCTTTTTAGTCCCTTTCCAGCAAAATCACGAGAAAGAAAGGAACTAAAACTTAGGTAATTTCAAGATAGAACATGAACTCTACATTGAAGAAATTGCTTCACTTTTGTCCTTATATCTTCAGTGCAAAACACAGTGACTGACACATAATAGGTACTTAATATATGTTTATTTATTGATGGATGGATGGGTGGGTAGATGGATGAATGACCATGAGAAGAGCTCCCTTTGTGGAGATGGGAGACTATGGGTATGGAATATTGCATATACTGTCAGACTTGGTTGCCATGTTAGTTCTGTGGGGGGGGGGGTTGTTTGTTTGGAGGCAATAGGGTTTAAATGACTTGCCCAGGATCACACAGTTAGTAAGTATCTGAGGCTATGTTTGAACTCAGATCTTCCTGACTCCAAGGCTGGTGCTCTATCCAGTGTACCAACTAGCTGCCCTGTATGTTAGTTTTGATGATCTCCCCTCCACACACATCCCCTTTAAAACCTTTGTCACAAGGGCTGGCTCACTTAAGGGGGGGGGCGCCATAAGTGCAGAAATAATGGTGATATAGAAACAAAAGATACCAATAAAAATAAAATATATAAAAGATAAAGAGTCTAGTTTTAGAGTTGAAATTTCTCCTTTTCAGTCTCCAGATAGGTTTTCATGAAGGCCCTGAAAATGATGGCTTTGGCTTCATGGGGATTTTGATCGAAGTTTCCATCTATTTCAGTTCAGGGCACCTCACCATCTGGGCTTCCGGTTCACATTTGGCATCACTCATACTACTTACTGAAACTAACACTACAAGAGGGAAAAGGCCCAACTTACCAGCCTCCTTCAGTTTCATTTTATCAGGTGACCCAAAGGGACTTAGTCTGGAGAAAAGTTACCTAGGGAGACGGCTCTCCATTATTGTTTAAGGCACATACCATATTTGTGCAGGAAGAGTATTCTATAGACCCAGGGAAACATAAATGGAAGTTAGAGGTAAGCTGGTGATCTATACTGAGGCAATGTAGTTCAGGGAGCTTGCTCTGGCCCCAGACTAAAGAGATATGGGATTGAATCTAGCTCTGCTACCATGGCTCAATGTCAGTTTCCCTGCAGGTGAGGATAGAAGAATATATTTCATAGGGTTGATATGAGGAAAACGCTTTGTAAACTTTTTAAACTCCAGGGAAACAAGTGGTTATTATACAAATTGGGTTTATAAAATTGATTTTTTTTAAACAAAAGTACAGAACTTAAGTATGCAAATGTACAGGAATTCTTTCACTTGGGGAAAAACAGTGGAAAGGATGGAGCAGTTGAGTATTTACTGTTCTTCCCCCATTCCCCACTTCCCCTGATTGGGGATGGGAAGAGGAAGGCAATACCGAGAGAAGAGAACCACAAGGATGAAGATCTTGAGATGATTTCTCTCAGGGCACCTTTGCCAGCAGTGGGATGGCAGAAGACTGGCAAGGGATAGGAAGAGTGGCCATTTCAGTGACAAAGAGCACCCTCCTTGAGTGAAAACATCCCCACAGGAGAAAGAGGGGGAAAGCCCCCTGCATTCAGTGCTCTAGGGTAAATTCCCATTTACTTCACTACTTAACAGTTATAGTTCCTCAAAAGAGTGCTGTCTTCTCTAAAGTCTTTGTCTTGGCAAGTTACGTACTTATTCTAAAGGTGATAGCCTCAAACTAACTGTGTGAACTTGGCCTTCTCCTTTTTGGGGCCTCTGTTTCCTTATCTGCAGTATGAGGAGACAGGATGAGATGATCTCTAAGAGTCATCCCGGTTGGTGATTTTCTATCTGCTTTTCCCTTTTTGGGAGCTGTCATATTCTCTTCCCCCTTTCTTAGTGCAAATAAAGAACAACTCATAATTAGCTTCCACTTAGTATACATATTATTAGATATTATATATACAGAGTATTCATATCCTTCTAAAGAGTTGTTGTTCAGTTGTGTCTGACTCTTTGTGACCTCATTTAGGGTTGTCTTGGCAAAGATACTGGAGTAGTTTTGTCATTTCCTTCTCCAGCTCATTTTACAGATGAGAAACTGAGGCAAACATGGTTAGGTGACTTACCTAGGGTCATGCAGCCAGTAAGTGTCTGAAGCCAGATTGAACTCAGAAGATGAATTTTCCTGATTTCAGGCCCAGCTCTCTATCCACTGCACCACCTAGCTGCCCCTCAAACGAGTTACCAAGGTTGTTTCTCAGCCTTGGAGTCAGTAGATCTCAATTCAAGTCCTTGCTCTGACACTTAGAAGTTATAAAACTGAGCAAATCACCATGTCCCTATCCCCCGTGAGTCTCAGTTTTATCATTTGTAAAATGAGGATATTAATAGTTGTTCTACCTACCTTATTAGATTGGTAGAAAAAAAGCTACAGAGATGTGAGTTATTGTTTATTCCATCTCAAACCCCTGCAATGCCAGGCTTAACTCCCATTTTGCAACACAATTTTAAAACATCATGTTTTGTGTAAAATCTTTTCTCCATCCATTCACTGGAATTTTTTAGCCAGCTTAATCTTACATGGATCATAGGATCATGGGATTTAGGAAGGCACATCAGACATGTTCTTTTACAGATGAAGAAACTGAGGCCCAGAAAGGTGAAATCATTCCCCCGAAGTCACACAAATAGTACAAAGTGAAGCTGGTATTTGAAACTAGACCCAGTAAGTACAAATGCAAGGTTCTTATCATCGCACCATGTTGCCTTCTCTCAGCTCTTTTTAAGACTTTCAAAAGACCATTGCTAGTCCAATACATTAACTGTGGTGCAGTTACACTGCCTTAGTGGCAAACAGAAGAGCCAAATATTTAGCTGTGCCCTGGCAATACTTTTCTACAAATTGGGTAGGTTTGGATCATCTCTATTTCGTGTCATGTGGGAGGCCTACTCTTGGACAACTCTAATTACGTGAAAGTTTTTCCTTACACTGGGTCGAACTCTGCCTCTTTGCATTCTTCTCCCACTGCTAATAGTTCCATGCTCTTCCATGTGACAGACAATACTTGAAATTAGCTATTATATCTTTATAAATAATCATTAAGTATCTACTATGGGCCAAGTATTGTGCTAGGTAGCAGGAGTACAAGTATAAGGAATGAAACAAGCTCTACCCTGAAAGAGCTTCCATTCTTAGGGAAGGGAGACAGCAAATATATATATGTAAATAAAGCATAAAAAGAATGAATACAAATAAATGCAAAATAGTTAAATATAGAGTAGTTAGGCAGGAAGGAAAATGTCAGCTAGCTCAGGAATGGCTCATCTCTGGGGTTCTTTTGTTCATTCCATGGTCCATCTATAGATACTTATATGGCATAGTTTCCAGTTCTTTTACCATTACCCTCTTAAATTTCATCTTTTAAATATACATATATATAATATTAATGTACTTGAAAATCATCAATAAACATGAACATTTCCACATTCAAAGGATAGAAAGTAAGGATTATGTATTGTCATGAGTCTAGAAGCACAGTTTTTGTTTAAAAGTTTATATATTAAATTTAACATGGTTGTACTAGCACTGCCCTGATTGCCTGAGTCTCCTGAATTTCCTTCAGCTTTCTTTTAAATTTTTAGATTTTTAGAATTTTAAAAATTTCACCAATGTTCTTTCTATTCAGCTCTGGTCTTTTCATCAGGAATGTTTAAAAGTTCTCTATTTTATTAAATATCCATTCTTTTCCCCTGCAGGATTATACTCAGTTTTGCTGGGTAATTTATTCTTCATTTTAATCCTAGTTCATTTGTCTTCTGGAATATCATATTCTAAGCCCTCTTCTCCTTTAATGTGGAAACTGCTAAATCTTGTATGATCCTCACTGTGGCTACATGATGTTTGAATTGTTTCTCTCTGGCTGCTTGCAATATTTTCTCCTTGACCTGGAAGCTCTGGAATTTGGCTATAATATTCCTGGAAGTTTTCATTTTGAGATCTCTTTCAGAAGGTGATTGGTGAATTCTTTCAATTTCCATTTTATCTCTGGATCTAAGACATCAGCCCAATTTTCCTTTATAATTTTTTGAAATATGAGGTCTAGGCTCTATTTTCGATCATGGCTTTTGGGTAGTCCAATACTAAATTGTCTCTCTTTGATCTCTTTTCAAGTTGTTTTTCCAATGAGATATTTCACATTTTTTTCTATATTTTCATTCCTTTGACTTTTTTATTGTTTCTTAATGTCTCAAGGAGTAATCATTAGCTTCCACTTGTCCAATTCTAATTTTTAAGGAATTATTTTCTTCACTGAGCTTTTGTACCTCTTTTTCCATTTGGCCAATTCTGTTTTTTAAGTAGTTCTTTTCTTTAATGAATTCTTCTCCCTCTTTTACTGTTAATTCTTTTTTCATAATTTTCTTTTTGATTACTCTCATGTCTTTTCCCAATTTTTCCTTTACCACTTTTATCACTTTCCTTAACTCTTTCAGCAATCTTGCTGGCCTTGGGTTCAATTAGCATTTTTCTTTGAGGCTTTGCTTATAATTATCTCACATTGTTTTCTTCTTCTGAGTTTATGTCTTGTTCTTCCCTGTCACTGTAGTAGCTTTTTATGGTCAAGTTCTTTTGTTGTTTGTTCATTTTTCCATTTTTTTTAACTTTGAATTTTGTGTTAAAGTTGGACTCTCATCATCTTGGGGTGGTACCTCAAGTTTCAGGCTTGTTGTTGTTGTTGTTGTTCCTGTTTGCAGAGCTAGTTCTTGGGGTCTGCAAAGTTTTGGTGCTTCCAAGGTAGTGTGATATGGAAAGATCTGCTCTCTTGGTCTTTCATTTACCCAGGAAAGGCCCCTGCTCCCCTGCAGCTGCAAGTGCTAATGCTCCTCTTGGCCCTGGAACTGTGACCAGGTCCCTTGTTCTCCTTTACTCACAAGCACTAGTGCTCCTGTCTTGGAACTTTGGCCAGGTCCCCTAATCTCCTGTAGCCTCAAGCACTAATGCTCCTCCTTGCCTTGAAACTGTGACTAGAGTCTCTTCCACTCCTCATGACCAATTCCAAGTGCTCCTCTCCACCCTGGAACTACATCCCAGAACTGCTTATGAGCAATAGATTTACCAGTCAGCACTAGTTGCACCCAGTGCCAGTAAAGGGTCCCCTGTAATCTCTTTCTGACCAGTTGTCCAACCCCTTAGTGTCTCTGGACTGACAGCTCCCCAAGTTGCTGATGCTGATGCTCTCACAGCTGCCTCCAAGACCTGCAGCTGGTGTTGCTGCCTCCTGTGCTCCCACACATAGACCTCTCCTTCTGACATTCTAAGTTGTCTTAGGCTGGAAAAAATGTCTCTCCTTAACCTTTCATTGGCTCTGCAGCTTTAAAATTTGATTTGAAGAATTAAAGTTGTTTAGAAAGGAATGTTGGGAGAGTTCAGCTGGGTTGCTGCCTCTCCTCCACCATTTTGGCTCTGCCCCTCCTTCCTCTCCTGATAGATAGCTTCTTGAGAAGAGGGATTGTTTAACTTTTTGCCTTTGTATCCCTGGCATGCGACGCAATGTCTTACACATAGTAAGTACTTAATAAATTCTTGTTGAATGACCCATCGCTGGATAAGTAGTGCACATTTTACTATCCCCCTTTTACAAATAAGAAAAAAAGGGGCTCAGAGAGGTTAAAGGACTTGTTTGTACTCATACAAACAGGAAGTGGCAAAGTCTTAGGACTTGAGCTGATATCTCCTAATACCAATCAATTGACAAGTCTTTCTATTTCTATTTCTGACAAGATCCTTTGATTCCAGAGGAGCTCTGATTCTTTTTTTTTTTTTAGGCAACTGGGGCTAAGTGACTTGCCCAGGGTCACACAGCTAGTAAGTGTCAAGTGTTTTTGGTCTGAGGCCAGATTTGAACTCAGGTACGCCTGACTTCAGTGCAGGTGCTCTGTCCACTGCACCACCTAGCTGCCCCCTAGCTGTCCCCTAGGGGCTCTGATTCTTAAGCCAGTACCTTTCTCACTACAGAGAACACCTCTGCCTTAGCCTTAATGGGTATTCAGTGATCCAATTCACTAATCACTGAGTACCCATGGACTTTAGTTTCATTATCCTCCTGCTAAGAAGGTCATTGGGGCCAGCTAGGTGGCATAGTAGATAGAGCACTGGATCTGGAGTCAGGAAGACCTGGGTTCAAATGTAGCCTCAGACACTTACTAACTGTATGACCCCGGCAAGTCACTTAACCCTGTTTGCCTTGTTTTCTCACACGTAAAATGAGCTAGAGAAGGAAGTGGCAAATTACTCCAGTACCTTTGCCAAGAAATCTCCAAATGGAGTCATGAAGAGGTGGACATGACTGAACAACACTAATTAAAGGAGGTCATTGACCTCTGGTGCAGAACTTAGTTGCAAAAGGATAGAATTTCCCAATCTCACGTGCCTTCTTAGAGCAATTCCTTTCATTCCTCCCTCTCTCCCTCCCTCTCCTCCTCAGCAATAACCTAGCAGCGTGATTGAAACCTTGCTGTATTCAGATTGGCATTCCAACCAGAGAGCAGGATTTTAGTTGTCCCCCCCACCCCAATATCTTCCTAGAGTCAGGCATTCAGGGGCCATAAGAGCACCCATGTAGAACATATGTTCCAATGGTATAAAAGATCACAGCAGAAAAGTACAGAAAGCCTCGGAAGGCTTCAGGTTGAGGTTGAGGCTGAGGTTGGTGTTGAGGTTGGTCTGCTGTTGGGGGTGGGTAGTGCCAGAGCAGTTCATGGAATTAGGGCCATAGCTCATGTTCCAGGAGCAGGATTCCACAGCCGGCTTTGCCTTAGATCAGCTGTTGTTTTCCAAATGCTTTCAGGCCCACCTGCTGTCTGCACTAATTTAATAGCCACCACAGCACTGGGGAACCAAATAGTTAGTAAGAGTGGGGAGGAGTCTGAGACAAACAGAGTCAGGGGAGCGGATGCTGAACTAGCAACACATCCCAAGCATTAAGAAAAATAAGCACATAGATTACAAACCCAGAGGTTCCTCCACTAACAACCAATTAGCAAACATACCCCTCTAGGGAAAAATGTTCTCCCATCCCATCCATTCCTATAAAGTGATACATAACATTAGTGAGGAGACTGCAGTTTCTGTTCTGGCTTTTCACTCCTACCACTCTGCATTCTTGACTCTCAGTGTCTGGGGCAGGGGGGAGTAGGAGAAAGGAGGGGAAAACTGTCAACAAGCATATCGTCCCCTCACTCTTGTGACCCCTCGCCCTTTGATTCCACATGCAGTGCTCTGGCTCCAATATGGCCATCACGTCTCAGGACTGTCTGATTGCCTTAGGTTTGGTTTTGTTGTTGTGGTTTGGTTGATTTTTTAAAAAAGTTTTTACATTATTTTTCCTGTGGGATTTTGCCTCTTCAATAGTTATTCAAGGCTTACATTGTTGTCATTTGTCCTCCCTTAGCTTTTTGGACACATAGGCATATGCAAAAGCAGCATGGCTTGTTGACAAGAGCTCTGCGGTGGCCAGCAAGGCAAAGATCCAAGAATGTCAAGGATTGTTACTAGGATTGGAAGGGACCTCAGTGATCATCTGGTCCCACCTCCTCATTATCACACATGATGAAATCGAGGCTTAGAGGAGTGAAGCTGCTCACCCAAAGTCACATAGATAATTAGTTACATCTAGGACTTGAGCCCAGGTCTTCTGAGCTCCTAGTATAGAAGATTCTCCCTCACCCACTTACCTCATGGGCTCCTCCCTCGTTTTCCCTTCTGAGTCTGTTTCCTTTTCTATAAAAATAGGGGTAATACTATTTGAACTATTTAGTTCTAAGCTGGGCCCAGAATTGAATAGTGTGAGGAGAACAGGTTGAATTGCCTTTGGAGAACTGCAAAATTCTATTAACATCCTGAAGATTCTCCTTAAAGCAAAGGCCCATTAAAAAGAGTTTATTTTTAACAACACTTCTCAATTACATGTGAAATTTTTTTAACATTCATTTTTTAAATTTTGTGCTCCAAATTCTCTCCTTCCCTCCTACTTCTTCCCCATTCCTCGAGAAGACAAGCAATATGATAATAGCAATTATACATGTGAAGTCACGCAAAAGATATTTCCATATTAGCCATGCTGCAAAAGAAAACACATACAGTTTTATATACATTTCACACACACACACACACACACACACAAACACAAAAGAAAAATAAAGTTTAAAAAAGTATGCTTCAATCTTCAATCAGAGTTCATCAGTTCTCTCTCTGGAAGTGGATAGGATTTTTCATCCTGAGTCTTTTGGAACTGTCGCAGATCATTGTCTTTATCAGAGTAGCTGTATTTTTAATACCCAGATTCTTCTGGTGATATTGTACAACTCCATCATGGAATTCAATAGTCTCTGAAGAATTGAAGCATACAAAGGTCAATGCGGAAGCCCTTGATGGAAGCAAGTAGTCTATAACTCACTATAAAGAAGTTATGCAGAAAAAGTTGCATAATGCAGTATATCATCAGAGAAATGTATGACCGGGAAAAAAAATGATGGACTGGTCATATAACAACAGTGAGCATCAACCGATGGCTAGAACATGAGCTCCACTGGTACCCATCCATTGCCAATAGAATAAGAGGAAAACCTTCAGCTTGTTGGGTAGACCCTTTGTAGGGAATTTATGGGAGAATATAGATAAGTTTCACAGGATAAGCAGGGTTAGATGGATTGGGCTCAGCATCAGAGACAGAACATCTACATCAATGAGATTATAGATACATCAGAGAATTAAAATAGTACCTTCCTCACAGAATTAGTATGAGGAAATGCTTTGTACGCTTTCCACTTTCTACATGGATCGAACAGGATTTGCACAAAGCTATCCTTTCTGATTCTAATCTACTGTACAGGGCTAGCTCAGTGCTTGGACGTGGATAAGGAAGCCTGCTGCTTGCAGCCATGGAGCATCTTGCTGCATTTAACACGGAACGACTCCTGCTCTTTGACTTAACAAAACAAGCACTTTATTGGCTGCTGAAGTAGAAGACCTGATAATTCAATAGACCTTAAAAAAGGGACTGTCCTTGTTTCCTCTTCTCTGCCCTTCCTTTCCCAAGTACTATGAGCATGTTAAGACTGTTTTGAGCTGCTCATTATAAGGAGTATGGGAAGGGACACCTCATCTTACCCTCTATCCTGGCCACCACATGACTATGAGCACATGATAGGTAAAGCTTATATCCTAAGTGAGCCTGACACCAGATTTCTGGCTGCCTCTTCTGCAGCAGCAGCATCATTATCATCATCATCATCATCATCATCAACAACAACAACAACAACCATAACAACAACAGTTGGCATTTATATAGTGTTTTAATGTTTGCAAAGCACTTTACAAATAATATCACATTTTATTCTCATAATATCCATGACAGGTCAGTACTATTATTATCTCCCAAAATTCCAGATGCCTTTCTTGATCTTAGGACAACAAATATCAATCCCAAGATGTCCGTGTCTAGGCTAAGAGGTTGCCTGATGAGAGTTTTGATGGCGATAGATCCTTTGGTCAGAGCTGACCAGCAGCAAGCAGAGGAGTCTTCAGTAACTACAAGCTCTTTCGTGACTTGAAAGAAAACTTCTACCTTGAGGAGGACAGTGCGGAGCCAAGCTGAAATGTCAAATGCCTACTCATTAGTCCCACACATTTCCTTATGTTCAAATGAAATTTAAGTATCAACATCTTAGAAGGGTATAGTAGAAATTATTATTATCACTTTTAACACCTAAATTCTTTTGGTGATACTGTATAATTCCATCATGGAATTCCATAGTCACTGAAGATTTGACCGTAAGATGCGTGCTTGCGAATTTTGAATGTTCTGTGTTGGGCATTTCTTTTGCATGTAAAAAACGAATACCTGTACCATACCTGTTTAATATTGTATAGTGAATAACTTTTTTCTCCTCTTTTTGGGGAGATCATAGACATGAGTCAAAATCTTTAAGTAAATTATTCCTGAGATGCTGGAGTAGAGATTTTTTTTATTTCTTTTTAGTTTTCAACATTTACTTCCACGAGATTTTGTGTTCCAAATTTTTTCCCTATCTCATCCCTCCCCCCATCCCAAGATGTCATACATTCTGTATACCCTTTCCCCTAATCTGCCCTCCCTTCTATCTCACCCCCCCTTCTCTTATCCCCTTCCCCTTCTATTTTTCTGTAGGGCAGAATAGATTTCTATGCCCCATTTCCTGTATTTCTTATTTTGGGGTAGAGTTTTAACAAGCCAAAGAGTGTGAGAAAATGGAGCCTGATACCTCTCATTAGAGGCTAGGCTCCTCCAGGACTGAACCCAGAGAGTCCATTACTTAGATCCAGAATAGATTCCTAAGATTCCTTAGGAAAAGGGAAGCTGCCTCGGTCCCATTATCATAGAACTAATTTTTCTCCCTATGACCAGAAACAGTTATTGTTAGAAATGTGATGAGTTATTATTGCTATTATTATGCATATGCTAAGCTAAAAAGAGATCAGACACATAACTGACATTTATAATAAACTCAAAAGTTTACAAAAATTTTTATATACATTATTTTCTCCTTTGAACCTCACTAACCACCCCATAAGGCAGGTACTATAACAATTATTATCATATTACAGATGAGAAAATTGAGGCTCCAAAAGATGAAGTAACTTGTATATATCATCGTACAGCTGATAAGTGGCGGGATTTCAACCCAGTCCTTCCAGATTCCCAGTCCTGCATTTGATTCAAAATGCCAGGCTGTCCAGAGACATGTGCAAGTGACTCACTCTCATCTGAAGACCACTCTAGCTAAGGTGGGAGAGGCTCATCA
Source organism: Phascolarctos cinereus (assembly GCF_003287225.1). NCBI lineage: Eukaryota > Metazoa > Chordata > Mammalia > Diprotodontia > Phascolarctidae > Phascolarctos > Phascolarctos cinereus. The sequence continues at coordinate 117,822,766 of NW_027555847.1, forward strand.
ACAAAAAGGTGGCCTCCAGGCAATGGATTTTTTTTTCCCCGCCTCGGCTGCTCATGAAAGAATAAACTTAAGTGGAGAGGGCTTGTGACCTATAGCAGTGGAATCAATGTTCAATATAGATGAAATCACAGATATTTTAAGATATGGACACTACATCGTTTTCCCCTTTCCCTGTTTTCTCCCAACCCTTCCTTATGAACACCATTCTATATAGAGCCCCAACCTTAAAAACTTCACTACAAACTCTTCCCATCTTGATTTCATAGAGTTGTTTTATTTCTGATTTGGAAGAGCCCTAGAGATCATTTATTTTAAGCCTCTTGTTTTATAGAGGGGTAAACTGAGGCCTAAAGAGGTGAAATGACTTTTCCAAGATCATACAGATATCTCCAGATAGCCTTGAAAAAGGTAGCTCCCAACAGGGGGAAAAAGGATGGAGAAAAAGACACAGATAGTAATCATAACTGTGAATGTGAATTTTTTTTCTCTTCTGTTGAGTTTTGTTTCCTCTTTCTGATGGTTCCTCCTATTGGTTTTGATTTTTACTTACAACTTCACTAATGGGAAAATATGTTTAATAGGAATGTAAATGTATAGCCTATATCAGATTGTGCGCCATCTTGGGGAGGGTGGTGGGGAGGAAGGGGGAGAAAAATTTTAAGCTCAAAAGCAGATGGAAGTGATTGTTGATAAATCAAAATAAATTAATAAAAAAAAATTTTTTTTAACGTAGCTCCCACCATCTCTATTTTTTATGATTACCTATGGTTCCTATTGGCATTAAATCATATACTTTTCTATGGCTACTTCTTTGTTTCTGCCCAACTAGATTATAAAGTTCTAGAAGGCAGAAGCCAGCCAAGTTTTATATTCCTTTTGTATCCCACAGGAAAGGCAGTGGAAAGAATGTTGTATCTGAGAGTTTGGAATACTTAGTTACTATATGGCCTTGAGTAAGTCACTTCCCTCTCTGAGCCTCAATTCCCTTGATAAAATGAAGAAAATAAAAATATTTATCCTATGCACTTTACAATGGCCTTGTGAGGAAAGTGCTTTGTAAACCTTAAAATGTTATGGAATGCAAATGTTTGTTAATATTATATCCTATGCCCAGGACCTAGAATAGTGCTAGGCACATAGTAGGTACTCAATAACTATTCATTATTGAAGAAACTCCAACCCAGTGTGACAATAAGATGCTTCCTGCCTAGTCTTCCATATGCCAATATTTCTAGTGAAGTAACTAACAATTCCCTCTTTTCTAGAAATGTTTGTTGACTGACTAACTGATTGACCTGCTCCAGAAAGCATCCTCCCATTCCAGTTCTTTGTGCTTCTGCCATAGCAAAACCCTTCTTGGACCTGAGATGTATAGGTTGCTTGTTGTCCCCATCTTCACAGATTTTTCACTAAAAAAAAAAAAACACTTTAAAATTTTTTTACTTTATTTTGATTTGAAAATATTCCCCAACAGATTCTAATCTGTCTCTGATGTATATTTAAATCTTTTAGTGGTCCCTCTGATACAGACAATTCATTGCTTAGAACAGACATACACATATGGAATATGTATGCACCAAGAAAAAAAAAAAAGACAAACCCCAACACTACAACTACTAAAAATTATGCAGTTCTAGCTTTGGGTACTTGGATATGGCCTCCTGCTTTTACCGCTTTTGAATGGGGTCTATAGGGCAAGTTCAAAGCCTGAACTTTTCCTCCTCATTAGCTCCAGTTCCTGGGTTCTTCCTGGAGCCTCTCTCCTTCAGTTCTACAGTGACAAGAGGAACTTAATGAGGTGATAATGAGGAGAGATTACCCTGCCCTACTCTTGGCCCTGTCTGAACTGGACTGCACTGGGGCTTAACACTCCAGGAAAGAGGAATCTAGGTTGTTTTGTTAAATAGCTTTTATTTGGGAAAGAGGTACCACGAAAGTGAGTATTAAAAATCATGGAGAGAAGAAGAAACGGATATTTTGGTCAGTACAGATAGAGATGTGGTTGCTTCAGATCATGAGATAACATCAGTTTCTCTACTCAGAGCAACAGCTTTCTTTTGGACACCTTATCACCACAGAGTGTATCACTGTTCTTTGCTCCCCAGCAACCCAGATTCCATAGTGATACTTATTAGCCAAGACTAGAAGAAAAGAAGGTTTCAGGGAGATAACAGGTAAAAAGAGACATTTTCATACCCTGTAAGCTATCAATAGAAAACACAGCCTTACGATACCAGCTCACTGCTTCAGGGGGTCATTTTCACAAGAAGTTCAATCCAACAATTCAAGCATATATTAGGCACCTACTATGTGCAATGCACTATGCTACCTGAAAACAAAAACAGCAGTTGCTGCCCTCGAAGGGCTTACATTCTATTGTACTCCATCTCCAGGCTTTTACATTTTCTCTCTCGTCTGGAATGTACTTTCTCCTCACCATTACCTCTTAGAACCCTTAGCTTCCTGAATTTTGGCTCACATGCCACCTTGTGCCTGGGGGCTGTCCTGGTTTCTCCTGATATCAGTGTCTTGCCACCCACCTCCAAATTGCCTTGGGTCTGTTTTGTCTCCCCTGCACACACTGTAAGTGTTCTGGCCTATCCCTAGCACCTAACACAGTCCGTGGCGTGTAGTAGATACTTAATGAGTAGCCGATGGAGAATCAATTACTGTGGGATTCAGTGTGTAAACAGGTGAATAAATGCAGTGTGACCTGAGGGAGAGAGAGAGTGAGAACGGTCGCTGATTTTCTTTCATTTATCACTTCATCATTCCTTCGTAAGCAGTTCCTGAGGGACTACAGGGCGCCAACCACTGTCATGGGTGTATACGTTTATTTACATCTTGGCTCACGCTTCTCAAAATCGTTGTTGTTTGGCTGTTTTTAGTTGCATCTGACTCTTTGAGACACCGTTTGGGGCTTTCTTGGCAGAGATACGCTTCATAATGTTCCCATACAAAGGCACATCCTCACATCACACTAGGGCAAAGTAGATAGTAACATGTACCCCCAACCACTTTATACTTAGAAATACTTCTGAGGGATAACTTTGATAATAGCGATGACTAGTCACCAAAGCTCTGAGCTAGAAGGAATTCTGAATGCGATCTTGTCCTACCCACACCAGAACAGAAATCTTCTCAACAACATCTCTGGCAATGATCATTCAGCCTATGCTTGAAGCCCCACCTCTAACGAGGGAGCTAGACTTCTGGAGATAGAACATTCTATTATGGACAGATAGCTCTACAGTACTTGTTTAGAATTTTTCCTCACTTTAGACCTAAAACTCCATCCTAGCTCATTTAGGGTTAACTAGACTAGGTCTAATCTCTCTTTATATTATAGCTCTTAAAGTCATAGAAGACGATTATCCTGAAGTCCTAAACCTTCCTTCAAGTTAACATGACCCCTAGTATCTTCAGGCAGTCTTTGTATGATATGGTCTCTTCTGCTCATCAGTCTAGTTGTCTTCTGTATGCTTGAGTCATGAGCAAGACCACACCAGGTCATGTGTGAAGTAGGAAAAGTAGGTATTATGAGGTCCATTTGACAAATGAGGAAACTGAGTTTATCTAAAGAGATTGTGACTTGCTTCATATCACAACATGGTGGACCTTCAACTAGAATCCAAACCAAACTTGAATCCTAGCCAAAAGCTGTGTCCACTTTGTGGGCAGCCCACCAGTGGGTTTACACAGGGCATAGAAGGAGTGTATTGGGAGTTCAGGAGGACTAGCTCCTCTTGTACGAGGGCTTGCTGAACCTTTTCAGGGCCACTCATTCATCTTTTGTGTCCGCCTCATTCACTCAACTCTCACCTGTGGCTCCAGGAAACTGTAGCGTGCACAATAGGCCATTGCCAGTAGTCCTGACTTTTGTCTTGCCACTGGACTTTGGTGATCTGTATCTGTGGAGAGAGTAATCACACTGATGAAATCATAGATCCTAGAAATATTAAATTATAGGTCACATTCAGGTTTTGTGCAAGCCAGATTTGGGAGGAAAATACAGGCCAAGACAAATTATACTTAATATATACTACCCTTCTTACCACAACATATGCACCTAGGTGATATCAGTTTCAAATGAATTTCCAGGAAACACAGGAGTCAGAAAAAGCAACATGCAGATTGATGTGGGCATGTAAGGGAAGCTGTGGGGAATGGGAAGGACGGAGGGCAGGTGAGATTTACAAGCTGACCATAGAGATGCATTTTCACCTCTGGTTTCTTTGGTACCCAGAGTGAAAGCCAAACCTCTCCTTCCTCAGTCTTCTCCCTGAAATGGTGTTTGGTAATATAAAGAGCACCACATCTGACTCCAGTCTAAATCCCTGCCTGTCACTTACTAGTCCTTTCGTGTTGGGCAAGTCAGTTCCTTCTCTGAACCTCAGTTTCTTCATCTGCCAAATGGGGATAATAGTTGCACTACCTATCTCATAGGATTATGGTGAGTAAAACACTTTGTAAACCTTAAAGCATTATAGCCAAGTGTGTGATTATTATTAGCAAGCTGCATGTTACCGAAGCCATGGCGGGGGGGGGCGCTTTCTTCCTTTTCCCTACCCCCAAATATGAACCTAAAGCAATTGCCCTGATTCGTGATCCCCTAGAGATCTCATAGGCGCTGTCAAGGGTAATCGGTGCCCAAAGCTGCCTGCTCGTCTTTCTAAAATCTCCAACCTGAGAGTGTTGTTTTCCCATTGACAAGCCTGTGCAGACAGTCAATAATTCTAGACAGACTCTGTCATGACGTGGCAGCCAGTCACAGTCAGATGACTTAGGAATGAGGTTACTTCCAAACTGTGAGCAAAAGCAATATTTCCTTTCATCTGGAGCTATTCCCCAAGCAGTCATAGTTCTCTTTGCAAGTCTTCTGTGGGCAAAAAGAAATCAAAGACAACTTCAATGTAGAGGCTGTAACCCATTCCAGGGGCTCTGAATAACACTGCAGCCAAGTGTAAATATTGAGAGAATAGAGCCAAATGTACCCACTCTTTGTACCAGTGGCACAAGCCCTGGATCTCAGAGAAGAAATTTCGGGCAAAGGCTTTTGTCAATGGCAAAATAAATGCATCTCCGGGGGAACACGAGACAGCACAGACTAAGGTTCAGTCAGTGTAGTGTCAAGGGAAAAGCGTAGTTTGGAGCTACAGGCGTCTGAATCCCCATTATATGAGTTACTGCCTATGGCCCTTAGGCAATCCCCTCACATCTTAGCATTTCATTTTCCCAATCTCTAAAATTAGATGGTTGGACTTCTCGGTTATTTTTCAGTTGTGTCCGAGTCTTCATGACCCAATTGGAGTTTTCTTGGCAAAGATACTGGAGTGGTTTGCCATTTCCTTCTCCAGCTCATTTTACTTATGAGGAAACCAAGGCAAACTGGGTTAAGTGCCTCGTCCAGGGCCACATAGCTCGTAAGTGTATGAGGCCAGATTTGAACTCAGGAAGATGAGTCTTCTTGACTCCAGGCCCTACACTCTATCCACCTTACCACCTAGCTGCCCATAGTTGGGATAGATGATCTCTAAGGTCCCTTTCAGCTCTAAATTCTATGATCTTCCAGATGGTTGAGATCATTTTTGGTTCTACTCCACTGCTCTCCCACGTACATTCCTCATTTCTGCATTCAACATCTTCTATAACGAGAGTTTCCATTTCTGTGATCCTTCAAGGTTCACAAAGTGCTTTTAGTACAAATATTCTAGTCCTGGTCCTTGTTTTATAGATGGAAAAACTGCATTTCAGGGAACTTAAGGGGCCTGTCCAAGGTCACACAACTAGGTAGTAGCAAAGCCTCAAAGCTACTCCATTTTCTCAACCTCAAATTCCTGTTCCCACTATATCATTCCTGTTCCTTACTAATTACAAGTTACAAAATATCATTCCTTACTATATCATACTGACTTTGCACAAGGCACTATTGGGTACTGGGTACTACATGGTATGCAAAGACAAATAAATAATAGTCTCTGCCCTCAAGTACAGCGCACTCTAGATATGATAGGATACAAATCACTATACTATCAGGCAGTATGTGTTAAATACCATCAAAAGCAGTACAGATGTTCCATGAAGTGGAAAATCACTTTTGTATAGAGTGCCAAAGGCAGCTAGGTGGCATAGTGAATAGAGAGTGCCAGGCCAGGAGTGAGGAAGATTCATCTTTCTGATTTTAAATTCAGCCTTAGACACTTACTAGCTGTGTGACCCTGGGCAAGTCACTTAACCCTGTTTGCCTCAATTTCCTTATCTGTATAATAAACTGGAGAAGGAAATGGCAGACTATTCTAGTACCTTTGCCAAGAAAACCCCATTGAACAACAATATAGAATGCCAAAAACTGTCTGATGTGAGAACCAGTGATCTTTCCAATGTACCACCCTGAAAATGAAGAAACTGAGTCCCAGAGAGGGGAAGGGACTTGATCAGGGTCACCCAGGTAGTTAATGGCAGAGCTAGGCCTAGAATCCAGGGCTTCTATCTGCCAATCTAGTGGACTTTCCCCTACACCTCCTTAGCCAAGGTCAAATCATGGTACTGCAGAATAAAAATGATGTAAAAATCCAATTCCATCCATCTCAGTGCATGTTACATTTGTACTTTCCCTCCCTTCGTACCTAACTCTTAGGGCCTATAAACTCCTGCATGTTTTGGCCTAAAGTGAAGAAAGAACACTTTTTCCTATTAGCATGTGCGTCTCCTGAGCAAAGAGTTTGAAGTCACCTTCTGCACGCTAGACTTGGTCCAACTTTGACACCTGTGTTCCCACTGACCAAGCAATAACCCCGTCTGACTCCTTTGCTAAAGCTCTCATTTTAATAAGAACCAGTTCATTCATGAGCTGCTAATAAGGTCAATGCATACACCTACACACACTTTCCCCCTTCCTCTTACACATGCTCTCTATCACTCATACCTCATAATGGAACAAGGAAATTCAATAACAGAATCTTTGTTCCAGGTTTCTTCAAGAGAAATTCCCAGAGCCCCCATGTATATCTACAAGCTTGTTTAAATGCTGTTTCTTGGTTGTCGTGGGCATAATCCTTTGACCGTAGGATTTCAAACTAAAAGGGACCTCAGAAATTATCTAATCTAAAGCCCCCCCTTTTTTTTTTACAACTGAAGAAACTGAGGCTCTGAGAGGTATCTTGGGATCACCCATTTTATTCAAGCTATAAGACACCTTATAGGCCATTGGGCCGGTCCCTAAGCCCAGAAAGGTTCATTTCCCTCCAGTTGCACTGCTTGGTTTCACCCCACTATCATCACCCCCACTTCCACCCCTAGTCCAGCACGAAAAAACTTCTAATTATGGAGATTTCATCACCTTTGGTACTCACACCTCATCAGAACCTTCAGTTGTCTCTGCTCCTCTGATTGGAGGACTAGAAGGTAGAGCAAAAAAGTCCTCCCAAAGCCCCCATTTAAAGAGGGCTCAGAAGGCCAGCCAAAGCTTCCTTTCCTAGCAGTTTCACTGCTTGCTTTCAATTCTACAGTCATCATACCCTCTCCCCACCCCTTCCAACTTTTCAGTTTCCTTTTGTGTTGTCTTTCCCCATCAGATTATAAACTCCTTGAGGGCAGGGATTGTCTTTCCTTTTCTTCTTTGTATCCTCAGAGTTCAGCACTGTGCCTGGCATATAGGAGACATTTAATAAATGTATATTGCATTGCAGTGCATTGTATTCAAACCACAAGGAACCTAGTCCTCAGGCCCTGAGAGTTTAATTGACTTGCCTATAGTCACTGTGCTGGAACATTTCAAACATGGGATTTAAATCCAAGTCTTCCTAGTTCCTGAGTTCCAAATCAGCGCTCTATCCACTATACCATCTTGCCAAAGGTGAAGGGACTTGCCGAAGGTCACACAGGTGGTAACTAGCAGTAGCAGAATTTGAAACAACGTTCTCTGATTCCACATCTAGAGCTCTTTCCTTATATCTGAAGAGACTAGCCAGAGATCAATGATCCAATCTCTAGTGAAGCAGTCCATGGTCAAGGAATTTGAACCCCGAAGACTCTCAGAATGGAGCTAAAGCCAGGGGGACTCATTAGCTTGAAAGCTGAGCTGCAGTGAGTACCCCTTATACCCAAGCTGTAAGTTCCCTGCTATAGATGGAAAAGCCATTTCCCTGTCATTTGGTACTGGACACACTTAGATCGTGTTAAACATAATAATTAGCCTGCAAATGGGCAGCCGACAACCAGTGTAGGGAAATCACACAAGCTGTCTCTTGATGAAGCCTTTGTATAGCTCATCACCTGCCTACCCCCTGCTTTCCCTCCCCACATAGACTCATGCACACACTTCTTCATTACAATAAGTTTTTTTAAAGATAATTGAGCCTCTCTTTGCAGAAAATGATGACTGTACTTATGTATCGCCCTGTAGAAAGTGAAACTGCATGGCTCAGTGAATTCTATCATCATTTCACCCCCTAATGAGAGCGACTGTTTGCAGGCAGATGAAATTAAATTGTAAGCTCTATTGGCTTCAACAACAGGTACCATTTGAGCAAATCCAAAGGGAACCATTGAATTGTCAAAAAGATTTAACTCTTCCTGACATGGTAGTATTAGGGATGGGCCTCTCAATCTCACAGTGTTGATCCCTTCACAAGGCCAAGCTGGGAGAAATTAAGACCTGGTCATTGTGTCACATTCAGCCATGATGTCACTGGAAGGTGGTAGGGAAAGCCTCTGGCCAGGACAGCCCCTTTGAAGAACCAGGGTCAGCTTTATGTGGAGGTGGAATAGGTGGCTTCTTACATGGTAGAATTTGGAAGGGGAAAATAAGCCATCTCAATCAACTTTGAAATATCTTCTAAACCCAAACGTCATACTGCTTGACATTCAACCTTGGGAAAGATTTGGGGTCAAACAACCTGGGTTCAATTCTTGGCAGTGCCCCTTCCCACCTGTGAGGCCCTAGGATAACTACTCCATCTCTCTCAGCTTCAGTATTTTCAGCTGTAAAATGAAAGGGGGATGATCTCACACCACTGCTGGTAGACAGTCAAAGGACAGCTTCAAGCAGAAGCTGGATGGCCCCTGGTTGGAAATGGAGTAGGAGGCATTCTCCATTAGGGGTGAGAGGGCTTATATCACCTCAGGGGCTCTTCCCAGACTGGATTCCAACTTTACGATTATTCAGATCCATTCTAGCTCGGAATCCTATAAGACTATGCTGTTCAGTTCATTCCTTTGGGTTTATCTCCCTGAAAGTCCTCTTTTAAACAGAAATTAGTGTTCTGAGACCTTGAATAAAGGCACACTAAGGTGGGAGTGATTGATCATAGAATGTTAGAGCTAAAAGAAGCTTGGTGCCATCTCATTCAAAACCTTTGTTTATTGGAACCCATGGTATAGTTTGCATAGGACTCTTCTCATTGGTGGAGAGAATTGTTGTTGTTATTATTGTTGTTAATAGTAGCTATCATGTAATGCTTTAAGGTTTTTAAGGCACTTTACAAATGCCTCATTTCATCCTTATTACAACCCTGGGAGAGAGATACCATTATTATCCCCTTTTTACAGATGTGGAAACTGAGGCAAACAGAGGTTAAGTTGCTCAGCTAGTATCTGGATTCAAATTCAGGTCTTCCCAACTCGAGGTCCTGCATTCTATCCATTGTTAGCATAGCTACTCTGAATGCCTCTGTGAATGAGGAGTTTGTGAGAGCTTGAAAGAAAGCAAACATTCTTCTTGCTTCTCTCTCCTGGTTGAGCTGAGATATATTCCTCTGGATAGAAAGGGTTTTTCCATTCTCAAAGGAAAATTCTCTGAAAGCTTTGTGGTCAGCAGGAAATCAGGGACATGTCAAGTCACCAGATCTTCACCATATCCGCTGCTTCTTGAAGTCTTTGCCCTTTGTCCAGAGATCTCTCCCTAAAGAGGCTTGGAAGCACTCACATCCTCTCTCTCAAAGCTGGAAGCAAGCTTTGTCCTCTCTCAAGCTCTCAGTAGCTCCCTGCCCCTTCTGCCCTCCATTCTCTCCACTGGAGAGAAGAGTCTTATGCAAATGCCCCAGGTTTGAACCCAGAGTTATATCATAAAACAGGAAACTAAGGCCTCATGTCATAAAGTGACAGTCAAGACTAGAACCTAGGTTTCCTGACTGAGAAACCAATATTTTTCCCACGATGCCATGCTGATACAATTGTCTGATATGAGGACTGAGGTGTGGGAGTACTTGGTATATGAAAGTTTAGGGAAGGGTGGTCAAGTGAAAATGGAGGCAAAAGGGGCAAAAACCAGAGGAGGTAAGAATTTTCTGCCTGCTCCCCACAAAAAAAAAAAAACACTCACACATGCCACAGGGCATCTTACCTAGGGCAGACCCTGCCTATTTTTGAGGAGAGAAAGAAATCAGAAAATTCAAGGAAGAGGGCTAGGGGAGGCAAAGACACCAAAAGCTGTAGATGGAAAAGTTTTTGATGTATTGGGAGAACTTCCAAGGAATTAGAGCTGTCCAAAAGCGGAATGAACTGCCTTATCACTGAAGGTCAGCTTGCCACTCTTCAGTCTTGTCATGCCCTTTTTTGCTTCCTCCCCTCCTCCTCCCTCCATGCAAACCAAACTCCACTCCATAAATGCATTTCCTCATTGTTCTCTGTTGAAATTATTTTCTTCATTCAGGCACTGGTTCAGGTGCTACTTACTTCAAGAAGCCCTTCCCAACTCCTCCTTCAAAGTGATCTCTCCCTCATCAAATTTTTCTAGATCATTTTGCCTGGATCTCTTCTTTTGCTCTATTACATTCTTCTACATTTTTTTCTATTATTACATCTAAGATGTGCCTTACTTATTTGTCTGCATGTATCCCACCTAGTAGATTGTAAGCTCTTTGAGGGCATGCACTGTGTCATTTTTTTTTCATCTGTGTATATGCATATGCAGCACCTAGCTCTGGGTATTGCATATAGTAGGTATCTAAACACTGTTTCTTGAATTTAATTGAATGGAAACTAGATGATTATTTGTCAAGGATATTATAAAGGGATTGCCTGTTCAGGTGTGGATTAGGCCTTTCGAACTCTGAGATTCTGTGTCTTGTGGGTTCAGCATCATTGTAGAAGGGACTGACTTTCCAAAGGTCATTGTGAAAACCTCAGCAATTGTCAACGCCTCAGCAAAGTCTATCATACAAAACTTCAGTCCTAATTCTCTTCAGTTGACACTCACAATAAGTCATCTCATCTAATCTTTCATGCCAGGGTGTCAAACTTTTTGGCCCCAAGAGCCCACCTAGAGCCAGCAAAAGGATCCCAGAGGGTCAATGTTGATATAGTAGAATGAGTATGGGACTGGAAGTCAAAAGAACTGGACTCACATTTAATCTCTCCATCACTTTGTGGTAACCTTGAGCAAGTAGCTTAACCATTCAGAACCTCACTTGCACATCTGTAAAATGGGGATAATAAACTACCAATCTTAGCTTACAGGATTGCTGTCAAGAAAGAGCTTTGTAAACCTCAAGCCAAAAGAAATGCATTTTATTAGTATTATACGTTTATTTATTTTAAGGGTAGCAGCTTGGGAGGCAAAGAAGTTGCAGCTTTTTAGCATTACTTTTAGGAAGTAATGCAGCTCGACTGTAGAGGGGAGGGAGGGGCAAATTCAGCTTCTAAGCTGAAGTTTCAGAAAACTTTAGGACTCACACCTGTGGTTTATTGACTTTGCAGAGACTAGCCACAGTTAATCCAAGAAAGTCTTCTCCCCCATCCCAGTCCATTTTGGGCCACCTCTTATATAATTCTAAAATAGAGTGATAGGGGTAGGAGAAGAGAATTATCTGACTGTCTACAAGAGTGAGCCAGGTATGCAGTAGGTTAATTTTTGTTATTAATCTTAGTTATGATTAGTAACTGCTAATGTTTAGACAAAGTGCTTTATATAAATTGTCTCATTTGGTCTTCAAGATCAGCCTGTGAAGTAGGCACTACCAGTATTACTATCCCTGTGCTTAGAAGGGTTAAGTGGCCTGCCAGTTATTGGTCACACAATTACTATCAGACAGGATTTGAACCCTGCCTTTTCTTCAATCTAAGTCCAAGGCTCTTCCCAAAAAGGGCACCCATATTGTCACATTCCATGATGTTTTTAATCAATTTGCACATCTTTACTAGAGAATCATGTTGCCAAAAATTGCACAGCAAATAAACAACAGTAATTTATATCTTCTAAAGCTGAGAGCTAAGAGAACTGGTCTAGAGCTGGAAAGGAGCTTACAAAGTCACCTCATTTTACTAATAAGGAATCAGGCCCATAAAGGTTGTGGCATGCTCAAGGACAGACAAGTGATTATCCCAGAACTGGGATTTGAACCCATATCCTCCGATTTGAAACCCAATATTCTTTCTACTGTACCAAAATGCTTCATGATTTCTAGTCCCGAATTTGTGGTCTTAGTCAAGTAACTTCCTCTTTCTGAGGTTCAGTAACCTTATCTTTAGAAGGACAGGTTTTGACAAGGTGAGGTTCAAGGTCTTTATATCTCACATAGTGTCCAAATCTTTCCTTCTTTCTCTAAGACAGGAGCCTTGCAAAAATGGAATGACCTAGGTCTGCAGGTAGCAGATGTCTTCAACCACTACTTAACAGTAATATTGCAGAGCAGATTTTGCTCCTCAGGTCTGGGTTGAGCTACATGCTTTTTGAAATTTCTTCTACTTCTGGTGAAGCTATGATTCTATTGATGTTCTTAGCTCAACCACTCTGCCTCCGGACGCAGAACTGGGCAATATTTTTGAAGGCTCCCTTGCAGGGTGGGAGAAAAGGACATCCCCTTGAAGATTTTGTTCTGTGGTGTAAAACTTATGTTTAAAGTGTGGGAAGTTGTATTCCAGTGTTTGTGATAGTTCTGTATGTTAGCTACTTTCTCTGATCTCCAAGGGGGAAAAAGGATAATACATCAACAATATGATCCTAGGGAACTGGCATCATCTGTGGAATAGCCACCAACATTGAGGCTCTTGCCATAGAGCCTGGGAGATCTCCAAATGTGGCCTCTATTGGAAATGGTACTTCAAAGCTACAGAAAATAAAGGAGGGAGGAGGATTATGGGAAGAAAATCTCTTCATTTTTCCCTCAGGGGCAACAGGGAACCTTGTCCAAGGACTGGGGGCATGGGGAGGGGGAGTTTGGAACGAAGACTGTGTGAAGAGTGGTGCTGAACAAGATCAAAGTTCAGACGTGGCCTCAGTCACTAACTGTGTACAGCCAAAAAACCGTGGCACATGGATATAGTGGAATATTACTGGCAATAAGGCATAACAAAATGAGAAATTCAGAGAAGCATGTGAAGACTTAAATAAACTGATAAAGAATGAAGTAGAACAATATATACAGTGACCAAAACAATGCAAATGAAAAGGACAAATTTAAAAAAAAAAAAGAAAACTTTGATATTATATAATAACTAAACTTGGCCACAGAGAAGGGTTAAGAAAATATGTTTATCTTCATCCTTTGCAGAGCTGAAGGACTAGGGGTAGAATATTACCCCTAGTCACACACAGACCATATGGCTTTTTGTTGTTGTTGTTGTTGTTTTGTTTTTTTAAGGCCATTGGGGTTAAATGACTTGCCCAAGGTCACATAGTATTAAGTGTCAAGTGTTTGATCTGAGACCGGATTTGAACTCAGGTCCTCCTGACTTCAGGACTGGTGCTCTGTCTGCTGCACCACCTAGCTGCCCCATAGAGACCAAATGTTAATTGGTTTTGTTGATTTTGTTGAGCTGTTTTTTCCTGCTTTCTCTCTAAACAGTTGTTAGAAGAGCTGTCTTGGCAGGGGAAAGGGAAAAATCACATGCAAAACTGAAGATGATGTAAAAACAAAACAATAAAATTTGTTAAAATTGGAAGCCACCAGATGGTAGCTGCCCCACCCTGCCCTGAACTATTAGTGGTCCTCCCAGAAACCGTACTGTTATATTGGGAAGAATAGGAAGTTGTTATTAAGTTTTTGATCATGTCCAACTCTTTGTGACCCTGTTTGGGGTTTTCTTGGCAAAGATATTGGAGTAGTTTGCCATTTCCTTCTCCAGCTCATTTTACAGATGAGGAAACTGAGGCAAACAGGGTTAAGTGACTTGCCCAGGGTCACCTAGCTAGTAAGTGTCTAAGGGCAGATTTGAACTCAGTAAGATGAGTCTTCTTCATTTCAGGCCCGGCGCTCTAACCACTGTATCACCTAGCTGTCCCAAAAGCAGAGGGGTTGGTGTTTCCTCCTGGAAGGGCCACTGATAACTCTTTGAGATGGTTTATTCTTGGATTTCTGTATTTCGAGACCAATATAGACAGAAAAAATGAGAAGTTGGAATCTGGGGTTTACTGGCTGCCCAGTTATTTGAGAATATGAAACATAGACTTCTGCTTTAAATTCTATGTAGGACTACTCATCTGCCTTGTCAAACTACATTAAGAAATGTGCCGGCATTTCTTTCAATGGTGCCTTTTCCCTGGATGGCTTGGATAGCACTCCTTGTCAGACTGGCTGTCAGTCTTCACTATCTTATGTCCTCTCTTTTTAGGCTATAATTTGATACTTCACTAGTGTGAAGAACAGCTAAATACTTTAGTATTACATAACTTCAGAAGTCCCTTTTTGAGATGAAATATATGCAAATGATCATGCCCATTATAGGTCTGCTAAAATTCTCTAATTTCAACTTGAAAGAGGAAAGATCTTGAGACAGCATGACATTATTTGATCCAATGAAATAATCAAACTAACTTGGTATCACTTGAGTAGCAATTTATCTTCTCTGCCTGGAGCAGAAAGAGATTTCTTCATGGCAATAATGGATTTATGTCATTTCTTCCACATCTGTTTCTTTCCATTGGAGGATGGTATTCAAAAAGTGAAGTCCTTTTAGTCAGGAGTAGCTTGAGGCACGGAACAGTTCAGAGACTCTTCACAGATGAAGTTTCCAACGTTCCCCTTCTCACTTCAGTGACAAGGTTACAAGCAATAGATATCTCCCTCCAACTGCTGGGTCTCGTTCATTTCCCGAGTACACAGAAGAGTAAAATGAGGGATGCAAAAACATAGGAAAATGATAGCACACATTTGCACAGGTTCCTTGGTTCTCTGCCATCATTCTAAAGCCACGGAGCAACAGGCTCTATGCAACATCGAAGCTTTTTTCAGACTCTCCCTCCTCACACACACATACACCAATGTTGGGGAAATCTGCATGGGTTTACATGGGTACCTACCAAGTGCCCTTCTTCCTGAGTCCCTGCAGCTTCTCCCAGGGACCCAGGAATCACAAAGACAGGTGAGGCACTGTGCAGGAAAGTGGGCTGTGGGGTACCTGGTGGGATAATGCCGATTTTATTCTGCTAAGGAGGAAAATGTGTTAATAAACGCCTGTGACATTTAATGATGTGGCTTTCATTTTGAACACACCATTGCCCTGATATTGAATCCATCCATTGCAGTAATAGACACTAGGCTGAGGAACTCAGTCTTTGTGTGGGTGGCTGAATGAGTAAATAAATAAATAAATATTGAAGTGACTGAAGAAGGGGAAACTGCATGTGTTAGCATCTTATGAGCTTTGTTCTCATGCGTAGCTTTTCTTTTCCATTCATCTTTCAGGAAATCTAATTTTACTCTTGTGGGCTTCTCTGCCAGTTTTCAAAATTTCTAATCATATCCCATTTTACTCTTTGTCAGATCGGTTATTCAAAAACAAACGTTAAACTCTTATACCTGTTAGTGGTGTTTTCAATCAAGCTGCAGACAGTTTGGTTCAAGCCTTTTCAAAGGACGATAACTGTCCCCATTTCTTTTACTCTCCAGCAGTCTTTTTCCCTCTAGGCCCATCTGGGGCCCGTAAAGAAGACAAGGTAAAAATGAGTAGGACCAATGTGGCTAATCAATGACAATTGAGGGAAGATTACCCAAACATCAGTGCATGGGTCTTTAAATTTATATTATTATTTACAGTGGGAAAATAACTGGTCTGTACTATCAACTCAGCATTCCATTTTCCTTTCCTCATTGTCACATTTCTCTCTCAAAATTTGACCTAACAGAAATCTGTCCCTTTCTGGTCAGTGGCAGAATTTTTAGAAAGAGATGTCACAAGGCTAGAATTCAGAGTATATACAAATGCTCGCTCATCACTTTCATCTGTAGCACATAAACATATATGTATTTACTTCCATACTTCCCCGGATCAAAGATCTTATTACTGTGAGAATAACGCTTCACACGTACAGATCTTGGGGCCAACTCACCCTGTACAATTCTTGTTCAAGTCTGTCCATAAATTCTCCATAGGGAATTCATACAACAGATCAGAAACCCTTTCTCTTGTTAATACACTGTGGATATTAGTGGACTACTCAAGCTGTCTATCTGTTATATAGACATGACTTGCTGGCTCACTACATTTTCTGATGATACACCTCCTTAATGATACCTTATCCACTATTTCTCACATGCAAGTCACCACTGATAACATTGCAGGTCACAGCCTTTTTCATAAGCATATTGTATTACTTTCTTTATATATAGCTATTCATTGCCCAACATTAATTGATCTCATGAAAATTCATTAAGTGAAACAACATTATAGGGGGGAGTTAGTTCCATAGGAACAATGTTTATGCAGAAGCAATAAGAAATATGGCTGTGGTAAGCAGATTGGTGATACTCAAGGGAGTTAACACTGTGGAGACAAGGCATTCACTTGAACCATTCATGAACCATCCAAGTCTTATCTTGGGCAATTGACTGAATGATGTTACAGCTAGGTTTTCCAACTTACTGTAAGGTTTGGTCATAATATATTAATAATTTTTATTGTAAAAGGATATTAGCTGAGACATTATACAGAGTATGCCTAGATATTGTTTTATATTTACATATTACATACACACACAATCCATAATCTATTGTTGCCTTTTGTTAGCAGACATTATTATCTGAAAAGTATTGTTGGACTATGTAGAGCTTAATAAAAAAAAATGCTAGTAAGTATTAGGATGTAGGGGGCAGGGTATGTATATTTAAGAAGAAAGAAAGGTTCTATCTTCTGGGAAATTCCCCAGCTACCTGGAGCTGAATCCCTCATTAGAGGCCTAATGAGGTGGTTTGTGGATCTTTCTTCTTTTTCTATATCATCCGTGTTTCTGTGGCTTTCTGGAGCTCATGCTGATTGGTGTAGGAATCTCCTTCCTTTGGCATCTTTCTCAATCCACTCTCTTTGATGCTGTTTGTGAGGGTCCCAGAAACTCTGCTTCAGGCATACCCAAGAAAATATAGAATGGTTCAAAAGCTGCCACTGCCCTGTAGAACCAGACCCTTCAGTGACTCTATTCCCGCGACTTGAGGCAGCTTGGTCACGTGATGTGGCAGCTGATCACAAAGACACGAAGAGACCACCTAGTAGCACACCTCCATAGCATCATTGTGTTGAGCACTTGCTTGCATGTATGTACTTGGGGGCTTCTCTTGCCCTCTCTCTCTCTCTCTCTCTCTCTCTCTCTCTCTCTCTCTCTCTCTCTCTCTCTCTCTCTCTCTCTCTCTCTCTCTCTCTCTCTCCCTCCCTCCCTCTCCCTCCCTCTCTCTCCCTCCCTCCCTCCTCCTTCTCCTCCTCCTCCTCTCCCTCCCTCCCTTTCTTCCACATATTGCTCCTAGCTCTCTCTGGGGCCAGGCAGACAAGTTTAATCTTTCTTCCACATGATTGCTCTTCCAATAACATATCTCCCCTACATCTTCTCTTCTCCATCCCCAGTTCCTGCAACCACTTAGAAATCATTAGGCCAGAACTCTCAAATTCTGACACCTTTCTTGATGTCAGACTGCAAATCAAATTTCTAATATCATTTTCAATACTGCTGTTACAAATAATGATTACAAATAATGTGAGTAAAGGTGAATCTCAGCAAAAGAACATGTACGACAAGTTGTATGTACTTTCCCAGGTGGCTTGAAAAGGGAAACTTTTGGGAGTAGTATCAGCTTTGGAAAGGGGGGGAAGAGAAGAGAAAAGGGAAGGTAATAAACATCTGTATAGCACCTACTCTGTGCCAAGCACTTTTTTGCAAATATTATCTCATTTGATCCTCACAATGATCCTGTGAGGTAGGCACTATTATTATCCCCATTTTACAGTTGAGGAAACTGAGGTTAAGTGACTTACTCAGGATCACAAAGTAAGTTTCGGAGGTCGAATTGGAACTCATCTTCCTGACTCTAGGTCCAGCACTCTATTCCACTGTGCCATTAGCTGCCTCCAGATTGCCTTGTGGGAAATCTCAGATTTGAGAGTCCTGAGGACAGAGCCTTTAGAAAGAGATGTTCTGATACATCATATTCCTTAGTGAAGGAAGAAGATAGCCCAGATAGTTCCTGTGCAGCTGATGCAGGCTCTCATTCCCCAACACTTATCAGCAAGTGCTCTCTAAATGGATAGTTATATTGTAAATGTTATGTCTGTGACACTAAAAGATGAAAGTAGAAACTAATGTACGACTCGCATATGTTCCAGAGGGAGTTAATGAAGTCTGTATAGCCAGCTAGATTATAGATGAATGAGTAGAGATTATGTAAAAGCTGCTACTACCCACTCTGGGTGTTTATGGTGACTAGGCGCACGCCTCTGGGCCTGTTGAGTTTCTCAGCATTCTTGTCTTTCACACACAGATACGAGCACAGCATTCATGTGAGGCTCACAGGACGAGTCTTCAGAAATAATGCAATTTGACTTCTGATTGCTTTTGATTAGACAGAAGCTTGTCTTGTTTCACAATTGGCCTTGAAGTTTGGGAGCGCTAGTGGGCCAGTGCTTATATGTGCCTGAGCTCTGGACAGTCTTTGAGCAACCAAGGTTTGGCATACATTTAAGACCTTCGGTGGTCTCATAAATAGATGCCTATTATCTTGCTGGAGGATACCCATTAAGAACATTTTTCTAATAACTAGCTTAAAATGATGATACATTTAGTAACCTGGGGAGACACCTGTTAACTTTGGTGTGTATAATGTGCCCAGTTCAGATTAAACATAATTCTGAGAATAACCTTGAAAAAGCTACCATGATCTTAGAGTGGAAGAGTTTGCCTGAGCAAAGCCTTTTGTAAAAGTTACAAAGGAAGTGGAAAATAAAAACCCTGCTTGACTTTTAACTTGCATGGCTACACTTCAAAGAAAACTATTAACTCAACACACAAAAAAGAGTATAAAAATCATACTTATACAAATGTTTCCTCTGCTTAGGAAAGGAATCACCCATAATGGATGTCGAAATTGCAGGTTCAGCATAAACAAATTAACACATAAATAGATAAATAATAATAATGATGATGATAGCTTGGTCTATCACTTAGCCTAACTTTTACAGGTAGAAATTCAGATTATCAGTAGTACATCAAACCATGAAATTGATCAGAGCAGTCAAAATAAGGTATTAGTTAATAAAAAGGCCACCCAGCCCAACAGCGTCCTACTTGGAGGGCAAATCCAATGTATCACTCCGACAAGCCTGAAGAAATGGGAATTGCTTGTTCAATAGCCCAAAGTATGGTTACTGTCTGTTGTTGTTGTTCAGGCATTTCAGTTGTGTCCTACTCTTCACGACCTCATTTTGGGGTTTTCTTGGCAAAGATATTGAAGTGAGTCCTTCTCTAGCTCATTTTACAGATGAGGAAACTGAGGTAAACAGGGTTAAGGGACTTGCCTGGGGTCACACAGTGAGTAAGTTTCTGAGGTTGGATTTCAACTCAGATCCTTCTGACTCCAGGCGTGGTGCTCTATTAACCGTGCCACTTACCTGCCCAGTTACTTTCTAGGGGTAGGCTAAAACACAGGGTAGCATTACGTGTTCAGAAGGACTTTGTGAGAAGAGGAATTTCTCCTGAATATCCATGTGTTGCCCTGATAGCCTCCCCAAGTTCAGTTTTCTCTCCTTGAGCAGAGGAGGGAGGGGGAACTGATGGGTCATCTGAGTTCTCTACATTTCCATATCTCTTTGTGAGGACTCCTATGAGTCCTTTTGCATGTTTTGTTTAATTTCTGAGGGGTTAAATAAAAGTTGTCCCAGAGCCAATACCTATGCTGTACTCTAAGTGCTTACGTGGGAAATAGAGAAGATTTTTGCCCTGTGAAACCTAGATATGAATTATGCCACAAATATATTAAGTGATTTTTCTGGGAGTAACTTAAGATAGGGTGGTAAGCCAAGGAGAAAAAACCTGAATCTCTTGGGTCAGGACCCCAGGTTCTAACCCAGTCTGTGTAAACCCAGGGTCTGTGGGTAGGTACAGGAACACCTTGAGGTGACACCCATAAGTCATTTTGAATGCTGTCTCTAAACTTTCAGCTTCTGTTAAAACACTCAAGGAACTAAATGTGGGTCATAAGCACTCTTGGCCACACTGTGTCTTATATGCACCTATGAAATGGCCCATATGCCTTTATAATGTGGACATTACTAATGAGCATCATACCAAGACAGGATTCTTCCTAACCCCCTCAGACTGACAAGAAATCGTTTTTCTATGATCCCAGACAGTAAAAACACATGGCTTCTTTTCAGCAGAAATCATTCAAATGGCACAAAACCTGGGACAAGTCATTTCATCTCTCTAGGCCTCAGTGCCCTCTTCTGAAAAGTGAAAGTTTGGGCTAAAGGACCTGCAAGTTCCCTTCCAGCCTCAACATGCTTGGATTTGATGATTCCAGAATGATATATGGCTACAAAAGGAAAAGTTGTCATCTGGCCCTCTCCACATTTTTCAGTTCTAGGCAGAAAATAGAGTGACCTTCAATCAGACCTGAGTTCTATGCTATGTGTAAAGGCAGGGGAAGCGACCTTTCCAAAGGTCACTGAGCATGTGTGTGATGGTGTCCAGGCAGCATGGGGAAGTACAAAAAGTAGTGGACCTGCAATCGATATGTCTTTGTCCTACCTCTCTCTCATACATACACACAGAAGCTCTGTGACATATCACTTTCCTTTTTGGAGCCTCAGTTTCCTCATCTGTAAAATGGGTATAGGGATACTTGTGCTACCTACTTCGCAGTGTCATTGAGAGGAATTTAGTGGAGTGCTTTTTCAGTCATGTCAGACTCTTCATGACCCCATTTGGGGATTTCTTGGCAAAGATACTGGAGTGGTTTGCTGTTTCCTTCTTCAGCTCATTTTACAGATGAGGAACTGAGGCAAATGGGGTTAAGTGACTTGCCCAGGGTCACACAGCTACTAAGTGTCTGAGGCCAGGTTTGAACTCAGGAAGATGAGTTTTCTTGATTCTAAGCCCAATACTCTATTCACTGTGCTACTTAGCTTCCCCTTCATTTCGAGGAAAGTATTTTATCAATGGTAACGCACAATAAAATTATGAGTTATTGTTAATAATAAGTTTATGCAGAACTTTTCAGTGAGGCAAAGAGCAGCAGTAATGGCCTTCCCTCTAAAACTTTGCCCTGGGAAATCTTGCTGATTTCATAATGTATGGAGACTTCCCCAGCCTTCTTTATGTGATTTGTCCCACTCTGGAGTGGGACATTGGAAGAACTCTGTTCAATTCTACATACCACATTTTTAAGAATGGCATCGGCAAACCAGACCACATCCAAAAGAAAGTGATGAGCACTTGCACAGTGCCTGACACTTATTAAGGTCTTAATAAAAGTTTTATCAGTTGATTGATTGATTGATTGGGATTTCCAGTGAGGCCATTGGAGGCCAGGTAAAATGCAGATCAGTTGAATGTCCTGAGGATATTTTGTCTGGAGAAAAAGAAGACAAGGCTTAGAGGGGAGGGTGGCACAGGAACATGCCAGCTGTCTTCCTGTATTTGAAGGGCTGTCAGGTGGAAAACTTATATTGCTTGGCCCCAAAGGGAAGGATGAGGAATACTGGGTAGAAGTTGCCAGGAGGTAGATTTCAGTCTAATAGCCATTCTTTGCTGTTGTCATTGTTCAGTTGTTTCAGTCATGTCCACTCTTCATGACCCCATTTGGGATTTTCTTGGCAAAGATACTGGAATGGTTTGCCATTTCCTTCTCTGTCCCGTTTTATAGATGAGGAAACTGAGGCAAACAGTTAAGTGAATTGCCTAGGGTCATACAGCTTAGTAAGAGTTTAAGGCCACATTTGAACTAAGGTCTTCCTGACTCAAGGGCCAGTACTCTATCCAGTGAGCCATCTAGCTACTCTCCTAGCCATTCTAGAGCTATCCAAAAGTAGAATGGGGTACCGAAGGAAGGGTTGAGTTCCCTCCCCATCAGTACAGGTCTTTGTGTGCAGGCTAGATGACAACTTGTCAAGGCACTTCTGTCAAGAAACAGGTTGGACTAAATAACTTCTGAGGTCTTGTCTTTCTTTTCAAGTCTACAATTTCCCTTCTTTTTATTTTTGAGTCGTGAGATACTGATGAAAAAGGATACATACACACATATACACATACATACATGTATATATGTACATGCATCTTTTATATATATGTATACATATATATAAATATGTATATGTATATCTATATATGTGTGTATATATGTATATCTATATGTGTGTGTATATATATGTATATCTATATGTGTGTGCGTATATATATGTATATGTGTGTGTGTATATATGTATATCTATATGTGTGTGTATATATGTATATCTATATGTGTGTGTATATATATGTATATCTATATGTGTGTGTGTATATATATGTATATCTATATGTGTGTGTATATATATGTATATCTATATGTGTGTGTATATATATGTATATCTATATGTGTGTATATATATATGTATATCTATATGTGTGTATATATGTATATCTATATGTGTGTATATATGTATATCTATATGTGTGTATATATGTATATCTATATGTGTGTATATATGTATATCTATATGTGTGTATATATATGTATATCTATATGTGTGTGTATATATATGTATATCTATGTGTGTGTATATATGTATATCTATATGTGTGTATATATATGTATATCTATATGTATGTGTATATATATGTATATCTATGTGTGTGTATATATATGTATATCTATGTGTGTGTATATATATGTGTATATATATGTATATCTATATGTGTGTATATATGTATATCTACGTGTGTGTGTATATATATATGTATATCTGTGTGTGTATATATATGTATATCTATATGTGTGTATATATGTATATCTATATGTGTGTATATATACATATATCTATATATGTGTGTATATATATGTATATCTATTGTGTGTATATATATGTATATCTATGTGTATATATATATGTATATCTATATGTGTGTGTGTATATATGTATATCTATATGTGTGTGTGTATATATATGTATATCTATATGTGTGTGTGTATATATATGTATATCTATATGTGTGTGTATATATATATGTATATCCATATATTTAAAATATTATCATGTTCTCATTATTTTAAGCCTCCAATGAAATCCTGCTTGGCCACAGCAGATGATAGTTTAGGCATGGATACTCATGAAGACAGCCCATGTGTGCAGAGAAGGATTAAGTCTATATCACCAGAAAGCCTCCCTTTGCCTTCATCATCACAGGAAGCAAGAGTCTTCAAGGGAGTGTTATTTTTAAACAGCTTTGCTATTACATTCATTCTTCCAGGAAATGACCAAGTACTCTGGGGTTTGCTGAGCCTGTTTTCCTGTGAACAATAATGGGTAATGCAGCAAGAGGGAAAGAGGCTGAGAGATAATGAGAGAGACACCCAGAGAAAGCAGGAGCAAAATTAAAATTCTGTTTGCTTCTGCAACCATTTTAAATGGGCTGTTACCCTTGTCTTTTCATCGATGCCAATTCCCCTTGGTTTGCTCCTAGTCATCTGGCTTCTGCCCTGTCTCATTACATTTCCTCTGCTCGGTTATCAGCTCCTGTGGAGAAAACAATGTTCACCCTTCCCAACAAGCTGCCAGGAACCCCCTGAGAAAGGTATTTGCTCCCTGGCTCTCTGCCAACCAAAGTAAGTGATTCACAGCATTTCCCCCACCCGTCCCTCACCATCAGCGAAGCCAGAGCTGCCAGTCCCAGAGCTCCCCTTCAGGCTGATGGTCCCTGCCCAGGCCCCCAGAAGGCTTGCCATCTTTGCCAGTCATCTCTTCGTGTAGGTAATGAATCCCTGGGGTCATCAGTGGTACCCTGGCACTTTCAGAGCTAGACAGTCTTTCCAAGACAGAGTTTGATCAGAAGAATTAGGAGCGAAGGTCAGCTACTTGAGAGGTCATTAAAGCCTAGTGGCCTCTTTTTTCCCTCCCTTCTTCACCTCTATTCCTGATGCCACCCCAGGAGACACTGAGCTTTCTGGCTGCCCTCTGTCAGCCCCATTACAACAAAAGTCAATAGCTTCCCTGCCACTTCAGTTTAATGAACTTTTGTTAGCTTCATAGCATTTTGACTTGAGCCACAAACCTCTGTTGTTGTTGTTTAGTTGTTTCATTTCCAACTCTTTGTGAGTCCCTTTTGGGGTTTTCTTGGCAAGGATACCGGAGTGATTCGCCATTTCCTTCTCTAGCTCATGTTACAGATGAGGAAACTGAGGAAAACAGGGTTAAGTGACTTGCTCAGGGTCATACAACCATTAAGTGTCCGAGGCCGGATTTGAACTCACAAAGATGAGTCTTCCTGACTCCAGATCCAGTACTCTATCCACTGTGCCACCCAGCTGCCCTCAAACATCACCCAGCATTTTATTCTCTATCTCTCTAATTCACTTATCAAATGACAGTATATAGCATATAATTCCTTATGTTAGTCTCTTATCAACCAACTGGATGGTAAGCCTCTTGAGAACAGGAACTCTGTCGTATCTCGACTTTGTGTCTCCTCCCAGTGCTTAACACAACGTAGAGCCCAATGGACTTGGGATACCATCCAGGCCAACATCCTATTTTACAGGTAATAAAACTGGGGTGCAGAGAGATAAAGTGATTTTCCCCTGGTCCCAAGGGATAGTAAGTAGCAGGGTTAAGATTTGATTCCAAGGTTTCTGATTCAGGAAAAAAAAATGATGTAGTGAAAAGAGCCCTGGAGTCAGAGGACTGACTCCCGGATCTGCCGTTTAGTTGCTATCTGACCTTGGGGAGCAAGTCACTTAACCTCTCTAAATTTACGTCAGTTTCTTTCACTGTAAAATGAGGGGCTCAGACAAGATTGCTGACAACACTCGCAGTTCTCAGTGATAGGCTGGCACACGGTACAGCCCAAAGGGCAGAGAAGCTGCCAGAGACTCCATTCAGTCCGCAGTGCCTGTGGGGGGCATGGCCCACTCTAAGCCAGCTAAAGCTGTCAGAGGGATTGTATGTGTGAGGTCCAGCCCTTGACAGGGCTGCTGCTGAGGAGCAAAAGGTCCAGCTGCTCAGGACTGAGCTAGTCAATCTGGCAGAGAAGAAAGGGGCTCTGAGCTGGAAGGACTTGCTGAGGCAACAGAAAGCAGGATGATATGTGGTAGGCATTTAGCATCCGTTTGTTGAATTAAATTGGACTAGGTGATCTCCAAGGTCTCTTCCAGCTTTAAATCTATGATCTTGTGACTCCCAAACTGTTGCTCTTTCCAATCCAATCCAATCCAGTCCAGTACTTGAACTTGGGCCTATTTGGACTCATTCGAAAAGCCAGTAGGTCAGCCAGAAACTTCATGATGTGGCATATCACTGGCTGTTTCATTTGCACCAGGGTGACTCACCTCTGAAGTCTCTCCTACGCTATAATCACTGTGGCCTTTGAAGCTGGAACTCCTTGTAGCAAAATGAGCCGGACACTTTTCATGATGCTTTGTGACTCTGTCCCTGTATTTTACTGTGCATTGCACAGAAGCGGATCTTACAAACAAAAAACAAGCCAGGAAAGCCTTTTTTTGTAAGGAAGGAAAATCACCTTGGCAGAGATCTTTTAAAAATAAACATAAGTCATCCTGCCTGAGCCTCAGTTTCTTCACCTGCAAATTAAAAGATCTGGGTTCTTAACCTGTTTGGGGCAGCTCCATGGCAGCTAGAATGCTGTGCCTGTAGTCCCGAAGACTCATCTTCCTGAGTTCAAATCTGGCCTCAGACACTTGCTAGCTGTGTGACCTTGGCAAGTCACTTGACCCCGTATGCCTCAGTTTCCTCATCTGTAAAATGAGCTGGAGAAGGAAGTGGCAAATCACTCCAGTATCTTTGCCAAGGAAACATGGGGTCACGAAGAGTCAGACACGACTGAACAACAGCAACAAAAAATGTTTTTTGTGCCATATCCTCCTTCAGCTATCTGAGGAAGCCTACTGATCTCTTCTCAGAACAATGTTCTTAAATTCCTAAAATAAAACACAGAGGATTTCAATGGAATATATTGAAATATAGTTATCAAAATAACGTTTTAACAAAATCAATTCATGGATCCCAAGTTAAGAATCCATGGACTAGGTGGTCCCATCTACCTCTTGACCTAGGGTCCAGTGATCTCCGGTTCATCTGCACTATTGTCATCATTGTATATATTGTTTTCCCTGTTTTGCTTATGGTAGAGTCCTTTTGAGTGAGGACACCTTTGGTTAGATAAAAATGAGTCAATATTGCAATGTTGGATTCTGAAAAGGCTAATTTGACCTTTTTTAATGCATCTGTGAAGGGAACTCACAGTGAGGAAAATCTTCAGGTAATAAATCATAAATCATAGAATTAGCATTAGAAGAGAGACTTAGAAGTCTGATTCCCTCATTTTACAGATGAGGAAAGTGAGACCAGAGAGGTAATATGACTTATCTAAGGTGACACAAACAGCAAATGACTTAGTAGGGATTCAAAACCAGGTATTCTGACATGAGACAACAATTCTCTTTCCACTGCATCCTCCACCTATGCAGTTTAATTAGTAAACATTCAGAATGAAGAAGGTGATAATCTTATTGTCCTCTGGCCTGGTAAGGTGACATCTGGAGTGTTATGTTCAATTCTGGGTACCACATTTTAGGAAGGATATTAATTAGCTAGAGAGTGTCCAGAGGAGGGCAGCTAGGACATCCAAGGGAACAGAGGTCTTGTTATAGGAGAATTGGTAGAAGGAACTGGGAATGTTTAGCCTATAGAAGAAAAGACTCAGGGGGCCATGACAACTGTTTTCAAGTACTTGAAGGCTGTCAAATGGAAGTAGCTTCATTTTTGCCTTTCTTGGCTTCAGAACTAGGGGCATTTAATGGAAGGAAATTTCTAAGAGGTAGATTTGGATTTGATATAAGGAAAGACTTGTTTAACTGTTAAAGTTGTCTAAAAGTGAAATGGCTCCCTTGGGAAGTAGTGAGTTCTCTGCTGCAAGTGGAGGCTGGCTGAGCATCTGCTGTGGCTGTTGCAGTGGGGGATTTCTGTTCAGGTGAAGTTTGAACCAGATGGTTTCTACTATCCCTTCCTCAGCTGAGATTCTGAGCTTTCAATTTAATCTAATTCAGCAAATATTTATGAAAGCCTTAATATGTGCAAAGCCTTATACATAAAGACAAATAAGGAATGTTTTTGCCTTTCAGTTCAACAAGTGTTTAAGTACTTACTGTGTACAAAGCACTATGCCAGGTGCTAGCGATATGAACTAAACAATGAAAAACAGTCCCTGCTTTCAAGGTACTTACACGCTACTGGAGGTACAACATATAAACAGATGCTTTGTTTTCAAGTACATAAAGAGTTCTAGATGGACCTCCTGGTACTCTCCCTTCTCCTCAGTAACAAAATCACAGTCTTCTCCACCCCAATACCAAACCAAGTCCACTTCCTTAACCTCCTCAGCCTCCATGACTTCTGTCTCCAGTCTGCTTTAATCATGCCTCAAAGTGGTCATGTCTTAGCCCTCGCCTAACCTCTGTCCTCAATTGGATTTGCCCCATGTGGGTCAGGCCTGATTCAGATTGGTCTAAAGGTCTAGGTTTGAATTTAGAATAAATGGACCATGGCATCTTATAGTTAACTAAAGAAAAAGTAACTTAACCATAGCCTCTCCATCTGTCATGGTGGAGCCCACTGGTGTCAAGCTTGCCTCTTCATGTGCCAACCAAAAGGCCTTACATATTGCAGACTATTATTTATTGAAAGTTTTGTTTTGTGTGTTTTTTTTCTCTGTGTGTGTGTGTGTGTGTGTGTGAGAGAGAGAGAGAGAGAGAGAGAGAGAGAGAGAGAGAGAGTATATACACACACATACTTTTTAGTCCCTGGGAATTTGAAGAAGAAACAATTATATCTAAAAATATTAATCAATTTCCGGAAGCAACTAGGTTATTACAGTGGATGGAGTATTGGACCTGCAGTTAGGAAGACCTGAGCCTCAGACACTAGCTGTGTGACCTCTGGCAAGGCATTTATCTTGTCTGCCACAGTTTCCTCAACTGTAAAATGGAGATAATAGTAGCACCTACTTAATAAGTCCAGGATTGCTACGAGGATCAAATGAGATATTTGTAAAATGCTTTGCAAACCCTAAAGTGCTATGTATGTAAATGCTAACTATGTATAAATGCTATCTATATAAATACTAACTATTAATCATTACATTACTTTTCATATGACCATGGAAAACAAGCTTTAAATGATCTATATATTTAATCATACCTTTAAGAAAGCTTGGTGTTCTCATTGAGTATTTGCTTACCATTATATGGACATCGTATGTTGGGTAGTACTGTTGAAATTAGTTTTGTATTTAGTCTTAGAGGTATGTTATACAATAGTGTGGCACTTTTGTTCAGTGCAAAGTTCTTGGTATTTGAAGTCAGATTTCAATCCTGCCTGACCTTGGGCAAGTGACCTTGTCTCCATGGGTCTCAGCTTCATAATTTGCAAACAAGAGGATTGTATTATACTAGACAATCTTTCTGGTCCCTTCCAGCTCCAGATGCTATGTCTGTAGTGAGTGGATCTCATTGATATTCTAGGTTGGCCCTGGGGCCCGAGGCCCAACCTAATGGAGAGGGAGGTCAGGGAAAAAGGTAGCATGGATATCCTTTGAGGGTTTATTCTAGATTTAGCAATTCTAGATGTGGATGGGACAGACTGAGGAGGCAACTGTACTTTGCTTTGCCTGTTAGCATTTTGTCTCTCACACCTCAGGCATATAATAAGGTACTGGTTTTGGCCTGAGGCCTAAGCCTCTGGTATGAGCCTCTGGCTTCAGTTTCTTGGCTTTCTTCCCATAACTCTCTAAATGGGGACTTTAGTCTACCATCCAGCCCCTTAGGAAGTTCTTCCCCAGAAAGAAATCCAGCTTCCTTGGCTCCTCTGCCCAAGGGTACCTGCTAGCAGCTCTTAGCCCTTCTTAGTTTAGACAAAAGGCCTTACCTAGCCCTTAGTGATGCTGCTTTTTTTTTAACCATTTATATTTTCTTCTATTTTAGTTTGGATGTAAGGTAGGGGTGGGCTCCCTAAAACTTATTGTATTGTTTTATACTTCAGCAATCATTTTATTTCTTTATCACTTAAAGAAATCATCTCATCACCATCAGAAGCCATCTTCTTTGGTTGCTTGTGGCATACAATAACCCTCTTGATAGCTCTTTTAAAATTTTAATTTTCAATTTTCTGGGAAATCTGAGGCTTGGCTAGAGAGGTCCTGTATTCTCAAATTTGTCCAGAAGGTGGTGAAGTCCTCTGACCAAAGAGGGTATTACCACAAGGGGTGGTAATACTTGTATTTTCTTCTTCATAAAGTTATTGTGAGAAAAGTTCTTTGAAAAACTTTGTCTCAATAGCCACGAGTTATCACCATCATTTTAGCTGGTACCACTGGAGCTTGAGTAACACTGGGCAGACATGGACTGGGAATACGGACTTGGGGTACTTGGACTTAGACTCCAACTAAACTCCCATTTCTATAGCATTTTAAGATCTTCAAATCTAATCCTTGTGTTGAGGGTGTGTGGCTCTCTTAGTCCCATTTCCCTACTATGAATGGGTAAGAAGTAGTCCTGGATAATTTGCAGAACTGTGCACAGTTGGCCCCAGAAGAAGTTGGGACAGATAAATACAATTTGGGACAAAGGGACTTGGGGACTCTTCTGAAACTGTAGACCCATCAGAAGCGCTGATGGCTTTGGAGTTACCATGACCCAACTTCTTTTCAGGGGTGCACACCTGCTAGCAATTTACAAAGGCCACAGGATTCCTGATTCCTTGAAAAAATCTTGGGTGAGGCCAGAGATTGGGAAAACTTCAGTGAGAGTTGCCCTGGTCTAGAGTGCATTTTGAACTATGTTTAAAGGAAAAAAATAATTCAATCTTTCTTTGGTTCTTTTTTTTCTTTATATTTTAGAAGTAGCCACATGGAGCAATTAATTTGATGCCTCTTTGTTGTGAAAGGGGCTCTATTATAAGGGCCTGCCTTTATAAGTGAATGATTGTATACAGTACTTAACATCTCTGAGTAATATTTGACAACCCAAGGGAAAAGCAAAGACTCAAACTGGGGCCCAAGGCTGAGCAAGACCGGCTAAAAGGTTTTCAAGCAGGGAAACCTGAATTTAGGGAAGGGCTTGGTTTTAATGTTTTTTAAATGTCCACAATAACATTTGTTGAGGCAGCTTTATGTAGCTGAACCAAGGTTTACCTCTTCCTTACTGATTAAGCCAAGCATATTATTAGTGCAAACAGTAGTTACCTTGGTTTTTGTACATGGATGGTGGACTATATACAAAAAGCTACTGGAAGTGTAGGTTGGTGTGTGCTAACATCCCTCAGGTCTGTATGGAAAGAATGATCTTCTCCAGAGATTTTGCACATGTAACTCCTTATATTTTACTATCAGAATCAGCCTGTACAACCCAGAAAAACAATAGCAATTTTATTAAAATATGAATGTTCTGATTGTTTTGGGACTTCTAAACCATACTGTCTCATCCTGAAACTTCCCTCAGGGTCTACAGCTTTTCTGCCCTGAAACCTCTGACTACCCCTGCTGGCTTTTCAACATGGAACTTTCTTCCCTAACGCTCACCCCTTCTCCCATTAGTGACTTCTTACTGTAGCCTCCATCTTGTGGAGGAGCACAGACTGACCTTTCATTCCCCCTCTCAGCTCTGTTCTTGGTTTTTCTGGTTTTCATCTCCCTTCCTCCCTCCCCCCCCCTTAGAATGTAAGCATCCTGAGGCCTCAGACTGTCTTTATTGTTTATATTTATATCCCCAGCACTTAGCACAGTGCCTGGCACGTAGTAATTACTTAATAAGTACTTCCTTCCTTCCTAAGGTAATTCAAAGGGCATTGGCAAGATAAATGAAGCACATTCCCAAGAACAGTTGCACAAAATACACTATTAGGACTCATGTGAATGGAAAAAGATGTAGGTTAGTCATTTGGGATGCCAAATGGCCACCCTGAATACTACACCAATATACATAAAATATTCAAAGAAGCAAAGGAAGGTTTCTAGCCCACTGTCTGTATCCTATGTAAAGACAGATGAGAAGCCATGGACAACTTGTGATCTGTATCAGAAGAGAGATACCTATACCTACAAGATTTCACTAGTCTGTTGAAATATTAAAGTAGGTCTTTTCTAAACCAACGAGAATTGTCTTCTTTAGCTAGGTTTTTGGGTTTTAGGGTTTTTTTTTTTTTGCTTTTTGGTAAGGCAATCAGGGGTAAGTGACTTGCCCAGGGTCACACAGTTAGTAAGTGTCAAATATCTGAGACGGGACTTGAGCTCAGGTCCTCCTGACTCTAAGGCCAGAGCTCTATCCACTGTGCCACTTAGCTGCCCCCGTTAGCTAGATTTTAAATTAGTAATTGGGAAATTCCTGGGATGAATACCCATATACCAGCCCAGGGCCACTACGGCTTTGCTTCAAGCACCAGTGTAGTCCTTCCACCCATCTCTGCCCCACTCCTCATGGTGCCCCACAACCTTGACCCTAAATGGAGCCGCTGTCCATGGACTAACCTTGGATGTGGTGTCAGCAGGAGAGATAACTGAGCAGCTCTAACTCTCTTTGGTTTGGGATCACAAGTCTCTTTCTTCCCCAACACTATGAAGTCAAGGGTTGTACTGGCCCCTTTTCTGGCACAACTGCCTCCCATGGTCAGATAGTCTTGGGTTATCCTCACCTACCCCTAACCCTCCCAACCCATCCTGAGCTCAACTACATTTTCCTTAAGTGAAAATATTCCTACATATAGCCTTGCTGGAGAGGAAAGAGTTAAGCCTTTCTCCTAAGTACTTTCCTGTTCAGAGATGACGATATGGAACCCTTAGGCTACTCTCCTTTAATGTGATACTGTTCTCCAAGCAATCAAGGTACTGGACAAATGACTCCTCTGGGCTGTGTATAATCTTTTTGAAGTGCTTACATATATAACTTGGACAAACAATGGCAGAAGCTATGCATACACAATGAGTGGAAAAGTACACCCTTAAAAGAGCAAAACCTAATTAAATGCTTGGAGATAATTTGGATTAGCAACATTAAACCCAAGCTAAATACCATCATAAATGATGTGATACCAGAAGATCAGTTATTGATAAAGCAAAGAATTCAACGTGATAAAACCATATTGAGGCAAAGTGCTTGGCTATGTACTCACTGGAGAGCTATTGGGCCAAAAACATTGGAGTTCACTGGACTGAGCCAGGCAATTACCAGGAATGGCCACAGAACTCCACTACGTCATCCCAACTTCTGGCTTCATTTCACAGCTGGCCAGTTGACAAGATGAAGTCACCGATGACTTTATTCGATTCAATTCAAAACACTAAGCCACATGCAAAAAGGCCTGTGCTTGGTACACTGACAGCAATCCTGTGCTCAAGGAGTTTGCAGTCTAATAGCAGTAAAAGACATGTACAAGGAGGACTTGAGGTTGTTTATCCTAGAGAAGAAGAGACGGAGGGGAAATGACAACTGCCTTTAAGTATTTTGGAATGGATTTGTTTTGGTTGGCCTCACTGATCAGAAGTTGAACCATTGGGTAGAATTTGCTCTCTGTAACTTCTTACCAATTTTGGCTCAGTTTAAGGGGGGGACATCCCTTCTAACAAGTAGAGCTAATCCAAAGTACTTGAGGTACAGGTTGGACTTGATGACTTCTAAAAACCCTCTCAACACTCAAATTCTATGGCTCTGTGAATTATGATTTGAGAAGATAAAATGAGATGAACAATTAGCCAGAATTAGAATGAAAAATCTATTTATTTCTCTCTTAGGGTATTTTTTCATTCAGAAAGACTTGGGTTTGAAATGGCTGGTGGAGGTGGGAATTCCTTGTGATCTCTATTGGCATGGAAAGATCTCTGACTAAATATTTCTCTCCAACCAGGGCTAGAAAGGGTCTAAAATTATACCATTAGAAACTGATTTCTTTGGGTCACATCACTCACTAATATATTAATCTGAATTACTTAATAGCATTATTTTCTCCAGTGACATTAGAAATTCTCATATTCGTAGGCTAAAATGAGAATCCTGTGAGCCAGTGGGTGATGAGGGAGAGGGAAGAGATTGGTGAGGTTAAAGAGTAGTGGTTGGAAAAAGGGAAAAGAATAAAGAAATAGAATACAGGAACAAGATTTAGAACTGAAAGAGCCCTTTATTTTTCAGTCATGTCTGACTCTCCATGACCTAATTATGGGATTTTCTTGGCAAAGATACTGGAGTGGTTTGTTATTTCCTTCTCCAGTGGATTAAGAAAAATAGAGATTAAGTGACTTGCCCAAGGTCACACAGCTAGTAAGTGTCTTAGGGTGGATTTGAACTCAGGGCTTCCTGACTCTAGACCCAGTGCTCTAGACTAAGCTACCTGTTGTATTTGACTCTTCATGACTCCATTATGGGATTTTCTTGGGAAAGATACTGGAAGGGTTTGCCTCTCCTTCTCCAGTGGATTAAGGGAAATAGAAATTAAGTTTTACCACATTTCAAGCACACAAATATATTT
Source organism: Phascolarctos cinereus (assembly GCF_003287225.1). Lineage (NCBI taxonomy): Eukaryota > Metazoa > Chordata > Mammalia > Diprotodontia > Phascolarctidae > Phascolarctos > Phascolarctos cinereus. Next base: position 117,856,681 of record NW_027555847.1, read on the forward strand.
AACAGGGTAAAGTTGACTGTGATAATTTCCATAAATACAGCATATCTTATTTTTAACTTTTCTTCATTTCATTCCAACATTTACTAGTTGTGACCATGAGTGAGTGAGTCAGTAAGTCAGTCAATAAACAAGCATAGACAGTCCCTGCCTCCAAGGAGTTTTCATTCTAATAGAAGATGACAATAAATAAAAGGAACTGAAAGTAGATATTGAGGGACAAGATCTGACTGTCTTGAATGCCCTCCTTGAATAGAAATTCTAGGAAGAACCATTCAATCAGAGGACCAAGGCATGGGTATACCAGAGAAAATTGTTAGATTTTCAGTGTGAGCATTTACAACTCAGAAATCAGCAAAGGCTACAAATCAAGGCTTAATTTTTTGTTTTGTTGATTATCTTGACTAAACTTCAAACTGTATCGTGAGAGCTGGTTATTAAGCATCTACCCGCCTTTCCCTGAAAGGGAAGGTACTTCCAATGTGGAAATTCCAAGACTGTAATGAGCTTTCAGAATGAAGAGCAGAATTGTAGAGGAAGTCTGGAGTGCAGGCTAAAAAGGAATGAGGATTGTTTACTAGTTGTGTGATTATGAGCATGTAATCTCTCTGAATGTCAATTTTTTCATCTGTAAATTGGGAATAATAATAGTCGTACCACCTACTTCACAGCTTTGTTTTGAAGAACCCTTAAAGGTCTAGGAAAATGATAGTTATCATTGTTAATAATAAGCACCTACTATAAGACAGTACACTGTGAGATAGTGAGAGAGGTAGATACACAAATTCAGTTCAATTCAATTCAGCAAATTATTTAAAGCACGATATCCCAGGCAACCTTGTAGGTGCTGGGGATACAAAGATTTAAAAAATAAAACAAAACAACTTTGTAGTTCCTGTCCTCAAGGAGGCTACAATCTAATGGTTGGGGAGGGGGGACACACAAATAAGTATAATACAAGATAGACTCTGATGGGGCAAAGGAGTAATTCTGACAACTAACATACTCAGGAAAATGTAAGGACCATGAGATCCATTATAAAAGGGATCATGAAGATTCAGAGAGAAAATGGAACCTGAGTTGGACCTTAAAGGAAGATTTCAACAAAGTTTGAGACTGAATAAAGCACCATTCCTATTACTAAAGATCTTATAATAAAAAAAAAATCTTATAATCCAGTCTATTGCATGTGAACAGTACTCAAGGTTGATAGAAAAGGTAGCAGTTCTAATGAGTATTCAAGATAACAAAATATAAGTTAAAAGATCTCTGAGCTGGCAGCCAGGATGTGTGGAGTCTAAGTCGTTTGGCTACCTGCTCACCTATGACCTTGGTCCAAATCACCAATCCTCCACGTTCATCATCTTTAATGTTACTAAGCCTGTTTTTTCCAGCCCTCACAAGAATGATGAGAGCATACAGGAACATTATGAAGACCATGGAAACAATACTTGTGAAAGCACTATAACTTCTTTGAAAGAAATATGTGCTATAGAGAAAAGAACACTGCATCTGGATGGGGGGCTCCGCTCTGCTATTTACTACTCGTGTGACCTTGGGCAAGCTACCACTCTACCTGGGCCTCAGTTTTCCCATCTTTAAAAGGAAGGGGCCTAGATTAGCTATATTTTCCTTTCTTAACCAGGCTGTAGTTTGGACTCACCATCATCATCCTAGCCATGTGTTCAACTTCTTTTTATGTTTGTCTTTACCCATTAGAATATAAGCTCCTTAAGGTCAGGACTGCTTATATTAGTATCCTCAGTGCTCAGCACATAGTGAGCACTTAACAAATGCTTACTGACTGACTGACTGATTGTTCAGTCTTTTCAGTTGTGTCCGATTCTTATGACTCCATATGGGGTTTCTGCTGGAGTGGTTTGCCATTTCCTTCTCTAGCTCATTTTACAGAGGAGGAAACTGAGGCAAATGGGGTTAAGTGATTTGCCCAGGATTACACAGCCACTAAGTAGCTGAGGCCAGATTTGAACTCATGAAGATGAGTCTTCCTGACTCCAGGCCTGGCAATCTATCCTCTGCACTATCTAGTTGCTCCAAGAACTGAACTAGATAGCACTAAGTGGTCTCTAAGTTCACTTCTAACTCTATGATCCAAAGATGCTGTAAATTCAGGTTGTTTTTACTGCTGTTCAATAAATCAACATGCATTTGTACATACTATATATGAGATATTGTGTTAGAGTAGGTACTAGGAATATTAAGACAAGTAAAATAGTGGATGCCCTCATGGAGCTTATGTTTTAATAAGAGAAATAAAATGTATGCAAGTAAAGGTATATATGACACCTGCAAATTGAATAAAAGACAACCTTGTTTTGAGAAGACACTAGCAGCTGAGGAGACCATGGAATGGGGAGAGAATCGAGACAGGGAGACTAATTAGAAGACCATGGCAACAGTTCAAGAAAGAAGTGATAAGGGTCTGAATTATAAGGTGGTGCTTACATGAGTAGGGAGAAGGGGTCAGATTCAAGAGATATTGTGGGGAAAGAAACAGTAATATTTGGCAACTTATTGGTTACAGGAGGTAAAGGAGAATAAGAAAACAACTTACCTCCAAGGTTTTAAACCTGGATTACTGGAAGGATTGTGCTGCCTTTGACAGATATAAGGAAGTTTGGAAGGGGGGCAAATGTGGGAGGGAAAATGAATGAATTCTCCTTGGAGGCATGTGGAGTTTGAAATGCCTATAGGACATATGTTTCAAAATGTTCTATCAACAGTTGGTACTGGTACTGGAGTTCAGAAGAGAGAAGAAGGCTGAACCATTAACAGAGCAATAATTATTAAACCTATGGTAGCTAATGTCATCACTAAGAAAGAGTATAAAGAGAAAAAAGAACCTGGCCAAGGACAGAGTCCTAGAGTATACCTACAGTTTGGGTGATGACATGGATTATAATCCTGCAAAGGAGACTGAGAAGGAAAGCATAGTATCATGAAAACCCATTGAGGAGACAATGTCTAAGAGAATAGAAGAAGAGGACCTTGACAGGCAAAGGTTTCAAATGGTGCAGAGAAGTCAGGAGGGATGAGGACTGAGAAAAGACCATTAGAGTGTAGACTGTATTTTCAAGGAGTCTGATTCAGAAAGGGAGGAGATATAGGACAATGGCAAGTGGAGATGATGGGGTCAGTGACAGGAACCCAGGTCCTGTCCCCAAAACCATCACTCTTTCCACTACACCATTTAAATCTCACCTAATTTGTCACATGGTTAGCTGTACATGTCTCATTCCGTAATTTTTGGGACTCTTAGGACTCCCCTCTACCCCCAGAGCAGAGAGATAAGAGAGTCTCAGATTCCTTCTAGCCTCTGATATATTTTCACAGACACATCCTCCTGGTGCCTGTACCCTAGTGCAAGGTACCATGTCCAGCCAAAACCTATGAGATGCCTAAGGGAAGATAATGATCCCCAACTGCCCCTGCCCCCCTTTCGGTTTAGCACACTCATGGAATACACCAACAAAAGGGAAAGCTCTGTGATGGCCTCACAGCTGCAGTTTTGCCCTTCCCTGAGTACTGATAGCTTACTTGTATCAGGGCCTTTCTTTTCTCCCAAACTAATTTTGCCCAAATGGTGCAAAGGGTGGAAGCCAGTCTTACATCAACCAGAAACAGTCACCCATTGGGATAACTGAGATAGATCACATTTAATTAATTCTTTAAGGTTTGTAAAGCACTTTACACATGTTAACTCATTTGAACTCACTATGACTTCAGGAGTTAGGTGCTATTATTATCCCCATTTTATAGATGAGGAACTGAGGCACAGAGAAGTTAGGTGCTTTGCCTGGGGTCATTCACCTAGAAAGTATCTGAGGCAGGATTTGAACTCAGGTCTTCCTGATTCCAAGTCCCAAGTTCTGCATACTTCAACACTGCCTTATCTTCTGTTTAAATATTCCAGCTGACATCCCCTCCATATGATATAATGGTGGAACAATATTTATGAAGCCCCTTTCTTATTCCCTTGTAGCTCTTCTGGGATCCCCTAGTTCCATGCTACCATATTTCTTCCCATCCATGACTTCCCACTATAATGGAAGCTCCTTGAGAGCAGGGCCTAGGTGATTTGTTATCTGTCTCCCCAGTGCCCAAACAGTGTCTTACATATTGTAGGTGTTAAGTCAAGTTGCTTAGTTTGGCGAATTGAATTTTGTTAAACTAAATTACCAAGCTCTGTCTGTCTGGGAATATTAGACAGTGTAAAAATTTGAGTTAATTTTGGGACTCACAGATTTGGAACCTCTGTGACTCATAAGGAGGAAAGTCACTTAACCATAAGATTAGCAAGATCCCACAAAGGAAATTGTTTGTTTGTCTCCTCCACTGGAAGTAGCTTAGGATCACAAATTAGCATGCATAAAGTAAAATCCACAACTTAAGCAGAGAATTCAGGAACTGTGAGGTCATTATTGTTACACCCAGCACTCCTCAACACCTCACTGGTACACTGCATCCAGGTGTGAGCTCCAGCCTGAGAAGGATGTGGATGATACTGGAAAGAGTCCAAAGAAGAACTACATGGTGATTAATGGCTGGAGAGTTAATAGACATGAAGAAAGTCGAAAGGAATTGAGATTATTCAGGTTCAGCCAACGAAGGCTGAGAAATCATAGTGTATAGGAGATTTAAAGTCCTTAGAGGCCACTGAATCTAATCTCATCTCTAGTAGTTTAATAGCAGTTTTCAAATAGACAATGGATAGAGAATGCAAATCAAGGGCTCTTGACAGACAGAATACATCAAGGATCTGTTATTTCCCTGGAGTGGGTTCTTCCTCCATTGACACAACCTGTTTCTGCCTTAGTAGATGATATTCATGAGCTGCTGTGGGTACAACAATGCATCTCATGGTGGCTGATCTTCCGATGATGAGGCTTTCCACATGTAGCAAGGTTGGGCCTCAGGCAACAGTCATGCCATTCATTTATTGCCAAGCATGCCCATACTTGAAGTCTTTCCAACTTTATAATGCCTGCCAGGGCTTAAAGCCTCCTGGCATAGCCTTCAAGGAATCATGGTCACCCCATTCATTCCCATAAAATCTAAGGACGAGTTGAGCGGAGGAGAATAAGACGAAACTGGCTCTAGAGAGAAAAGAAGGGATGACAGATAAACTTCCAGAACGTGAGGCGCTTGAGTGAAGCTATGGGATCCTCTTCTCTCAAGGGCTTTGAAAACAAGATTGGTTCTCAGATCTAGGATAATTAAAGAGTGGTTCTGCCTGAAGGCGAGGGAATTGACTAAGGAGACAAAGCCATAGAGGAGAGAGTGGCGTATTTGTAATTTTGTTGTTCTTCATTCGTTTCAGTCATGCCTGACTCTTCGTGACCCCATTTGGGGTTTTCTTGGCAAAGATACTGCAGTGATTTGCCATTTCCTTCTCCAGCTTATTTTATAGATGAGGAAACTCAGCAAACAGGGTTAAGAGACTTGCCCAGGGTCACACAGCTAGTAAGTGTCAAAGGCCAGATTTGAACTCAGGAAGATGATTCTTCCTGACTCCAAGCCTCAGGCTCTATCCACTGCACCACCTAGCTGCCCCATATTAGAGGACATATTCGACTCTGACTTTGTTACTTACTAGTTATATGACGTCACCAATCCACTTAACCTTTCTGGGCCTCAGTTTCCTCCTTTTTAAAATGAGAATGTTAAGTTAGGTGATCACTAAGGGCATTTCTAGCTTTATATCTATAGTTTAGGTAACTTTTAACTTTAAAGGCTCCCTGAAAAAGTCAGACCTCTATTATCTGGCCCCTTGGGGATAAGGAGGGGATAATCAAGGGTAACGGGAGGGGAGAGAGGAAAGTATGCCCAAAGCACCAGGAGTCCCCAACGGTAGCAAAGGGACTTCTACCTTCAATTTTCCCCAGAGTTTTATGAACAAGGGACCCTGACAGTGAAAGTTCATAACAGCAGAGGAGGGCCTAGGAGGAGAGGACAGGGAAGGAGGGATTGCCAAGCCTCAATCTGCTCCCTGTTGGAGCTATGGGGCAGGGGCCATGGCAGCCTTGGCCAGCCAGTGGATCAAGCAGAAAGGGCTTCAAGATCTTGGGAGCAGATTGCCATCTACCACCTAGATATTATAGCCATGTAAGCATAGCACAATTATGAGAAGTGGTAAGAATTCTTAAGCAGGAACGGGCTTACTTCCTTTGCATTCTCTTCAGCATCCAGACACATGTTCTGCATTCAAAAAACCTTTGTTGAATGAATGAATGCATGAATGAATGAATGGAGGAAATCCTCACTTGCCCTACACAGTCTGCTTTCCTTTTCATCCAACTTAACTTCCTTCACACTCTAGGGACTATGTTAATTTTCATGAGCAGGCAGATCTGACCTTTTGAAACTTACCAAGCAGGCTAAGCAAGCTTCTGGCACACTTTTCTCTCTCTCCTGTTACTCTTGATCACCCCTCTTCATCCCCATGTAGAGGAAAGAGTCTGGATTTGGAGTGGTTTTGGATCCGGGTTCAAATCCTGCCTCTGCTCACTGTGTGAGCTGAGGCCAATCACTTCCCTTCTCTGGGCCTCAATTTCCTCCTCCACAAAATGAGGAGTTTGGCCTAGATGACAGCTAAGGCTCCTTTCACTTCTTAATCTTATAATCCATTCTATGCCTCATTCCCTCAAGAGTTTACTGTCAGCTGTATGACACAGAACATGAATTTCCAATGGTGAAATTTCAGGCACCATGATAGCAAGTGGGAAAGATAATTTGGGCAGGGGATTCTTCCTGGTGCCTCTCAAATCATGCCTATTCTCTCTTGGTAGGGAGGTAAGTTTTCTTCCAGCTTGAGAAAAACAGTTGTTCCACAGGAAGACAAATCACCAAGCACTGATGGTCCCAGCTTGTAGCTAAACAGGCCCAGACTTTCTTTTGAGCTTCCACACTGTCACAGCCCCAACCTGGCAAATGCCTAAGTCCACCAAAGCAGAGTCTTGAACTCAGAAGAGCTGTCAGTTTCAAAAGTGAAAATTGGTGAGCCAGGCCTGGCTTTCAACTCAGCACTAGCCAAGCAGCCTTCAGCCAAGAATTGGCCCAGAACTTGTTACTAGACCGAGGTGAGGCTCTAAACTTCTCTACGCTTTAAGCAGTTCTCTTAGGAGGGATGTGATAGCTGGACCATCATATTGATATGATATTGAGCATAGTGTTATTTCTCTTTAACCTATGTCACATTGCCCCTCCTAATGACAGGTCACTTATGCAACGATGGGTTTCTTCACAACAACTTATCAGGTATTATTGCACCCATTTTACAGCTGAGGAAACTGAGATTCAGAGAGGTTAAGTAACCTGCTATGGGTCACACAGATAATAAGTGGGTGCCAGCAGAGCAATAGCTTATAAATATGTATTATTTCTTCCTCTTGACATGCCTTTCCTCAGTGATATGTGTTCTACCACTACTTGAATATAAATAAATCATCACTGGGAACATGCTGCAGCCTAATTGTAATCATCATTCATCTCCCCACTGCCCTTTGCATCAACCACAATTGTGATTCCTCAGAGATCCTGGCACTCTAAGGTTCACAACCATACCACTTTGCCTAGAACGTGTTTGCACTGAAAAGATAGATCTCAGCACCTTGAAGGAGCTTGGAATCATATACATTGTGCAATTTCCCACATGTAATCCAGTCATCTCTCTGTCTACTCTTCAGCTCTGAGCCCAACTCATTGTCTCTCTTGAATTCCTATCTAAGATATATTTACTGATGGGCCAGTTCTAAGGGCTAGCCATCCAACTGTGTGTTAGGAGGAAGAAAGGAAGGAAACACGCATTCATAAAACAGCTACTATTTGCCAGGCACGGTGCTAAGTGCCTAAGAAATATCTCATTGAATCCTCATAACAGCCATGGAACATGGGTGCTATTATGATACCCATTTTAGTGTTGAAAAAACTGAGACAGACAGAAGTTCAATGATCTCACAATAAGTGTGTGAGGAAGGTGGTGTAGTGTATAGAATGCTGGGCCTGGGGTCAGGAAGACTCGTCTTCCTGAGTTCAAATCTGGCCTCAGACACTTACTAGCTGGGTGACCCTGGGCAAGTCACTTAACCCTGTTTTCCTCAGTTCCTCATCTATAAAATGAGCTGGAGAAGGAAATAGCAAACCACTCCAGTATCTTTGCCAAGGAATCCCAAAATGCGATCACGAAGGGTTGGACGTGACTGAAACGACTGAACAACTTCCTGACTCCAGGCCCACACTCTATCCACTGTACTTCCCTCCAAATGAAGCCTGCGAAATAGCTAAGATCCAAGAATAGAATCAAAAGCCCTCCGTGGGCAACTCAGTGAATGATACACCAACAAATAGCCGAGTCATTCATTTTTGTGTGTGGAAATGGAAAAGCTCATGAATTCAGGATCAGGTCATTGCCATCAGAAACTACAGAAGAGTTACATTTAAGGAGCCCAGACTTTAGTGATCTATGTATATTATTCAACAAAATAGTAGAAAATGTGCAACACACCATTGCAGTTTATAAAAATTTAGTACTTACTAAATAATTAGCCAGATATGATCCGATGACAAAAAATTATGCCATCAGAAGTTGTCCAGTCAGCATTTATTATACATCTACTATGTGCCAGGCACTGTACTAAGTCCTGAGGATGCAAAGAAATGCCAAAAAACCTCCTCATTCTCAGGGAGCTCACAGTCTAATGGAGGACATAATACGCAAACAATTAAGTACAAACAAGATATGCACAGGATAAATTAGATATAATCCCAGAGGGGAGACACTAGGTTAGGGACACCCAGGAAAGACTTCTTATAGAAAGTGGGATTGGAGGAAGCCAAGAGACAGAGATGAGGACAGAGAGAATTCCAGATATGGGAACAGTCCTTAAAAAATGCCCAGACTTAAGAAATGGAGTGTCTCGGATGAGGAACAGCAAAGAGGTCAATGCCACTGTATTGGTTTAAACTCCACAGAACAAGTCATTCCCCCCCAGGTTAAGCTCATCACCATGCTGCTGATGGGGTGCTTGGGTGCTTGTGCTTGGACTTGGACCCCAATATCTGCTTAGTCTCTGACAACCACTCCCCAGCCCATGCACACCGTGCTTAGTAGTTATTCACGCATGGGCCCCAGCACGACCCTTATCTCTTTTCCTGGTGCAGCTACACAAAGCTGGGTGAGAGAGTGCTGGGCTGCTCAGACCCCAACCCTCAGATCACGTCTCTGAAGCCTCCCAATTCCTCAGTAAGTTCCTGTCTTGCAAGAAAGCTTTCCCTTGTTGCAGCACATTCTCTCATCAAGACAGAGGGAGAGGGGTACCTTACCCAGCCCAAGGAGTTTTGTCCTTGACCAACCCAAGTACTCTTCCTCCTGCCAGACTCCAAAGATCCATACCTCTGTCATCTCCCTCCCTGTCCAGTATACTCCCTGTACTTTCTCATCCATAGCTCCCAAAGACACCTGCACCTTTAGATTAATTACCTCCTCAGTGTCCCTGGCATTCCTTTCCCATGCCCTTTTTCATATAACCCCCAGCTCCATCCTCAGTCTCTTGCAGGTTCCTTAAGAAGACTTGCCTGCTGAAAAGCATAACAATAAATCTTTGCCACCTTGACTTGAAGAATGCTTGAGTCTGTGATTTCATTCCAAATGTAGTCTGGTCTTTGAGGGGCCTCAACCTCTCAGACCACAACACTGCTAACTCAAGCCTTTATTGATGCCCCCTCTCTCATCTCCTCTCTCCTCTGGTTGGAGGGCTGGAGGACAGGATATCAGACTCCTCCCAGTGCCTTCCTTTATAGAAGACAGAAACCGGACTCTGAGTTCACTCCATTTTGCATCTGTTGCTCTGCCTGGTTTCAATTTCATGGAATAAAATGTTCCCACACTGGGTACCCTCCTGGGGTTCCTTCTCCCTCCCCTGCTTTCCTGCTTCCATTTGTGTGTGTCTGCCCCTTTAGATTGTAATCACAGACCATATTTCTTTTATTACTTGTATCACCAGTGCTTAGCACAGTGCCTAGCACATAGTAGGGGCTTAATAAATGTTTATTGGATTAGATTAGAGTGAGGTTTAAGGAGACTGAAAAGGTAGGAAGGAGTCAGATTGTGAAGGGCTCTGAATGCCAAAAAGAGGTTTTATATTTGATCCTGGAGATGAGAGGGAGCCACTGGAATTTATTGACTAGGAGAGTGACATGGTCAGAACTCTGCTCTAGGAAGAGCACTTTGATAGCTTAGTGGAGGATGAACTGGAGTGTGGAGACACTTGAGTCAGGGAGTTCAACCAACAGACCATTGCTGTGGTCCAGGTGAGCTACCTTTCATGGCCTGACCAATCCCTACACTATACATACAGATCTGAAAATATCCTGGAAAACTCAACAAGGTCATTATTCATAGACCAACTATTGCCCATGATTGTCCAGGTATAACATTGATCCATTGTTCTTAAAAACTTAAGAGGAGTGTTTTAAATAGAAGCTACCTTACCCAGTACTCACAATGTCCGAGCTTCCTGAAGCAAAAAGCTTTCCATATTTCAAAAATATTGAGAGCTAAGAGAGAGGGTCAAACTCTCTAAAACTACAAGCTGCAGAGAAAGCGCAGCTCTGCCTTGGCAAATCAACAAGCATTGGTGAAGTGCCTTCTATTTTCCAGGTACTGTTCAAAGCACTGGGGACATAAAGAAAGGTAAAAGCAGTACCTGCCCTCAAGGAGCTCACAGTCTAATATGGGAGACAGTTTGTAAACAACAATATACAAATAAGATACATGCAGAATAAATTGAAGAAAACTGACGGAGGAAAGGCCCTAGCCTTAAGGGGGTCTGGGAAGGGCTTCTTATAGAAGGTAGGACTGTAGCTGCAATTTGAGGAAGTCCTCATTTGGAAGTTATGCATTAGGATTTCCTTGTATAACTGGAATCACAAGTCTGGTTAAAAAATAATAATAAAGTAAAAGGAGAGAGATATATCCATGATGCTTTCAATGATCTCACAGAGAATATTTACAGAGGAATATTTTTCAACTCAGAAAGCTGTTATTTTATCAATCTATGGAATAATTGGCAGATTATTAAATATGAAGGATAAGATCAGGATGGAAATTTATCTCAGGATTGTTTCTATCTGAACTCCTTCAAAAAAAAGAATGAGGGGGCTGCTAGGTGGCGCAGTGGATAGAACACCAGCCTCAATTCAGGAGGACCTGAGTTCAAATCCAGCCTCAGACACATAACACTTACTAGCTATGTGACCCTGGACAAGTCACTTAACCCCATTGCCTAGCCAAAAAAAAAATTTTTAAAGAATGAGATGATGATGATGATGATAAAATAATAATAATACAGAACCTAGACCTATGATTTAATTGGCTAAGAAATTCCCTCTATAGCTTCCTCTGGGAGCTGAAAACACAGTGGATAGAGCACTGAGAGGAGTCAGGAAGATCTGAGTTCAAATCCAGCGTCAGACACTTAACCAGCATCGTGACCCTGGGCAATAGTTTCCTTAGCTGAAAAACAAGGAGAATAATAGCACTTGTCTCACAGGGTTATTGTGAGGATCAAATGTGATCATATCTGTTAAAGCGCTTAGCACAGTGCCAGGCACATAGGAGGCACTATATAAATACCTATTCCCTCCCTCTCTTCTCACTCATACAACCTGGCACCTTCTCTGCAACTTATACTCTTAGAGAATTGCCTAGAACACTGAGAAGTTAAGTGACTTGCCTAGGGTCACACAGCCAGTATATATTAGAGGCAGCATTTGAACCCAAGTCTGTCTGGCTTTAAGGCCAGCTCTATCTCCACTCTATTCACCATGCTGCTTCATAATAATGATAAAAATCATTTTGATGATGATGACGATGATAATAACATTCAGCCTAATGGGAATTAACTTGTAATTCACCAAATAACTAATTCACATGTGGATAATGGGGCATTACTGTGTGGTGCTCAGATACAAGGCAATGACTCCATCCGATCTCCACAGGGATAGGAATGAGTGGAAGGAGGCTCATTAAGTCCTCACTGCACAGAGAGCCAGATGGTAGCTCCGAGAGGGTAATGATTTCCTTCTCCAGACAGTAGCCAAGCCTGCTCTATCCAATTCTTGTCTAATTGCTCTGGTTCCTTTGCTGGGTCTCCTGTGGTCCAATGTTGCCTTTTCTTCTACTGTGCTTACCTGACTGCCACTTTAGATGTTAGGAGCCTCTCTTGCTCGCTCCCTCCACTGCTCGCTCCATTTCTATTTGTAGGGCTTTAGAGATTCAACTTTCCTTCAAAATTAAATTGAAAAACTTCCTCACCAATAACTCAGGCCCTCTGGTGGAACTCAGCTCTCTGAGGAGCTAGTGAGAAAGAATGATGAAGAGTATACCTGCTGTAGGAACTCCTGCCCCTGACTTTCCTGTAGAAAGTTGTCTGGCAAATGAAAAATTAAAATACCTGTCAGCTGGACAGCTGGCACCAGAGGGCTGTGGGTATTGCGCGAATTCAAGAGCAGAGATTTCCCTTGTCAAAGTGAGTCTCTTCCCTTCTCTGATTCAGTTTCTTCATCTGTAAAATGGGGGTAATGATACTTCCACTACCTACCTCATAGAGTAGTTGTGAAAAAAGTGCTTTTGTGAACTTTAAAGCCCTACTAAAACCATGAACTATTATTATTATTGCTTTGGGTTCCCATTTTTTTTTTTTTGGCTAGGCAATGGGGTTAAGTGACTTGCCCAGGATCACACAGCTGGTGTTATGTGTCTGAGGGCGGATTTGAACTCAGGTCCTCCAGAATCCAGGGCTGGTGTTCTATCCACTGTGCCACCTAGCTGCCCCCTTATTATTGCTTTTGGGAGGACCTTTTCAAGATTATCCAACTGAACCCCCTCATTTTACAAATGGAAGAATTATACTCAATTAACTTTGACATATTCAGCGTGTACTGTGTGCCAGGTTTGGATGTCACAGTCCTTGCCCTTGTGCTTACAATCTGGTAGGGGGATAAGACACATATGGAGAAATATAATATAATATAATTAATATAATATAATATAATATAATATAATATAATATAATATAATATAATATAATATAATATAATATAATATAATATAATATAACATAGCATAGCATAGCATAACATAACATAACATAACATAACATAACATAACATAACATGATATGATATAATATAATATAATATAATATAATATAATATAATATAATATAATATAATATAATATAATATAATATAATATAATATAATATAATATATATAATATAATATAATATAATATAATATATTTATATGATATAATATATACAATATATATAATATGCCATATACATACAATGTAAATATGACATGAGTGGTTAAAATTCATAGAATCACAAATTTAGAGCTAAAAGGGGCCTTTGGGATCACCTAGTCCAACTGCCTCTTGTTACAGGTGAAGAAACTGAGACCCAGAGAGGGTGATTTCCCCAGTATTATAAGGTAGCAAGTGGAAGAGTCAAGATTCAAAGCTAGGTCCTCCACCTCCACTTCCTAGGCTCTTTCCCCTGCAACACACTGCCTTGATTTAATTGAATTCAAATTAACAAACATTTATTGAGTATTTACTGTTTACAAGCACTTGTTTGGGGTATTGAATGTAAAAGGTAAAAAATGAAAAAGTGACTCCCTCCCAGCATTCTCCTGGGAATAAAGCATTAAGTGAGGTCAAGGAAAAGACCAGGAACATTAGTTTTGCCGGAGGAGGTTGGCCTTCAGATCAGATTTTAAAAGAGGAGTGAGTAGGTTTTCCTTCACCTTTATGATAAGGCTGGTGAATGTTACATGAAGCCTAGGAATGATTTCAGCTGTTTGGAAATGCTGCAAAGGCATCAGATCCTGTTTGCTTCCTTATTTCCATATCAGAAATATTACTTGCCTCTTTTTCAGATTTTCAAGCATAACTTAGGGAAAAAACAGACTGGACTTCAAGTCAGGAGACCTGGGGCTCAAGTCCAGGCTCTAATACTTGGCACTAATAAATCTCAGCTCTGGGCAAGTTACTTTCCCAAAGCCTCAGTCCTCTCATCTGTAAAATGGCTATAATGATAATTCTACTCTATCTCACAGGGATATTATATGGAAAAGTGTTTTATAAACTTTAAATCCCTATGGAAAGGGGAGTTATCGTTATTAACAGCATCAGCATCATCATTATCAGTATTATTATTGTTATTGTTCCTCTCCTTTCAGGAGAAATGACAGAGGAGAGACTAGAAGCAGGGTCAAGAATGAGGAGAAGACGAGAGTCTCAGAGCTTTTTTTCCTTCTGCTTATCTCTTTGTCTTCTAGTTCTTATGCCCTTTAGAAAGCCAGAAGTAAGACGTGACAAACCCAAAGATCTCAGCTTCTGGGAGGAGAAGTAGAGGTCTCAGGGGAAATAGGGGCAGAAAGCAGCGTAGGGATCATCTTTAGGAAAATCAAGTCACCCACAATTATCATCTATTCATTTTCTGTCTAATTTAAATGGTATTCTAATTGCATAAAACAACTAATTTTGTTCATTAGAGTTCAATTAAATTCATCTGAAATTCAGGATAATGGCATTGTTGTTCTACAGCCATATTAAAGATGAAACATAATCTCTCTTGACTCTCCCCTTTGACAAAATAAAGTTGAACTGCTAATGAGCTGGAGATACAAGGCCTCTTTTATAACCCGGCAACAAAGGTTGCAAATGTATGAACATCATTTTTTTATTATTATTATCACCAGCTACCATTTCCTTTGTTAGATGTGATTATGAGGCCCCTTCTCTATTATTATGCCTTTTATTAGGGAGAAAAAAGACATAGAAAAAATAGCCTCATAATCATATCTTGGAAAAATCATTCATTGGCAGCGGGCAGGTGGTGGCCCCAAAGCTGCACTTGAGGGTACTCTTTTGTCTAGGCAGATATTTCAATTTCCGGCCACCCTGGGAAGGCCTGGCCTGATGACAGGCTGTCCCTGAAGACCAAACCTTGCTTTTCACAACAAACAGGACCTTTACCCTCCCAGCCAGGCCACATAGCTAGCAGTCTTTGTATGTCTTTGCAGCCTATAGGCTTATAGGACCCATAGGAGTTAGAGTTGGAAGAAACCTTAAAGATTTAACCCAAACCCCTCATTTCACACAGGAAGAAACTGAGGCCTAGAAAAGCTAAGTAATATAATGATACAGATAATAAAAAACTGAGCAGAATTTCAAATTCCTAACTCCATTTGCTCTTGGGAAGGGTGTAACAAATATGAAAATCTTGGAGGCACTGCTAGATAAACTATGGTGTTTCTTTCCAGGATCCTCTTCTTCTACTAGCAAACCCAGGACTTGGCTCACTGGTACCTACTCCAGGTTACTAGCTGCCCCCATCTCCTCTCTCTTTATAGGGCTTCCCAAAACACAACTTGTCTTCAGGAGACTCAAATCAAGTCAATGAGCATTTGTTAAGCTGCTAGAAGGAGCAACGGCTAGAGTTCTGGGCATGGAGTCAGGAAGACCTGAATTCAAATCCTGCCTCAGACAGTGTCACAACTTTGATACTCACCCCTACCCGCACAACCTCCCCCTCCAGCATAGCAGCTACGTGGCACAGTGGATATAGAGCTGGGGCTGGAGTCAGGAAGACTCACATTCCTGAGTTCCAGTCTGGCCTTAGACACTGAGTAGCTGTGTGATCCTGGGCAAGTCACTTAATTCTGCTTTAGTTTCCTCACCTGTAAAATGAGCTGCAGAAGGAAATGGCAAGCCAGTATCTTTGCCAAGAAAACCCCAGATGGGGTCAATGAAGAGTCAAACACAACTGAAATGACTGAGTAACAACCAAAGGAAAATGATG
Organism: Phascolarctos cinereus; assembly: GCF_003287225.1. Classification (NCBI taxonomy): domain Eukaryota; kingdom Metazoa; phylum Chordata; class Mammalia; order Diprotodontia; family Phascolarctidae; genus Phascolarctos; species Phascolarctos cinereus. The sequence goes on from NW_027555847.1 coordinate 117,872,568, forward strand.
GGTGCTACAGATGGGCTCTCAGGGATAGGGAACATGAAACTGTCAAGGGACCAGGGACAAGAAAATAAATAGCCTGTTGTATAAAATAAGGTTACATTTCCTCCCCTTTGATGGCCAGTTACCTACTGTCTGGTACCACTTTTAAGCCTTATCAGAAACTGCTGCTGTTGAGAGGTGATGCTCCAAGAATCACACCCAGAAAAGCTGCTGCCTCTCAAATGATCTTGTGTTCTCTTGTTTAAGGGCCTTTGCAAGATACCAAAGAAGAGACAGCTTCTGCCCAGCCTACTAACCGCTTTTTGACAGCGTCTCTGTTCCCGAATATAAATAACCATCATAATCCATTCAAGTTTTGTGTGGATGAGTTACCCCTGGCTCAGAGGGCCACTTTTGCCAGAATCAGCGCAATTTCCTGAGATTCAGCTTCCAAGTCAAGCTTCCTAATTCATCAGGAAATGAGCAAATGCTTACTAGCAAAAGTCTTCTGTAAGGCTCTGTGCCAGGCACTGCTGGGAAGAAAGGCAGTAAAGGTGAGGAAGACAGGGCAGGGATCCACAATGCCAGGCAGCAGAGTCTAAGCACCACATGAGCAGCAGTCAGAACGATGACTCACATTTGTTTGGTGCTTTAAGGGTCATAGAATTAGAGTTTTAGAGCTGGAATAAATCTTAAGGCACCTTGTAATCAAGATCATAAAATGCAGAATTTGAGGGTTGGAACTAATCTCCCCTGCCATCTGGCCCAACCCATCCACCAAAGGAACAAGCAGTTGTCCAAACCCTTCATTTTACAGATGAAGAAACTGAGGCTTCAAGGGGAAGTGATTTGTTCAAGATCACACAGTGAATGACAAAGGCAGAATTTGAACCCAGGTCCTCTGACTCCAGTGCCAGCCAATGTACTTTCTACTGTACTGTCCTGTCTCTTCCAGGCTATAAAGTACTTTCCTCACAAGGACTTTATGAGGCAGGTAGTTCAAGTATCGTTTCTGTCCATTTTATAGATAAGTAAATAGAAACTCAGAGAGGTTAAAGGACTTGCTTAATGGTAAACAATGTGTTAGAATCGAGATTTGAACACAGGTCCAAAGGTACTCAACCCTCTTCTCTTTCTATATGCTTTCCCTTGGTAGGCTCAGCTGTCCTCATGGCTTCGATTATCACCTCTTCAAAGATGATTTCCAAATCGATAGCTCTACCACCTACCTTTTTTGAGAGCTCTGATTCCACTTTGGCAATTGTTTGCTAAACATCTCTCTACTTGAATGGAAATTTAACATTTTTTTTTACAGTTTTATTCAACTGTCGTGTTTAGAAGAATGACCAAAATCACAGAACCATATCAGCACACTATTCAAGAGGTTTTTGTGATTTTTTTTTTAAATCAAACAGAAATTACGAGATCTTCTTACTGTGAGATGAGGAAGGAATCTTTCAGGAAATAAATTTTATCATCACATTTCTTACTCTCTTATAGGTGGGAATTCTGACTGCTTGTCACACATATGCTCTTCTGTCCTCTCATAGCAGTTTTTAGCTATTACATAATTTAATTAGAGGGCAATTCATTTATAGAAATCTCTTGGCATAAGAGAAATTTCAATTCTTTCCATGATGCAAAGATCCTATAAGGCCTGGGCTTATGACCCAGCAATATGACCATGTGTTGTTTCAAGTGACCTTATGCTTAGCTTTCCTTCCTTGATTTTAGTGTTACCTAAACCATATTGGTCAGAATGGAACTAAAAGATGAAGATGTTGACTTCCAGAAAATAATCTCTTTTTTTTCCCTGCTGATTCTAAATGTCCTCCATATATATTTAATGTGGTATATCATCAGTCAGTGAACAAGTTTCTGGGCCCAAAAGAGCAAGGTCTAGTATTCATCCCATAGGAGGCCTGGCACCCCACCTCCCAACTCTGTGTGTTCAAAATTGAATTCATAGAGTTGAGTAGTGCCTTTCACTGCTAATACCATTAACGCTTACAACTGTACCAAGACTTTAGGGACACTCTATAATAACCATTTCATAAATGATTGCTAGGGTTTTTTTTTCTTTATTACCAAGAAAGGCTAGGAAGAAGTTGGTATATTCATAAATGACTAGGAAATAAAAACAAAAGACAATAATAAAACTTTAAGTAATCATTGTTGAATTGAGTTATCCAGAATGGAGCCATTTAAATAATAGTACAAGAAGGAACTTGTTAGTCAGAGAATTGAGATAGCAGAGAGTGTGGTAGAATCCAGAATGGAGTCACAAGATGGAATCAGTGTGGTTCATTTAATTCCCACAGGGAGGTAGGAAGAAAGAAAAGTTCACATCACCGGGTCCAGATGAACTAAATCCCAGGGTTCTAAAAGATGCAGGGAAGGTCTCTAAACCAAGAAGCCTAACAGGCTAAGAGATCAAGAGGGCCCTCAGCCTTCGATGAAAGGTCTGGAATCCATGAGGTTCAGAAATTAGTAAAGGAAAAAGCCCTTAGGCAAGACCCTCCTGAGCCAGTTCAGGGGATGCACTGGTAACCCAGAAAGCTGACGTGTTTCATTAGTGTTTAAGGCCCAGGATCTTAGCCATTTAGAACTCAACTCTGATTATCCTGTAGCAGTGGTATTCTTCATGACTGTGGCATCTGAGTTTACCAAGATCACTCTCTTTCAGAATTCCCAGTTATTTATACAGCAATGTCTGCCCTGCTCTCAGGATCATGGCCCTGACATCTCTTTGTCTGGCCCAAGGGACCCAGCCCATCTTTCTTCTGGGTCACTCAGTACAGTATCAATAGTCATTGCCGATAGCCCCTTATGACCTTAGGAGCTGATCTGGGAAAGCCATTTGAGGTAAAATAGGTTGATTGAGTGCAGGGAGGGTAGGGCCGCTGCTCATTTCTATTGTTTCTGCCCTTAGTCCATTTGGAACTAAGTCAGAAATGTAGGAAATGTTTTTGTGTCACCAGAATTCAGATTATAAATACTTTAAATTTGTCTTTTAAAAAGACATAAGTATGGGGCAGCTAGGTGGCGCAGTGGATAGAGCACCAGCCCTGAAGTCAGGAGGACCTGAGGCCTCAGACCAAACACTTGACACTTACTAGCTGTGTGACCCTGGGCAAGTCACTTAACCCCAATTGCCTAAAAGCGGAAAAAAAAAAAAGAGAGACATAAGTAATACTATATTATTTTTACAACGGGAATTCTAACTCCCCCTCTCAAAAATCCTCTTTTCTCCTAGACAACAGAAGAGGGGAGGGTATAGAGTAGCTTATGCCATGCCTCCATGTTGTCTCAACGTGTCTTAGGTAGTCTTTCCCTACAGGACCTTGTACCTTTCTTCTCTCACCTCAGCCCTTAAGGTAGAAAAACACAGATAAACTATAGCAGGCACCTTTCCTGCTTAACCCCCATTCATTTTTTTGGGGGGGAAAACTGTGTCAAGTCAAGAAGTATTTATTGAACACCTACTATGTGCTAGGCACAGCACACTAAACACTAAAATACAAAGAAAGGAAAAAGCAGTCTCTACTTCCAAGGCACTCTCAGTCTAATAAAGGGGACAACACCCCAACAACTTTGTACATACAAGATAAACTGGAGATAATCAACAGGAGAGAAAGCAGTAGCATTAAGGGGATCAGGAAAGGCTTTTTGTAGAAGGAGGGATTTTAGCTGGTTCTTGAAGGAAGCCAGGAGGCAGAAATGTTGGAGGAGAGTTGCGGGCATGGGGAGGGGAGCAGCCAGGAAAAATGAACAGAGGTAGGAGATAAAGTGTATTCTTAGACAAACATCGCAGAGGCCAATGTCACTGCATTCCAAAGTATGTGGGCGAAGGGGAGGAAGGTGTGAAAAGACTGGAAAGGTAGGAGGGTACTAGGTGATGGAGTACTTTGTACTTCAGTACAAACTGAAGACTTCATATTTGCTCCCAGAGGCGGCAGGGAGCTATTAGACTTTAATGAATAGCAACATGAAGGTGGGGCCAGCGCCAGCATGGGCATCCAAGGATTCATGGCCAAACCTGTGCTTTTAAGAAGATCAGTTTGACAGCTGAGTAGAGCATGGACTGGAGTAGGGGAGAGGCAGGGAACCCTACTGCATTAGTCCGGGCATAAGGTGATGAGGGCTTGCACCAGGATGGTGAGAGTGTCAGAGGAAAGAATGGGGTATATATGACAGATGTTAAAGGTAGAATCAACACGACTTGGCAACAGATCGGATTTAGAGTATGAGAGTGATGAGTCAAGGATGACGTGTAGGTTGAGAGCCTGCTTGCATGAGACATGGGTGATGGTGAATGGGTGATGATAGCACATTATGGTGCCATCAGGAGATGCCTATGTTCTGAGTGGTCTCACTATTAAAGATTCAGGTCAAGCAGGAGAACTGCTTCCCGCTTTCTGAAGGGGATTTGTGGCTTCTTTATAGCAAGCTGTTGCCTAGCTATTATTAGGTATTAGGTATCATTAGGTATTAACAACCCTTAAAAAGAAAAAGCACTTTAAAAAAGCACTTAAAAAGCAAAGAAACATCACTTGGATTTTACTGATGTTGCGTGTAGTCCCATGTTCTTATTCTTATAGAGTCAAGCCATTTTTTGCTTAGTACTTTGGCTCTGGAATTTAATTCAGTAAGCATTCATTATGCATATGCTGTTTCTCCCCAGTAGAATGGGAACTTCTTGAGTGCCCGAACTATTTCTTTTTTTGTCTTTGCATTCTCAGCACCTAGCACAGTTTGTGGCACAAGATAGGTGCTTAATTAAAGTTTATTGAATGAAATATGGTACCTATTATGCATGTAGTAGCAGCATCAGCAGTAGCTAGCATTTTTATAGTGCTCTTAGGCTTGCAAAGTGCTGGATAAATATCTCATTTTAGCCTCACAACAATTCTGGGAGGTAAGTATCATTATTACCTTCACTTTACAGATGAGGAAACTGAGGCAGACAAAAGTCAAGTGACTCATCCAGGGTCACACAGCTAATAAGTGTCTGAGGCCAGACAGTTGACACTCTGGGGATTAAAAAGGTGTGCTTCTAGTCTGGAATTTTGCTTTCATAGCTGTAGGGGAACTTCCCCTAGCAATTTAAGTGAGCAAGTTCTGCAACTTAGATTCTTACTGAGTAACTTGTGGGCCTTTAGTGGTTGAGTGACTTTTCCTGGGTCACATTGCTGATATATTGTAGAGATAAGACTTGAACCTGGAACTTCCTAATTCTGGAGCCTTTCACCCACTCTACTCCCTCTGGAGTGGTCACTTTCAGCTGGTAGAGGCTAGAGGTGGGAGGGGGAAATAAACAACATGCATTAACAAGAGGAGATTTGCTATGATAACTGTAGGAAGGACATGATATCTAGATCCGAAATGACCACGCAGCACATGTTGTGACAGAAGCTGTGCCTTAGAACGGGATCACCCTTTTTACTTTGTAAGAGTCCATGAATTCTGCATACCCATGCCAGCACCAGCCCCGCCCCCCCAGCCTCCTGTTGCTTTCTCCTCCAAGATCCTCATTGGTTGAAGCCCAGAGGCTTTCATGAATCTGAGCTGGACCTTAAATATAGAGACATTTCTCAACTGTGCTCTAGGCATGGGAGATGATCTCAAATACAGAATAATGCAGGATGAGGCCAGGGTGCTGAGAAAGTAGAACACATGAGGGAAGTAATGTTAAAGAACGGTGGAAAGGTAAATTGTCAAGGCCAAGGATGCTGGGGTCCATTTTTACAAAGAAGGTTACCTAAAATCCTTATTCACATCCATTTTGAATGGGGCTAGGCAGTAGCTAAAGCTACATTTCCAGGCTGCCAACCAACACTTGATTTAAGTCAGACAGTTCCTGACTTTTGCCTCCTGGGAGAAATGCCATACTTTTCCCTGTAATAATGAGTATGAAGAGAATTCACATTTCCTTTGTACTTTATAAGGCATTTTCTTCACAACAACCCTGTGATTTAGTCTAAGTATTATCATCCCCACCACACAGATGAGAAAGCTGAGGTTCAGAGTAGACTACTGATTTGCGTAAGGCCACACAACCAGTAAATGTCAGAGCCCAGAGTCTAACTCTGATCTCCTGACCCTCAGAGCAGTGCTCTTTCTTTCTGCCACTTTCTTTTAATAGCCAATGCAGTATGACATTCTCACCCCTCTTTATGCCACATCTGTAGCTGACAGGGGTGTGACCACACTGGGGCACTTGGGATTCCTAGGCCCTAGTCTCCCTAATCTAGTTATTTATAAGGTGGTGAAGTGAAACATCAGTCTGAGGATTTAGCAGCATTTACTATTGATCTAGAATTTCTGGAGCAGCCAGGAACAATTTGCATCCTCATGCTGTTACTCTGGACTTCTGTGAGTAAGCAGTGGGAGAAGAAGAAACAGCATCCATTCTACTTTCTTTTTCCTCTTCCCATTCTCACGTTCCACTACCGGTGGGGTGACCTGGGCCTACATCCTGCCTAGTACCCTCTGTCAGTTGGCTCAGTGGAAATACTGCCCAGCCAGCCTAGAGGAGCTATAGTCCTGGTGATTACAGTCCCCATACCCTGGACTTGGACCCATGGTACCTGCCTTTCACAATACCCCTTCAAGACTGCCACTCTCTACTACCCCTGTGGCTAACAAACTCCTACCACCTTTTTTTCTCCTTATTCCTCTAGTACTCAATCATTGGTCATTTCTTTCATCTCCATCCTTGTCAGTTATACAGTGCTCATGTTCTACTTCACCTCTGTTCACACCCTTCCACTGTTCCCTTAGGAATTCCCATTCCCTTCAATCTGACCTTTTTCTCCCACTCACCAAGACTTAACTTTTCCCAAATAGCACTGGCTGTATGTTCACTCACACCCCCAAACGTGGAATACTACTTGCCCCATGTTGCCGCTTTCAGACTCTCCTTTCCCTGCTGCTACAGCTTAGCATCTTCTCTTTCTTTGAAGTTGAAAGTATCAAAAATTTTCACCCTATTAAAATCATGATAATCATGATGGCTTTTTTTTTATTGATCCCCCACATTCACTTTTCTCAAGAATTTAGCACCTTTCTTACCTAACTGCTGCCTTTATACTAGGTCTTCAGCATAGCTGTTGACGCTTCCCTGAACTCCCTAACCTTCCAATTGCACAATCACCTTAAATCCCATGACTCCTCTGCTCCATTGCTCTTCTTTTCCAGCAGATTGCTTTGTCTTTCCTTACCTCTCTCTAGCCTTTAATCTCTCTCTTTGCTTCCTTCAAACTTGCCCATCTCATCCATTCTTTAAAAACTTTCACTAAACTTCCTGACATCAAGTTGTTCCATATCTCTTCTCCTAGAAAAAGTTGTCTCCATTTACTCACTTCTCAACCCTTTGCAACCTTGCTTCTGACCATATTTCTCAACTGAAACTGCTCTCTCCAAAGTAACCAATGATCTTTTAATTGCCACATCTGATCTTTTCTCAGGCTTCCTCCTTCTTGATCTAGGTGCTATATTTGACACTACTGCCCACCCTTTTGTCCTAGATACTACCTATCTCTTCTCTTTCTTCTTTATGGTTCCTCTGAGTCTGCTTTGCTAGATCATCATCCTTACCATACCCTCTAACCTTGTGTGTATGTCAAGGCTCTGGCTTGGACTGTTGGCTCTTATGTTTATATTTTCTGTGACTTCATTAGCTCCTCAATTATGTTCTCTACGCAGATGACTCCCCGATCTATGTATCCAGCCCAAGTCTCTCTCTGGAGCTTCAGAGCTGCTGATTGGGCCTTTCAAACTCAGACACATCTCCAACTCAACACGTCCAGAGTAGAGCTTACTATCTTTCTCCTCAGACTCTCTTTCAAATTTTGTCTATTTTTTCAGAAGGCACCACCATTGTTCCAGTCTCTTAGGTTTGCAACCAGCATCATCCTTGACTCTTGACTCTCCCCTATTTTGTAATCATGGAAAAGTCACTTATCCCTTCTTAGCTCCAAACAACTAAGACTCTAAGTTTTAGATGAGTCGCTGATCTACATCACTGAAGTAAGTTACCATGCCAGAAGTTTACTACATTGATGAAATAAGAGGTCCAACATCCTCATCCCCCAAATAAAAACTTATGTCTTTAAGTACAAGTACTTTCCTCATAGCCACTCTGTAACCATTTTCCAGATGAGGAAACAGTAATTCAGAGGTGTTATATACCTTAGCCAAGGTCACAGAGAGACCTAAAGGGCAGAGGTGTGAGAAAGGTAGTATATTATTATAATCATTTTCCAGATGAGGAAATTGTAACTCAGAGGTGTTATGTACCTTGTCTGAGGTCACACAGTGACATAAAGGTCAGAGTTATATTCCAAAAACAGCTCTCACACCTGTTCCCTTCTTTCCACTCACATGGCCACCATTCTAGTTCAGGCCCTCATTGGACTATGGCCATAGCTTCCTAACTGGTCTCCCTCTGTCAGACTCCTCCCTTTCCAATCTATCCTCTGCACAGATGCCAAAGTAATATTCATAAATAATAATAATAACAATAGCTATCATGTATATAGCACTTACCAGGTGCCAGTCACTATACTAAGTGCTTTACAATTATTATCTCATTTGATCCTCTCAACAACCATGTAAGGGAAGTGCTATTATTATCTCCATTTTACAGATGAGGAAACTGAGGCAAACAGACGTTAAGTTACATGCCCAGGGTCACACAGGTAGTGGGTGACTGAGGCCAGATTTGAACTCAAGTTTGCTTGAGTCTAGGTCCCATACTCTATCCATCTAGCAATCCAGCTGCCCCAGAACAGAGATCATATCACTCCCCTGCTCAGGAAGCTGCAGTGGCTCCCAAATGCCTCTAGGACAAAATAGGAATGCTCTGCATGACTTCTAAAGCCCTTCCCAAGCTGGCTCCACATTGCCTTTTAAGGCTTGTTGTATATTACTCTCCTTGACACACTCTGTACCCCAGCCAAACAGACCCACTTGCTGGTCCCCGTACAGGAATCACTGTCCATCTAGCCAAGTACAGGCTATTCTTGTGCCTGGAATTCACTGCCTCCTTACCTCCACACTGCAGAATCCCAGCTCAAGTATCACGTCCTACATAAAGCCTGAGTCCCCTCAGTTTACCCCTTCCCCCCCCAATCAAGTATTTTTTGTTTTGTGCATCTTTCGGATTGAATTACCTGTATTCCTGCTGTTTTCCCCAGTAGAGGCAAGCTCCTTGAGGGCAGGGACTGTTTCATTTTTGTCTTTGTAGCTCCAGTATCTACAGCCACCTAGAACACAGTTGGCAGCCACACTAGCTTACTCGTTGCTTTGCACACAGAACTGAGTCTCCCCTCTAAGGTTACCTTCCTTCTACTTTCTATCTGTCAGGTATATGCCTATTTATTTGCATATTGTTTCTCCTTTTATGTCATGTAGGCTCCTTGAGGGCAGGGACTGTTTTTGTATTTTTCTTTGTTCTTTATACTACCAGTGCTTTTCCTAGTGCCTGGCACATACTTTGGTACTTAATAGATGCTTGATGAAGCTCCATATCCCATCCTGGTGGCATTTCACTGGCCATCCCCATTCTTGGAACGCACTCCCTCTTCACCTCTGCCTCTCTAGATCAAGACTCAGTTCAAGCACTACTTTCTAAATGAATCTTTTCTTTTTTTCTACCCACCCTGCCCCTCCCTCCCCCCTCCCCGCCCCCAACCCCAGCACCTACCTCAACTCTTAGCGGTCTCCCTTTCCAAACTTTGTCGTTATTTGTGTCTGACTCTTTGTGACACCATTTGGAATTTTCTTGGAAGATACTAGAGTGGTTTGCCATTTCCTTCTTCAGCTCATTTTAAAGATGAGAAAACTGGGGCAAACAGGGTTAAGTGACTTGCCCAGGGTCACACAGCTAGTAAGTGTCTGAGGCCACATTTAAAGTCAGGAAGATGACTCCAGGTCTGGGACTCTATCCACTGTGCCACCTAGCTGCCCTCCTCCCCAAACTACCTTGCATCGATTCTGTATATATTATGCATACTTAGATATGACTATTCTGCAGTGCACGGTGGTGTCATGGTTAGAGTTGGAATCAGAAGCAGTAGGACTTGGGTTCAAATCTCACTTGTCTGTGTGATCCTGGGCAACTTATTTAACCTCTTAATTCCCAAGGCAGCTCTCTAAGATTATAAATTGTGGAGAAGACCCTTACCTGCACTGGTTGAGGGAGTTCCTTCATATGTAAATTTCAGTAAAATTACAGGTCCAGTACCTATCCACATATATGTTGTTTCCCCCTTTAGAATGAAAGCTACTTGAAGATAATGTTTCACTTTATAAGCACTTAATAAATGATTGCTGATTAATGACTGACTCCCTTGATGTTTGTTGAATGAATGAATGTATGAAATCCATGTTTCCTAACTACATGTCAAGCTCTTGATCTGCTAAGCCAGTGGGGTCAAACTGGTGGCCTAAGGTGAATAAAACTCCCAAGTGTGGCCCCAACCACATTAAAATGTAATGGAGAAATATTTGACAAAATAAGTAAAAATGTAACAAAGGTAATGTTAATTTATGGTTTTCTAAGTCAATATGTGGCTAGCAAGAATCCCTTTCTACTTGAATTTAACACTACTGCCCTACACCATGCTGTATTCTCACGCGCCCGATAATAACATCTTGTGACCTGTTAATATAAAAGTCCTGAATACAACCCTAATAACTGCTTTCAGTAAAGGCCATAGAAGGTCCCCATCTCAGGGAACAATAAATACAATATCTGTGAGCTATTAAAGATACTGGTATTTGATTTTTAACAATCATTTGACTGGAAAGACCAACTTAAGGCTATAGCCTTGGGCCACTCACTAAAGGTTGGGCCCTGGAGTAAAGACAGGTAAACATGTGGTCTCACTCATGTTTCTATTCCTTAGCTATACTATACCTTCAGAGGAGAGAGGCATATGTTTCCAATCTGTCAACACTCTCCGGGCTTTGGGAGAGTTTATGCCTTCACAGAGGGTCTGAGAAACATTCTTTCAATCAACAAGGATTAAACTTCTTTATGACAGCTGGGTGAAGTGTGTGTGAGAACATGTGGATCTTTTGAATCCCTTGGTTTTGAACTCATAGCACTAAGATCTGACTATGCCCAAACCATACAACTTATGTTACATGACGAAAATATCTTCAGATCACTGGTGTGTATCTAGGATAGGCAGGGTGTGCTAGCAGACCCAGGCCCGGCCCTATCCACACCTATGCTCAGGTTCTTAGAGTTATACTCGGGTTTATAGGTCTATTTGAGATGCTTGAAGACACCATCATATCATTCTATACCTACTTTCCTTAAGGGCCAAACAATGTGGCAATACTATTTTACAGTGGATAAAGCCACCTACCATTATTGCTCTAGCCTCTGTTACTGTAATGTTCTCAGTCTAAGTCAGAGTCATATTGAGTGGAAAGCAGCAGCAAGAGGACAGGACCAGGTAGGATTGGTATTCATTCTCAGACAGTTAACTGTCTTAGGTCTTCACATTTTCATAAAATCTTCATGCCATATGAAGATCAGTTGAAGGAACTAGGGATATTCAGCCTGGGGAAGAGAAGACCTAGGGGGACATGAAAACTGTCTTATTCCTTTCATGCAGAAGAGGGAGTGATTTGTTTGCTTTGCACCTACAAGGCAGGACTAACAGCTATGGGTGGAAGCTGCCAAAAGGCAGATACATTTAGGCTTGGTATGAGGAAGGTTTCTATCATTGAGAGCTGTCTAAAAGTAGAATGGGCTTTTTGGGGAGGTAGTGGGTTCCTCCTTAGTGGAGGTTTCATGGACTATAGAATTAGAGGTCAAAGGAAATCTGAGCCATCTAGTCCAACCTTCTCCTTTTATAGAAGAAGAACCTAAGGCCCTGATAAGTCCAAGGTCACAAAGCAGCAAGTAGCAGTGTCAGGATTTGAACTTCTATCCAGCTCCGTATCCAGCACATCTCAACACATCCCACAGTAAATGAGATGGCCCCTGGTGTGTTTGTTGTTGTTGTTGTTATGGTAGTCATTCATTTTCAGTTTAGGATGAACAAATGTAGCACTGAGGGAAGTCTTGTCTGCCATTATTGCAACTCATTATAAACTTATCTGAGAGCCATAAGTCATTAATTGATCTTTCTTTGATGTTTCTCTGGCTGTGTAAAGAGAGGGAAAAAATCCACTAAGAAGGAAAACAAGATACATTTAAGTTTGCTTTTATTTCAAACATACTTAAAGAAACGGTTTTGATATATGCCAGGCAGATTTTACGAAACCTCCAACTTCATGAGAAAGAAATTGCAATTAGAATTACATTAGAATTGTCACAGCTAAGCAATTTTTTTTTAAGGCTAAGGGACTTCAACCCATTTCACGGTACAAAAAAAAAAAGCAGTCAGTGTAACACCAAGAAATTAAAATTACAATTGAGGTGTCATACAACAAGTGAAAAGCTTTAACGGTCTGGTCTGAGAACTAATAACCACTTCACAAAGAATGCAGTGAAGTAAAGAGATGGGTTTCTCAACAGCAAAGGAGCTCATTTATTCCTAGAACTGTTTTTCTAGCACTGTATACAGCTGTACTCAGTTAGGAGACCATTTGTTAGGTATGACCATGAAAAACAGCTGTATTTAAGATTAAACTGGACTCTGCTCATTTTCTTCCTGTGGCAGCCAATCAGAAATCCTGTTGACAGGCCAACTTGTCCAGAATGAATAATCCTATTTTGATTAAGCCCTCTAATGCCTTACACAGGCTTACTTTACTGGCAAACAACTAGAAGATTCAGGTTGGTTCTATTCAAAATCTGGGAGAATCAAAATCAAAAGAAAGAGGACAGAATGGGGAAGCTTGATGTGGTACAAAAATAAAGTGGTAATGGTGGTGTTCTTTGCTCAGGAACATAAAAAACCTATTGTTCTGCCATTTGCACAGTTCAAAGGGAAACTTCATGTAGGGAAAAAGTCCTGATTGGGTTCACTAGGCTTAAAGCTATAAGGGGCTTTAGAAGTCACCTAATCAAATGCTTTCATGTTATAAGAGAAGAAACTGAGGTCCAGAGAGGCTGAAAGATTTAATCAGGGTCACCACAGTCACAGGCTGCAAAAGTGGGGTTTTAAGCCAAATGTTGACAATAAATCTAATACTTTTCCACTAAATCAAAGCTAAGTAAGGAACTTGGGTTCTAATCCAGTCTCTGCCAATAACTTCCCTCTGGCACTTAAAATCACTCAACTCAATTCAATCCAATACGGATTTCTTAGGTTCCTATTATGTAGAAAGCACTATTCAAGGCACTAGGGATACAAAGACAAAAATGAAACAGTCCCTGCCCTCAAGGAGCTTACATTCTATTGGGAGATGTAAGATAAATACAAGACAACTGGAAGTAGGAGAGAGCACTAGCAACTAGGGGAATTAGAAAAAACTTTTCTGGAAAAAAAAAAGACTTTTCTGGGATGGCACTGGATCCCAGCCTTGTAGGAAATGAAGGTTTCTGAGACAAAGGAGAGGAGCATATGTACCTGGATAACATGGGAGGGGAATTGGAACACTGATTTCAAGAAACAACTAGGAGGCTAATTTGGCTAGAACAAAGAATGTGTGTGTAGTGGTGTGAAATAAGCCTGAAAGGGTAAGCCAGAGTCAGACTGTGCCGGCCTTCAATCACCTGCTAGCTGATGAGTTTGCCTTTTATCCGAGAGGCAAAAGGCAACCACTGAAACTTCTTTAGCAGGGAAATGACATGGTCAGAACTGTGCTTTAGGAGGATAATTTTGGAAGCTATGTGGAATGGTGAGGGGTATATGAAAACAGGAAGATCATTTGGGAAGGCATTCCAATAAGTGAGGACAGAGGTGATATCACGAGCCTTATTCCTAGGTGATAGCTAGGATGCTGGTTGTATGTGTGAAGACAAGGGGACCAATGTAAGGGATGATGCAGAGTCTGAACAGACAGAAGTTAATAACTAATTGTATGTGGTAGGTTAACATAGAGTAAAGGGTCAAAAAACTGAAGGTCTGAACTTGAATGACTGGAAATATGGTAATGCTCTCAAAAGTCTGAAAGAAGGCTAGGTTTGTTGTAGAAGAAAATGTGTTCTGTTTTGGACATAATGAATTTGAAATACCTAGAGGGCAACCAGGTAGAGATATCTAGTAAGCAACTGGTAATGCAAAAATGGACCTAAGAAGGTAGATTAGGGATGGATAGATAGAGAGAGAGAGAGAGAGATAGACAGATTTGGGAGTCATGTTTGCAGAGATAATAATTGAACCTCTGGTAGCTGATGAGATAATCAAAAGAGAGAATATAAAGGGAAGGGAGTTCAGAACAGAGTCTTCCAGGACAGCCACTACATAGTGGTGGGACCTAGATCTAGCAAAAGTGACTGAGGAGTGGTTAGATGGGTTAGAGAAAAACTGGGGAATAGGAGTATCATAGAAGTCTAAGGAAGAAAGAGTATATAGGAGGATGGGGTGGTCAACAGTTTAAAAAGCTAGAAAAGGATACAGAGGATATTGAGAAAAGGCCATTATCTTTAGCAATTAATGACTATTCGTAAAGTTGGAGAGAACAACTTCAGAGGACTTGAGGGGGAAGAAGCTAGACTGGAAGGGGTTGAGTGACAAGAGATATAGAAATGAAACAACATGATACAGTGTATGAAATAGCAAGGAATCGTGAGTCAGAGGACCCTGGTTCAAGTCCCACTTACTTACCTACATGACTTTGGGCAAATCATTTAACTTGTCTCTGCTTCAGCTGTTTCATTTGAAACATGAGGGGTTAGACTAGATGGCCTCTAATGTCCTTATAGAGCTCTACATGGATTCTTATGGGAGTTTGCTATGAAACGTAGTAGACATAATAAAATAATCTGAGGGTAGGATAGGATTAAGTGAATGTATGCTGTTTGTTTTTTTTAAAGGACAGAGGATATATACCACATGTCTGTAATCTGTAGGGAAGGAAATGGTATATAAAAGGAGACTGAAAATGAGAGAAGGGATAGCTGAAGGGGCAAGTTCCCAAAAGAGACCAGGACAGGGAGATGGCATCAAAGGCACAAGTAGATGGCTTAGTATTAGTAAAGGGTCTCTTTACCAAAAGTTTCGTTTCATCAGAGACTGGAACAAAGTGAGACAAGATGGAACATTATGGGGTTTGGAAGTGCTGAATAGGAGAGAAAAGGAAGTTTACAGCAAATAGCCTTTGTCAGTAAAATATAGATGCAGTCCTTTCTTGAGGAGGAGGAGGAAGGAGGGGGATACAGAAGGCCTGAGCAGAGAAGAAATGTTTTGGAGCAACTGCTGTGGGGGACTGGACTAGAGAGTCAATCATAGAAGAATAAAAGCCCAGTTGACAGATACGGTAACATAAATGTAGAGTGGGCCTAGTCAGTGTGGCCATGTGACCCCCTTCAGTGGTATTGAGCAGCACATGAGTAACAACAGAGAGAGTTCACAGGATCATAGACTTTGAGCTGGAGGAATCTCTTGGAGGTATTCTAACCCAACCTCTTCATTTTACAGATATGGAAACAAGTCCAGAGAGGGAAAGTGACTTTCCTGCAGTGTAGGTGACAGGGCTTGAACTGGAACTCACAGATTCCAGAATCCAAGTCCATGCCCTATGCACTACACTAAGCTGCCTCTACTAAAAAGGAGAAGCCCAGTGTAAGCAAGGGTCAGGCCTTCTGATTTAGGATTCCTGTTTCAAAGGAAAAGCTAGGAAAAACCCAAGGTTAGGGTGGCACTGTGGGAAAACGTATTCACTAACTTTTTCTAAAGTAACATTAAATCCTTAGTCACATGCTGATACAAGAGGTCTGAGGTAGAGAAGGAAAACCTTCTCAAGTCTGGCAGTTGTTCATGCCATCAACCTAAAACCTCTTCCCACAACTGACGTTTTTTAATACTGGAACAGAGTCAGGGAGGTAACTAACCACACCAGAGGACAGTGGGCTGGAGCAAAATGGAATTGTTTATTTTTAAACACTAGTACATTTGCAGGCTGTTTAAAAAGGAAAATCATATTATATTAGTTCAAAACTAGCCATGTAAGCATATATATTTAAACTCTAATTTTACAAACACATAATGAAAGAAACCTATATTTTACAAATATCTATTTGGAATAAGTATTATGAAAAAAAAAGTGTTCAAAAATAACTGCCCCAAATTTCCCTCTTTAAATATACAAAAAACCAAAACCAAAACAAAACAAAAGCCCAGATAATTCATAAGAATTCTTCCTTAAAAGCCAAAAAAAATTCACAAAGGCCAACAACGCAGTCCCCATCAGACACAATCAAGAGCAAGAGTGATATAAAAAATGTAACAGCTTTGTACAAGTACAGCACAGGTGCATAATGTCTCAGCACCAGACGTGCTGCCTTTGTTTTAAAAATGTTTTATAAAAACTTCCATTTAAAACAAACATGTCCTTCCCTGACTGTGAAAAATATTCAAATCTCTCTCTTCCTACCTTGTTGTATAAAGACTTCTGGCCCTCAGGGGAGTGGAAGGGAGAGGGAGGGGGAGGGAGAGGGGGGGGAGGGGGAGGGGGAGGGGGAGGGGGGGAGAGAGGAGAGAGAGAGAGAGAGTGTGTGTGTTTCCTGCCTGAAAGCCCTAAGTCAGGCTTTGTCCAGAGTTCTTCCGTGCTTGGGGTTTTGTTTTTAGATGATGTCTGTATTGACTACCATTCCCTCTCACTCAGGAAAATTGATCTGAAATTATGCAAAATTACTGCTTTTGGGTAAGAGGGAGATTGGGAATGATCTTAAATTGATGTGCCAAATCCAGTGTGTATTAAAACTTTCTTTGTGGCCCAAAACTAGAAGTCTGACTCATTATCCTCAAGAGACACATCCCTGACCCTCATCTCACTGAAGCATATTGTTACAACGACGGCTGGTCATCCGTTGTCACATCTTTACTTCCTTGGTATACATTGCTATGATTCTCTGAGTGGCCTAGTTACTCTATAGACCCTTCTGGCACTTCTTCTGAAATGAACTCTTTAAGAAAGTGCGGTACACAGGGTCATCCACGTATTCGTTTTTAAACCTGGAGCTTAACATTCGCTGCCTCTTCTTTTCTCCTTGAATTATGTCGGCTCCATAAAATGTGTCTTCAAACCGCATATCAGAAGCTGTGGACTAAAAACAGGCATTACTCAGGTTGAAGATTTCATTTTCCAAAAGAACATGACATTTTGGCAAACACCATCCACAGGAATGGAAATTGATCTGATTTATGCAGATGAGAGTCAGAGTTCATTGGGAACTGCAGAAAAGACATGCTAATGAAGTCCTCGATACTGGGATCACAGGATTTTAGAACTAGAAGGTGCTTCTGCCATATTTTACAGATGAGGAAATTAAGGTCCACAGAGGTTAAATGGACTTAAGTAGACTACGTGGCTTTTCCCATGATGCTCCAAGGTTAAGGGCTACAAACACATTTTAGGTTTGCTTTCTTAGCCTCCTAAATATGTTTTCCAGGGCTGCTTGCTCAACTGACCTCAGACATTATATTTAATGACAGCAAAGTACTTAAAGGAGCATATGATATAACCCTTTATTCAAGGTGACTGAGATGGATGCCGGGTTTAGAGGCCTCAGACAAATGCAGCCAGGGCTGGCAAAGCCAAAAATAATGGAGCAGTCCCGGAGGGACCATTGCTAGCAATTACATAATAAAGTGACAAAAAGGGGAATTAAAAACTATCCCCTGCTGTGTAATAAGATAATTGTCTTTTGAAAGAGCAATCCACTTTCGTGGGAGATTGCCAAATCTTACCAAGATGCAAATGCTAGAATCAAACAAAGGGGTTCCATAGCTTGCTTCCCTTCTCTCCTCCCCAAAGCAGTGGCAGGCATTTTAATTTTGGTTTGGCAGAATACTGCTGCTGAACTATCTTTCACTTTTATAAAGGCTAGAGTTATCACAGGAGAAAATAAAACATCTCTGAAAGTGTTACCACTGTGAAGGCACAGCAAAAGCCAGCTTCTCAAATGCAATAATAAAACCAATTTACCAGTAGCTACAGTTAATTATGCACTGTTGCTATGGTAATTCTCTGAGACAATAAAAAGTAATGGGGCTGTTTCTGAAGTTAGTAGAAAATAACCCATCACAATCACTGAGGTGGACTGCTGCTTCTTCTGAAAAATGTCTCCTCAGATGAGCCTGTGTTAGAGAGTGGAGAGCAGAAATCATCGAGACCTGAAGGCATCTCCAAATAGCCTGCTAACCTTTTATGGTGCATAATGGTCCATGTGGTACTTTAAGAGAATCACAGGTTCATTGACTGTAAGCTAGAAGACATCTTAGAAGACATCCAGACCTTAGAAGACCTTAGCAGACATTTAGTCCAACTCCTTCAATTTAAAATGAGAAACTAAGGCCTCAAGAGATTAAGGCACTCGTCTAAGGGTCAGAAAGGGAGGAAATAGAGCTAGAATTGGAACTCAAGCCCTCTCATTCCAAATTCAGTCCCCTTCCCCCTACATCAGTTATACTTCTGGGGTCCATAATTTATTATTATTATCATTATTACTGTGTGTGGCTCAAAACTAAAAGTCTGACTCATCATCCTCAAAAAACCCATCTTGGCCCTTATCTCACTGAAGCATATTATTATAATGCCAGCTGATCATTCATTTGTTAAATACAAAATAGAAGGAAAAGCAAAGTTTTCAACAATGGGAACATGTAATTATGTGAGTCAATAAACTGAGCTAAACCCAATTTAGGGATCTTTGTTTGGCCACTGGAGATATTTCTTTCTGTCCATTTCTTTCTGAAGGTCTGCTTTTCTGACTTGTGTTCAATTATATAACACAGAATGTGTATCCAAATAGGTCAGTGACCCAAGCTATATGTGTGACATTGCATATATTCTCTCTGCCGTATTTTTGTCTTTTTTTTGGGGGGGAGGGTAGATCTGAAATTCTTCTTTGAGAAGTAGAAAAGTGCAGAGGTGAACGTGTGAGTTAATTGCTCTGAATAACTCTTAGAAGCTGATTTGAGATGATGTCGACTATGAAGGGTTCTTGAAGGATTTGAAGCCAAATCTATTATGGAACAAAGCAATTATCATCCAAGTAGAAAGAAAAAAGAAAACACCTCATTTAATGGTATTAGGAGGATGGTACTTTAAGTCTAAAATATTCAGCTCTTGTGCCTTGTATAGAAATGTGGATATTTTTTAAAGGTCTGGAAAATAATTTCGGAGGTTCTCATCAAATAAACTAGGTCTTTAAAAACAGGTTCTAAAAAAGGCAAAAACACAGAAAGTGAGGCAACCATTTCTAGCATCTTAAAAAAAGGATGATTCCTTTTAAGGGCTATAGAGGACTTAGAACACTAAAAGGTCATTCAGGCCTGCTAGACCCTTGAAGGATGTCTGGAAAATGTCTTAAATGGGGCACTTGATTTTTTCTTTTCTTGTACGTCCTTCTCTACAAGTAAGTTTTCTTTTACTCATGCAGATTCTCTATATTTTTTCAAGGACGTATCTTTTTGAACAGGGTGAAGTGAATGGCATTACTGTTGATCTCAATTCTCTTTACTGCATTATTTTTAAAGGAATTCTCCTCTGAAAGAACCAATTGAATGAATTAGTTCATAAATGAGGAAGTCATTTTGCAATTGATAGTCAAACAGTTAAGAAAATACTTGAATAATGCTCAGTGTTTAAGTTATTTTACTCCAAGGTACTTTATAAGAGCTTTTTGGGGGAGGAGAATTTGGCCCAGACCCAGGATTTCATCAGTGTCAGGAATTCTTAGTAGTGAATCTAGGAAGTAAAGGGGGAGAATGAACACAGGTAGCTACATCATACATTTTCTAGCACTTACAAATCGAGCTTTCACTCTTTTGGGCAACTCTTCATCTAAAGTGTAGATGTCCTCTCTCTTCATTGCAATTTGGGATCCATCTTCAAATTCAACCTAACAAAAATACAGATTAAAAAAACTAACAGTTACAACTTATAGGAAGGACACTAAAAAAAGGAAAGAAAGAAGGAAGAAAGGAAGGAAGGAAAAAAGAAGGAAGGAAAGAAATACAGGCACCAATAAACATGGCATGGAAAGTACAAATTGTTATCTTCTTAGTTGACTTTACCTAACTCCTAGCAAAAATTCACTTTCTTAGACCAAAATTCTTGAAAATTAAGTTCTTGGAAAAGGAGATATGAAAATTGCATTCCCTAAAACAAAAACAAAGGCAAAAAGTAGCTGCAGCTCAAATTATTTCACAGAATACATGATTACAGCACATTTAGCAATCAGACTTTTTGCAAACAGGCTAGGCCGGCCCATCTGGGTCATTTATTTATTTAATAAACTACGACAGCATAAAAAGGAGGGCTGTTTTTCTTTCAGAAGGAAAAAACTAATGTGTATCACAGTGTATAAAAATCCACCTAAACCAAATTCTCGTTTCAATTACAACCACATTAAAATTTTAGCTCCCAAGCTCATGTTAGCCAAGCTCTGTCTAAATGGCTGGGAATAATCTAAAGTATCTAATCATCATCTGTAAACCAGACTGTATGTGATTTGCTAAATGAATGAGTGAACATCATCTAAAATGGAGAGGCTTTTAAATTGTCTCCAATTTACTGAGGGCAGAAACTAATTTCAACGGACCACATTTCAAGGTTATAGAAGGCCACTGAAGAAAAAGGGAGAATTGACAATATGGGAAATACCAGTTATATTGAATCTGATGCATTTTCTTAAAAATGTTCATCACAGGCGAAAAGCTTTATCATACTTAAATTCTGGTTTAGTAGAATGTCATCCCTTTTGCAGAAAATGAGAATAAAGAGACAGAGTGAGAAGCAAGGATTGCTGCTTGGGACAGAGAGGATGATGAGTTAATCATTATGCTATACTTTGCCCTGGTCACATGTTAAGGTTAGTTCCTGTTACCATATTATAGGAAATGACACAGAGCAGAAGAGAACTGACCAATATGGTGAAAAGATTGGAGAATGTGGTAGGATAAGACAGTGTTTTTCCTGGCTAGGAGAAAACTTAGGAAGGGACATGACAGCTATTCTAGTACTTGAAAGGCTGTCATGTGAAAGAAGATGAGACTTAATCTGTTTGGGCCATGGGGACAAAACCAACAGTAGTGGTTGGAAGTGTCAGAGCAGCACATTTACATTTGAAAAACATCCTGACAATCAGAGCAATTCCAAAGTAGAATGAACTTCCTCAGGAGATGGTGGCTTCTTCATCATTGGAGGCCTTTTTTAGGAGAGGCTAAATGATCATTTATTAGGAATACTGTAGAATGGATTCTTGGTCAAGTTGGATTAGATGGCCTCTGGGGGTCTTTCCAACTCTTTTATTCTGTGAATCTTAAAATGATCCAGCTTTCAAATAACTACGTCTTTTCAAAAGCTACTGATCTTCCCCCCACCCCTTGAAGACACCATCTATATGACTTAAATATTTCCTAATACCTATGTTATACAAAAGTTAAATTATCTTGTCATCATAAATAAGAAATGAATTTAAGTACAGATACTCCTTACTTGACTTAAGATATGCCACAACTTGAATAAAACTTACAGCAAATAAAGACAAATAGTTATATTTCATGCTATCCATATATTACAAAATATCTTATTTACCTTAAGTATGAATGTGTAATTAGATCTTCCTAGATTGTGGATTGTGACCCATTTCATATAAATAAGTGGGGTTTGTTTTCACTTTCAAATTTTTTGTTCCCAAAAAGGAAAAGGACCCATATGTGCAAAAATATTTAGAAAGCTCTCCTCTGGTGGCAAAGACCTGGAAATTGAAGGGATGCCCATCAACTGGGGAAGAGCTGGACAAACTGTGGTATGTGATTATGATGGAACTCTATTATGCTATAAGAAATGATGCGCAGGATGCTTTCAGAAAAACCTGAAAGACTTAACATGAGCTGATGCAAAGTGAAATGTACTGTGTACGAAGTGGCAACAATATTATAAGATGATCAGTTGTGAATAACAGCTATTCTCAGAACACAATAATACAAGACAACTCCGAAGGACTTATTATGAAAAACGCTATCCATCCCCAGAGAAAGAACTGATGACGTCTGAATACAGATTGAAACATTTTTTTTAACTTTATTTTTCTTGAGGGTTTTTTTTTGGTCTATATTTTCTTTCACAACATGACTCAAGTAGAAATGTTTTGCATACACATGTGTAACCTATATCAAACTGCTTGCCTTCTCAATATGGGATGGGGGTGGAGAGGGAGGAAAGGAGAGAATCTGGAACTCAAAGTTTTAAAAACAAATGCTAAAAATTGTTTTTATAGATATACTGTTCAATTCAACAAAATGACTAGAACTTTCTTGTGTTTTAGATCATTAAGAGATTTCAAAACCAAAAAGTGAGCTATCAAAACTGGGATACTCTTGTTCAAACTTTTCCTTAATAGGAATGTATTTTTCCCCCATCTTCAAATGCTAAACAGATAACATTAAATAAATAATTTTGTAACACTCTTGTCATGTTCTTTGTGCCATTTCATCTCCACTCTCTCCCACACAAAATGTGCATGTATTACAAATCAGTTTGCTATAATATGGAAAACCATCTAAAATAACATACTGGTTAAAATCTTTTAGAAAGTTCAGCTCAGCCATTCACATTGGAAAGACAAAGTGAATAAAAAATACCTAATGGCCAAATTGTAACATCAGCTGGATGTACAGCCCCCTAAATTAATCCAATATCACACATATCTCAGGCAGATGTTTCAAGTAGATGATTAGCTGGGCCCAAACTTGGATAGAAGGAGATCAGGATAGACTACATTTGGGAAACTGTACAGTACTTTGAACAACTCCAGGCTGCCCCTTGTGGCAAAAGCCAATTTTTAAATAACCAGATTTTTCACAATGATTCTAACATGGCTGAAAAACATGAAATACCACAGTCTCAGATAAGTCAAAATGGTATGCAATCCAAAGAGCAATGGAGAGACACATGCACGTAAGTAGCAGCCTATTAAGGAATCCAATCCAATAAACATTTATTAAGTGCCTGCTATGTGCCAGGCACTGTGCTAAGTGCTGAGGATACAATTAATAAAAGAAAGGCAGACCCTGCCCTCAAGGAGCTTACAGTCTGAAAAAGGGAGATGACACATAAAAGGAAGCAAGAAAAGGCAGGGGGAGGGGACACCAGGGAATACCCAGCATGGGGGCATCCTGCTCCTTAGAACTGAAAAAACCAGGCAGGGCAGCAGATAAAAGTGAATCCAGTTTCTGCCCTCTACAAAGGCAGGCACTGGGAGGAATTTGGTACTCCACCCATTTGACAATGTATCCCTAGCACCTGCCTAGCACAGCGTTTAACACACATGTATTTAAAAAATGCTTGGTGACTGACTGTATGTTTGATCTGCATTTGTGGAGGGAATAACCACAATGAAGAGATCACAAATTCATCTAGATATTGAAGCAACTCATTATACAGAATTGTACATAGTAATGTAGCAAACAAATGATATTTATCATCCTAGTGGGTGATGAACCTACCAGAAAGATGGCTATACATTTTCATGCCAAAGGTGGTACTTGAACTGGATCTTGAAAGAAACCAGGTAGGACTGAAAAGGTAGTGCTTTCCAGGCAAAGCGAGCCAGTCAGGGTGAAAAGACAGAAATGGGAGGTGGAGATCTTTGTGCAGTACAGTTCATGGTGTAATCTTTGGAATAAGAACTTCATTTTTGCATTTACTGTTGAATTAAAGTTGAGTGCTCATTTCTTTTTTTTCTGTTCTTTAATAAATAGTAATTCTCTTAAGAGTTAGGATTAGCACTTAGCATTATCGCAGCACTCTGACCTCTTTGAAATGTTTAATGTACTCCAGTTTTCCTTAAATCAAGTAACAGAACAGTAGCTCAATATATTGAAAAGAGCGCTGGACTTGGGCAATCATAAAACCTGATAAATAAAAATATAATAAAAGGTCCAATTCCATCATGTATTAGCCATGTGATCTCATGCAAGTCACCTAAACTCCTTGAGACTCAATTATTTTACCTATATTTTCACTTTCTACTTCATGGGATTATTATGAGGAAAGTTAACAGCAACCTTTAATTCAAAAGTACTATGGAAATGTGAACTGTTCACTACCATCAATTATATCAGTACTTATTATTGTACATTTTTATCAAGTCTTTAAATACCATTTCCTTTACTTGAATTTCAAGGCATAGACTGAAGTCAGCAAAACACAGGAAACCTCTTGCTGCACTCAAGTGTGTACATTTTAACACCTCAAAGCTTCGCATGCCAAATCTGAGATGCTTTACTCTGTCCTATAGCACAATATAGAAGGTAAAAAGCAAGTCACAAAATTCAAAGATGGCCTATCTCATAGAAAGATGAATTTTGAGTATTCCCCTGTAGCTCCACCCCCGCCTCCGCAATGATATACTCTTATATGTTATTGAACATACAGTTACTTTGTTCTTCAAATGTATGACTTCGGCCTCTTACCCTATGATTTTCTTCTCGCTCTGAAGTCTCAAAACCACTGCCATTAAAAGAAGAATCATGGTTCTACAACTTGATACTATCTTTGACATGCTTGAAAAGAGGCCTGCCCTCCTTCCTGGGTCCTCTCTACTCACCTCCTCACTGACACCTCCCTAAATGATCATTTCTCCTAAGCGCCATCTGCTTACATGATTCTTCTCACTGGAGTAAGACATTGCTTTTAGTTTGTCTTCCATTAAACCAAGAAAAAATTATTTCAATTTTTTTCAAACTTCTCCAAACATCATTAATTACTGCATCTGGCACTGTGCTTCCGTGCCAGATGCAGTTCTGTATAACCCATTTTTCCACTTAAGTTTTTACCCCTTATCAGTCTTGACATAATGTCTTTGCTGATATAAGCAGCCTTATCACTCTCAAACTAGTTTTTAACATAACGGGCTTGAAACTTCAAGCTTTTTTCATTCTTTGCTTCAATCTCCCTATTTTCATGCTACTCCTTAGCCTAAGAGTAACACTTAATATCCCATCATGCTTCGACACTACTGAACTTTGGCTTTTTCATGCTGGATTATCCTCTTTCTGAAGCAAGGTGATTTTGCTGGGTGTGACATAAAGCTCATGATACCTCTATGTGTATCTATGCTATGCAGTAACATATAGATCATAGATCTGGTAGGCTCAGACCTTTGGGAGGATGGAGACATTCTTCTAGAATGAGCTACCTTTTGTGTTGGCCTTTAAAAGTGAGCAAAGAATGGGTGGGTGGGTGGGGGAAGAGGTTTTTTTTTTTTACTTTTTCATTTTGCCTGTCTTCCAATCTTCCAAAGTATAATACTAGTAGTTGTGACACTAGCTCTGTGTGTGTGTGTGTGTGTGTGTAGAAGGTAAGTATGGAGGGGGAAGATCTATTCCCTTTCCCCAGCCCTAGGCACTTTTTACTGCCTTGGTGTAGAAGCACATGAAAACATCATGTGTGAGACAATACAGGTTTTGTAGCTGTCCTCTGCTTCTTCACCTCTCTTCTCTAAGAACCAGTTAGAGACCAGAGACAGGAGAATGTAGGAGAGCAGACTAGAGACAGGAGAATTTCTCAGTCCCAGAAATGTCCCAAGCAGCTGGTATTATCTTTAAAAAGCACATACAAGCTACATAGGCTTGCCCAAGTGCCCCACACAAAATCATTTCATCATTCCTAGCTGGAGGATGAGAACTTCCTTAGTAGCTTAATCCTGGCATCTAACCATCTAGTCAGCGAAGGGAGACTTCCTGAGTAGCCTCAGAATTGAGGATTACCTCAATAGTTCAGAGATCTGGCCTTTTATAAAGAGAAAGTTCTAAGTAGTATGCCTCATAAACAGAGAAGAAGATTAGCCTTATTGCCACAGCAAATAAAGGAGTAGTAAGGGACTATAACCACAATATAAGGGAAAAGAAGACCTGCGTTTTATTTCCTCCTATAACTATGAGTTATTGAGATAACAAAAATTCCACTGGGAAGGGGGTTCCTGTCTGGGTGTCTGAAAATGTATCTGCCTTATGGAGAAAGTCCAAACCACAGAGTGGTATGATGAGTTGGTGGGGGAGGGGGAGAACTGGGTAATATCATGTGGGATATAGGGATTTACTAGACTGTCAGGGGCTCTCCTTGTATCCCCCAATTTGAATCTCCTGCCAAATACAGGGTGGAAGACTCTTTAGGGCCCTAGCCCTAAAGGACCTTTATGTCCTTTAGGACCTTGGTGAAAAAGTAGGAGCCAAAGGAAAACAGGGAGAATTGTGTTCATTTTAAGGGCCTTTGATAGACCATTTAAATACTGTCTACATTTGTTTATGGACTTCTTTATGTCCTTTGCATCTTCTGCATTTCATGTAGGGTGAAATAAAGGCAGGTCTGATGCCACTTCTTACCCTGAATGATTGTAAAGGAGATGAGGACTGTGTTACCTAAATCTGTGGATACTTAGGCACAAGCTATACAGAACATACACATTCAGAGATTTTCCAGAGTAAACACTGGATAGAGATGAAGACAATAATAAGCTAAAGACAGTGTGACCTTTCGAGGGATACTCCCAAGGTCAGAAATCATTTATGTAAACTCAGGCTTTAGGGACCTTAGGCCACACTTACTAGATTTGAGGTCTGTAATATAGGCAGCTGCCATAATCCACACACAAGAGCATAGGTTTAAAGTTCAAGAGCCTTTAGGGATCTATCTAATCCAATTCCATAATTTTTAGATGAGGAAACTGAGGATCAGAAAAGGTAAGCGATTTGCCCCTGGTAAATACAAGTAGTGAGTAGCAGAACCAGGATTCAAATCGAGGTCCTCCAACCCTTCTTCCACTACAGTGTTGCTTTGAGTTAGGGCAACTTAAATCAACCTGACTTTCTGCATTATGGACAACTTCATAGTAAGTGGTCCAGCAATATAGTGGAAAAAAATGCTAGACCTGGAATCAAGAAAAACCTGGGCTATAGTCCCAGCACTTACTAGTAACATGACTTTGGCAACTTGACTTCTCTGACTCTTAGTCAATTCAGCTACAAAACAGGATAATAATGCCTATCTCACAGAAAAGTTGTTAGAAAAGTGCTAGATCAATTTCAATTAATTACTTTCTATGACCTTACACCTTCCAATTAAAACCTCCCTTAAACTTTCATTGGTGTTCCTCAATATTAGGAGGAAAATCATTTCTTATTGGGTACGTTGGCACCAAATGATAAAGCTCCAGCATGGCTTCTCATTTCAACCATTTAGTAACCGCATTTTTACTGTGTTTATTTTTTAGTTGTGCTTTCATCAGTATACTGGACACCCCATATTACACTTTGTCTTTTTCATTTTATTTCAGGACAAGGGAGCCCCACCTTGGTGCAGAGGATAGCCTTGGTTCACTCAGAGAACTCACCCACCTGATACATGTGAGCCACATTGGTGCCCAGGTATTTGGCTCCATAGAGTTTTCCATCTGGCCACTTCACTTGAACAACTTCTCCCTCAGCAGGCGGGCCCAGCTTCAAGCAGTCTCTGCTCTGTTGACAGACAAAGACAGCAGGATTTTTAAAGTTAAGTGACTGAGTTGCTGCCTTTGAAACTTACCACATTATCAACTTCTTGACAATTAGAGAGGAGTGTTATCTCTGTGCTTCATGCATTATGATCTTATATTGGTCTTCAGAGGGAGGATACAGGAGCCACAGGCACACTTACAGCTACAATTGGTGCCATAAAGTTTCAAAGGACCACAGAAATCCTGGAAGTGCCTTTGATGGGTATCAACCTGGATTTTCAAGACATATTTCTTCAGGAATACTTTGCAAATGGGTTAAATAAAGAATTAGGAAATTCAAAGTACACAGAGTAATATGATGAAGCTGAATATAGTGAACTTATACAGTTGACTAGTTTGGTAGATTTTTTACACATTTAGCAATTCATATTTTGCTAATAGTGATATTTTTCTGATGAGGCCAATTTTACTGATTGAAAGGCACACTTGACCAGTCAAGCTATAAATGGAGAGACTGTGAGTTAGCTTTGTGGTTTCACTATGAGGCACACATAAGAAATATTTGGTTATTTACAACTAGAAGTCTGCCATGCATTGCTTTTTATTATTAGCAGAAATTCCACATGATAGAAGGGACCCTATTTATCAGCAAAAAAGGCGACAGTATTATTGTTTGGTTCATGTCATGCATGGAAGTTTTGGTGGTCCATTTATCTGACTGTAGATCAAACACAAGAATGGATTTAGATTATTGTGGGCTGGGGCTATTTAAAAAATGCTGTGTTCAGTGGTCTATAGCCTATAAGACTGAGGGACTGAGATGATGGCACCCAAGCCCTCAAACAAATACAGTATTTTACTTCACAGTAGTTGACTTCTGGGCAATAGCAATCTGGAGGAAAAAGTGAATGGAAATTTATCTCTGAATGTTCAGGGGTCTATCATCATTTTCCTTCTTCTCTATATCATTTCCAAAAGTTTACAGAGTATCAATCAGTCAATAAGTATTTATTAAATGCTTCCTATGTCTATTAAGACCATTGGAAATTATAGTTTCTGAAGGACACATGTTACAATTTCCCATGTTGGTCACCATCTCAATTTTGGTATGACTGAGTAGATACCTAGCTCTTATGTGGAAAAGTTAAGATTTACACAGCTTGGACAATGGATGTGAGGGCCTTGTTTACCAACTGTTTTAATTTTGTAAGCTTGATCATGAAAACTAACTCAATCTGTGATTTTAGGTATTATGTCACCAGGTGGTAGTAGCATGCCACAGCAAAAAAAGTCAAAGCAATAAAGGGATAAGTCCTAGAACTGTTTAATGAAGTTAAGATGTTAACTTTTTATTTTTTTCTCTCTTAAATTTTTTAATTTATTTAGCATTTTATTTTTCTCCAATCACACGTAAAAAAATAATTTTTAACATTTGTTTTTAAATTTTGAGTTCCAAATTCTCTCCCTCTCTCTCCATCCCCCCCATTGAGAAGGCAAGTAATTTGATGTAGGTTATACATACATGTGTAGTCATGCAAAACACATTTCCACATTAGTCATGTTGTAAAAGAAAACATATACCAAAATAACAAACAAACAAAAAAGAAAAATAAAGCTGACAAAAGTTTGCTTTGATCTATATTCAGACACCATCAGTTCTTTCTCTGGGGATGGACAGTATTTGTCAAGATATAACCTTTTAAAGAAGAGAGGTAGTATGGTACAGACTATAGAGGGCTGGGAGCTGGCCCCAGAGTCAGAAACACATACATCCAGTTCTTGCCTTTGACATACGCTGAATGCATGTCCCTAGTTAAATTACACAGCCTCTATGTATCAACAGGCAACTTTCCAAGTTACAAAGGTGATGCTCTATACTGACAGGGGAAGTTTCTCACTAGGAGCTCTTTACATGGAGAAATCACTGTTCTAGTCCAAACAGCAATAACAAAGAGATGAAAAACAAAAATAAAATAAGTTTCTCCTAACTTATTTTATTTTTAAAAAGAGAATTTTATTAAAGTAGCTAAATGCAGCTTTAACTAGTAAGGAAGAAAATCTTTTAGAGGAAGCCTTAAAAAAATGCTAACGATTTAATTTGAAACCTCCCTCCCTAAGCCTTAC
This sequence comes from Phascolarctos cinereus, assembly GCF_003287225.1. Taxonomy (NCBI): domain Eukaryota; kingdom Metazoa; phylum Chordata; class Mammalia; order Diprotodontia; family Phascolarctidae; genus Phascolarctos; species Phascolarctos cinereus. Next base: position 117,902,245 of record NW_027555847.1, read on the forward strand.
CTTTTCCCTATCAATTCATCTTGAATATAAACTTGGAGTCAAATGCTCTTCTTCACACTTTGTCCTCAGGATTTCATGGATTTAAGCACCCCTAAAGCTGCTTACTGTTCAGCGCCTGGCAAGTCACAGGGGTCTAAGCACCCTATCAAGGTTGTCAAAAAATAACAAGAATAGCCGCCACTGATGACGTATTTAAAGGTTTACAAAAAGCGGTACATACATTATCTTGTTTCATCTTTATAGCCCCATGAGGTGGTTAACATAGGTAATGTTATTCTCATTTTACAGATGAGGACCTGAGGCTTAGGTTAAACAACATCCCTACAGTCACAAAGTTTGTAAGTTTTAAAGGTAAGATTTCAATCCGCATCTCTCCTAACTGTAAGTTGAGAGTTTTGTTTTTCTCTACCATACTATAAAGTTCAAATTAATCACATGAAAGACCATCCTGTCCCTTGGAGTTCCTACTTTCTTTCTCTACTAAGGAGGAAGAAGAGAAAAAAAAAATCTACGAAGGAAGTTTTGCTTCTTAGAAAATTCTGCCCACTTCCTCACTATGCCTTTTTTAAAAAAATCCAAGTAAGGGTGCAGCTAGGTGGTGCAGTGGATAGAGCACCGGCCCTGAAGTCAGGAAGACCTGAGTTCAAATCTGGCCTCAGACAAAACACTTGACACTTACCAGCTGTGTGACCCTGGGCAAGTCACTTAACCCCAATTGCCTAAAAAAATTTTTTAAATTTAAAAATTTTAAAAAAAAGCAAAAGATGGTATTTCACATATCTTCCCCCACCCCTCCACCCCGCAAAAGATTTAGCTACAGTTATATGGAACTTGATTCATATATGATAACTTCTTTACTTATTTAACAACTGGTTCCTACTAGCAAATGCTTCAGCTCACACATGGTCTCAGTTTGCTAAAAACTGCTTTCTGAAAGGACCTGTATCCCTTTACACAAAACTGAAAATTCTGAGGAAAAAAAACTGAACAAAACTTTTGAACAGAGATAACCAACTATGAATCATCAATACAATTATGGCTTTAAAAGAAAAAAAGGATGGCACAAGAAAAACAAAATGGGGTAGACCATGGACCAGTCCTTCTAAACTAGTCATAGCCTTCAAAGAGCATTGACTACAGTTCAAGGCATCTGAAATGAAGACGGATGGGCATCCTTGGCAAGGACTGAACACCAAGGTTGTAAATAGCCAAAAAACCTCAAAGTAAGACAGTGAGAAGAATTAAAAGAACTTGTATCATCAGTGCTAAGAAGAGGCTGAACTACTCTAAGTTGTGCTGCCATGCTACTTGCAAAGAGGGAGCAGTAGCACTGCCTGCCTCAAACCAAACCGCTGGCATAAGGAAAATAGGCTTGCTGAAGTCACACCTCTGGCATGGCAAATGTTTATTTCAATACTCCAAAGGTCTTTGGTTTTATTGGTGTTGCAGACTCACTACCTACATGGATGGCAGCTGATGGTATTCCAGAGTTTCTAGGGCAGAAAAAAATCACTTTACAATAAACTTGTCAGAAGCCTCCTGAACTTAGATTTGTTCTGGTATTCAGGCAGCACATTTGGTATGGGAAGCAGAGCTAGTGCCCCACTAGAACAGTTTTCAAGGACCCACAATAACTTTTCTGTCATGTCAGAGGACACTTGTAGAGGCATGTGAATAATAATACTAATTAACAGAACTATAAGATTAAGAACTAGAATGGACCTTAGAAATCATCTCATTCAATCCCTCCATTTTACATGAGGCCTAGGCTAACTCAGATTTATAGAGTAATTAAGAATGCTATTGAGGAGAGTAGAAAGGAAGGAAATAAGCATTTATTAAGTACCCACTATGGACCAGGCACATGTGCCAAGCACTTTATAAATATTTGATCTTTGGAGGTGGGGGCTATTATCCCCATTTTATAGTTGAGGAAACTAAGGCAAATGGAAGTTAAGTAATTTTACCAAAGGTTACAAAAGCCAGTAAGTATTTGAGGCTGGATTTGAACTCAGGTCATGGGGGTGGGAAGTGAGGGTAAGAGCGCTAGGCAATGGGGTTAAGTAACTTGCCCAGAGTCATACAGCTAGCAAGTGTCAGGCTGGATTTGAACTGAGGTTCTCCTGACTCCAGGGCTGGTGCTCTATCCACTGTGCCACCTAGCTGCCTCTTGAACTCAAGTCATCTTGACCTCAGGCCCAGCTTTTTATCCACTGAGCCTTCTACAGGCCTCCAGATAGTATTAGAATTGCTATTACCATTTTGCAGATGAGGAAATGGAACAAGAGAGATGAAGTGATTTACCTACTATGTATTCAGCTGGAAACTCAGTGGAGACATTTCCTAATGCAAAACACTAAATATACTTATTCTACCCTGATCTACTATTTCCCATTCGCAAAAGATGGAGCCACTACTCATACGGATACCTTCTTTTATGCTAACTTTTCTCCTATGCAGGTGTGCCATTAAAATATCTGAGGAACTTAAGTGTTTAAAAGGTTTTTCCTGGTGGTTCAAATAGGTATTCCAGGATGTAGTAATCAACTTGAGCCACTTAAAACTCCCTTTCCTCTGGGTCAGGCTGGGCTATAGATTACATACATTACCATGAGAGGAGAAAAGAGAGTCAACAGAGGAGAAAATTAAATAGGAGTAAAAGCATATAGAAAATAAAGCAGCTCCAAACAGGAAATGTGGTTATAAAGTACAAAGAAATCAAATTAGTTAGTTGCTTAATAAATACTAGAAAGGGTCTTCCTTCAAAGCTCCCTTTTCCCAACAATGTTGCCATCCCAAAAGATCTTTGAAGCTCTTCTTTTAGGAACTGCCCTCAGGGCCAGGAATAAGAAAACAAGTCTCATTGCTTCTTTAAAGCAAAACTAAAACTGGCATTAATACCCAAACTGGCTTTTCCCAGTGATCAAATCCACTCTAAAAGGAATAAGATTTGTGACCAATGAGGAGATTCTAAAATATATGTCATTGGCTCTGAAAGCATCCCCCAAAGAAAAGGTCTGAAAGTATTTTCAGCAATGGCAACAGATTTGTAATTAGGTAAGAACTTTATTAGGGATAACCCTAATTTGGATTTACTCCCGTTTTGTCAGCCACACCTCACATATACAAATGGGCAGGAACCTAATAGCTGAAACTAACTCAGTCATAAGAATTATTTCAAGTATCTCTTGGATTACGTAACTCCAGAATACCAGTACATTGGTCACACCGAAATGATTTCTTTTAGAAGGCCACTTTCTTCTCATTTTTATATTTATATACCATTGGAAAAGGAAAATGTGAATGCATCTACTTCATGCTTTAGATCTAAAAATATTTGTTGCTGCTTGGGAAATATATATTTAAATCAATAAACATTTTTTAAGTGTCTGCTATGTGCCAGGCATTGGGCTAAGTGCTGGTGATACAAATAAGAAAACTCTTGCCCTTCAGGAGCTTACAATCTAATGTGGAACACAACACACAAAAAGAATCTGAAAAGTAGAAAATAGAAGTAGGGGTGGGAAGCCACCAAGAGGTGTAATGAGACCAAACAGAGCAGTTGATGGAAAGGAGAGTTAGCTGGAAAACTGAGATCCGAGTCCTCTATAAAACAAAGCTCTGGGAAAGTTTAGGGTTCCACCCTCCATCCGTCCAATAAAAGGGGAGAGGAGGCTGAGAGAGTTGAGAAGGTGTTAAGTATCCAAAACTGAGTCATTCAGCATAATGAGGAGATTGCAGGTGATCATCTTATTATCCTGAGTGGGACATGATGTTCCCTGGAGTCCAGGAAATACACATATTAAATACATAATTCTATATTAATACATATGCACACCTGCAAATCTTCCCATCAGGAGATTCTAAGGAAGGATCCTTCTTTCCTTTATCAACCAATCAAACAAGAAGTGATTATTAAATGCTTACTATACGCCATATAATGCTAGATGCTAGTAATACAAAGACAAAAATAAAACACTGATTGCTTTCAAATAATTTACAGTCTATCACAGGAGATAACATGTACTCATATAAATGTGTACATCTATAAAGAATAAATCAGAATATGGACATACAGAATAAATACACGACATATATAAGGTAATTTTAGGCGTGAGAGAACTAGTAGGAATTGGGAGAGGGAGGCGATCAAGCAAGGCTTGTATAAGATGGTACTTGAGCTGAGTCCTGAAGGAAGCAGGGAATCATTTTTCAAGGTGAAAGGGATGAGGGAGCACTTTTTAAGCATGTGCACAGTTGGTACTCATCTAGGTTTAGTTCCTTCCTGGATATTCTTAAGATCGAATTTTCTTTGAGTATGCTTATTGATTCGGTATGTTTTGATTGTTTTTGCTTTGAAATTCATTGAATCCAAATGTATCACTCAAGATTCTGCTAACTGTTTATCTTTCGAATTCCAGAACATTTTACCCTCTTTTTCAGCGAGTTGAATGCTTATTCTTTGTAATGTTGCAACAACCAGATTTTTTATTCTTTGGGGGTAGCTGATCTTTACATATGTTGTAGTCACTGTATCTATTGTTTTCTTGGTTCTGCTTATTTTACTTTGCATCAGTTCATACATACCTTTCTATGCTTCTTGATATTCAACATAGTCATCATTTCTTACAGCTCAATAATATTCCTGTACATTTATATTAGAATTTGTTTGGCCTTTCCCTAATCAATAAGCATCTACTTTGTTTCCAATTCTTTGCTACCACAAAAAATGCTACTATAAGTATTTTGGTGTATACAGGGCTTTATTTTGATTAGTGACTTCCTAGGGGGTATTTGCCTGCTATTGGAATCTCTGAATCAAAGAGTATGGATGTTTTAATAACTTTATTTTCATAATTCCAATTTTCTTTCTAAAACAGCTGTATGGATTCACAACTCCTTCAGTAAGACAGTAATGTGCCTATTTCTGCACAACCCTCCCAAAATTGACTATTCCCATCTTTTGTCATCTTTGCCAATTTGATGGGTGTGAAGCAAAAACTTAGGTGTTTGGTTTTTAATGTGCACATTTCTTTTATTATTAGTGCTCTGGAATATTTTTATAATTTTTTAAAGTAGTTTACAATTCTTTGGAGAACTGCTTACTTAAATACTTTGATGACTTATCTATTGGGAATGGCTTTTGGTCTGATACACACACACACACATATGCATGTACGTACACATATGTACATATATGTTAATTGTCTATGTATTTTGGATACCCTGCTCTTATCTAAGAATTTGTTATAATTATTTTCCCCATTCAACTACTTTGCTTCTTGTCTTATATTCAATTTATGTTATTTGCATAAAAGTTTTTCAATTTCATAGAATCAAAATTATCTATTTTATCTTTTATAATTGCTTCTATCTCTTGTTTAGTTAAGAATGCATCCTTTTCCATAACTATGAAAGGTATATAATCTGCTTCTCTACTAATATCTGATGTATGAACTTTAATATTTAGGTTGCATATTTATTTTTAATTTATTGCGGGATATGGTGCAGGGGTCTAAGCTTCATTTCACCAATTTTCTCGGCAATTTTTATCAAATAGGGAGTTCTTAAGAAATTTGTAGGGATTTATTTGCTTATTGAATACTGCTTATTTTGAGTTTGATTGCTTCTGATTCTTCCTTATCTATCTGATTTACTCATCTATCTTTAATCAATACCAAATGATTTTGAAGACTGGTACTTTATAATATAGTCTGTGATCTGAAAGTGCTAGTCCCCTTTCATCCCTACTTTTCCCCCCATTATTTCCCAATAGTCTAGATCTTTTGCTTCTCCAAATTAATTTTATTATTTTTATGAAGTTCTACAAAGTATTTCTTAGCTAGTTTGATTGATGTAGCTTTAAAACTATAGAACATTAGAAGTATTGTCATTTTTATTAAAATGGCCCAGCCCAGCCATGAGCACTGAATATTCCTATAGCTATTTAAGTTGTTCTTTATTTCTTTAAGGGGCATTTTGTAACTGAATTTTTTTGTGTGCTTTGGTAGATTGATTTCCCAGTATTTTTAAATTATTTTGAATGGTATTTCCCTTCTGTTATTGCTTCTTGCATTTTATCATTATTTTATAGTACTGCTTTTGATTTTTGAGGGTTTAGTTTGTAGGCTGCAACTCTGTGGAAGTTATTAGTTATCTGAATTAATATATCTGTTGATTCCTTAATATTTTCTAAGTAGACCATCATGTCATCAACAAAGGATAATTTTATCTCTTCTTCAGCTATTTTTATGCCTTTAATTTTTTCTTATCTTATTGTGATTGCTAGCATTTCTATATAACATCAAATAATAGTAAATAATCCATAGAGGGTAGATGGAGGGGTAGACAAAGTTAAGTTCTACTATTTATTTCCACAGAATGGTGGGGTGAGGGCAGGGGCAGAGCGTGTTGGCAGAAACCAAAACAGTATTGCTGAGCTCAAAATTGGAAGCACAGACCTGTGGGAACAATTGTATGTCCCTGCCCAAGTCTGGAAGCTGCTGGGGGTCAGGCACTGAGTACACATTAGTACACATTAGAGATTAGTATCCTCTCAGGTTGTTACCTTGTTAGACTTCTTGTTGTATTGGCCTTCAAAAATAGCTGCAATTACTTTAGCTTTTGTGCACAGTTCTTATGCTGTGAAGTTTTTAGAGGCTGTGAGGATCAAAGACTGTCTAGTACTTCATCTTTCTGTTTATTAGCAAGTCACTGCTTTTTAAATGGGCAGTTAGGTTAAAGCAGATACAATGCTGGACTTGGAGTTACAAACACCTACATTCAAACTGGGCCTCAGACACTTACTAGCTCTAAAACCCTAAGCAAGTCATTAAATACCTGCCTGCCTCAATTTACTCAACTGTAAAATGGGGATGATAATAGCATCTACTTCCTAGGGTGGCTGTGGAGATCAAATGAGATATCTGTAAAGTGGCTTGTAAACCTTAAAGTGCTATATAAATGCTAGTGTAAAATGAAAGGGACCTTAGTGACTAAATCACTGTGATCTCTTGAAGCTCTAATAGTATATGATTCTGTTAAGATTTTTTCTCTATTGCAGTCCATCTCAGCTCTACCTCAATTTCAGTAAATTCTTAATGAGTCTTCCTCTGTGACCTTAGACATGTCACTTCTCTTCTCTGGAGTCTCAGTTTCTTCCTCCATTTAATCAAAGAACTGAAAGTGATGATTCCTAAAGTCTTTTACAGCTCTATGGTGTTTTTTTTTTTCAATGCGGGCAGAGGTGGGAAGTTGGCATTCTTTATGTAGAAGTATGGGAACCAGGATTTCCTAACACAGAGAATGCATCTCCAAAGCCAGAAATAAAATGTGAGCATGTCCATTCTATTAATGCTCTTAATGCAAGCTGCATCTGTTGATGACAGGTTGGTGTACATTAATTTCAGTTTAAAATATTTAACTTATATAGTCACATTTATAAGTCTCATGAAGAGCAAGACCAGCATAATTACAAGTAAGATCAACTAAGACAAGCTTGTCATACAGAGTAGACAGATAAATAAGATGGTTGAACAGAAGATAATGAATCAATTTATTTACTCAATATTACTACCCTTTGAGAGAAGGAAAATTTTTGGAAACTCCCTAATGATTCTTGTTCTGTCAAAAGCCTGTCAAGCGGTGAAAAATGTGGTGTGCCATTAAGGAGACTTTTGCTTTTTGTATATTTGAAGGCATCATGAATGAAAATGAGCGGCAGATAATGTGCCACTGTCAGAATTTAGCCAAACAAGAGCTTTTAATCCACAAAGGCTTAAATTTAGCTTTACTGAACACAAGCATGCCTAGAACACATCATGGAAAACCACATTAAGAATTACATCTTGCCCCTTTCTCTGATAGTTATTAAACCTTTGAAGAAAGTTCTTTGCTGTTCTTTTTTATATAGGTAAGACATGACAAACTGGTAACAATGATCTGACCTATTCAATAAGCACTGAATAGACAGTCAATTACTGTTTTGACAGTAATTATGATCTTTTGCCAAACCTACTGAAATGTAGAACATGTATATTAGAATCAAAAGTTATTTAATGTCTTTGAAAAAACACTAACAGAATCAAATTAGCACTGATTTCTGTGCAGACAAATCTAGCAAAAAAGCCAAAGTCTGCCAACTGGAGATGTAAAGTCTAAACTAGAGTGTGTCTGTATGCATGTGTTGGTGTTTAAGAGTTGAAACAACTTAACCTGTATTTAAACTTCTAATCTGAACAAGGGAAAAAAATAATGTCAGGGATGATACTCTTTAGGACTAAGGAAGAAGAAAGACTAAGGACTAAAGACTACAGAAGAAAAAAATGACAATTAACTGACTTACAAGAGGGAGGTTGAAAATAGTCACGATCATCACTGACGATAAGAACGTAACCTTTAGCTTTCAAAAGTTCCTATAAGACTTTAGATTTGAATGAGACTTCCCAACTACACCAAAATATTTTTCTCTTGTTTTAGGTAAAATGTCAATCAAATTACTGAATACAAAGTAATGAAGTATTCTTTCTCAAAAAAAATTTTTTTTAAATAGTATATTCAGTGTGCAGAGAATTCTAATGAATGATAGATGAATAGGGACAGGTGCTGGACCCTGTGATTTCATTGTGAAAAGGCTCCCATGATCAATGAAAGTCAGCATCTTCTCTACAACTCAGAGTTGCTTTCAGCATTGGGAAGTTAACTTGACTTGTTCAGGGTCATGTAGTATGCCTCAGAGGTGCGACTTAATACAGAGGTATTTCTGACATTAAGGCCAACTCCGTACATTATAGCATATTACACCTTGAACTACAGGTATGTTGTGTAAAACAATGGTTTTTCTGTATGTGCGCACGCGCGCGCACACACACACACACACACACACACATCTATCAGACCTATTTTGTTTTTCCAATTCAGGAAAAAAATAATAGGCTACTTGAATTAAGGAAATTAGGGTTTGGGATTCATTAAGAGAAGAAGCATAGTTTCTAAGAATAGGGAGGTGATCAATCCAAATGATCTCATCAGACCTGATCTGGAGTACTGTGTTCGGCTGTGGGCACTCTGATTTAAGGACATTGGTAAGCTGGAGTGTTTCCAGAGTAGGGCAACCAGAAGGACTTTAAGTCAATGTTACATAAAGATTGGTCAAAGGAACCAGGCATTCTTAGCTTGGAGAAGAGAAAACTCAGGGAGGACATGGTATCTGTCTCCATGTATGTAAGATGGCTGTCATGTGGAATAAGAATTAGATTTATTCTGTTGGGCCCTGAGGGAAGAACAAGAAGCAATGGGAAGAAAGTGAAAAGAAAAGAATTTGGGCTTGATGGCAGGAAAGATTTCCTAACCATCACAGCTGTCCTAAGCTATCATTTCATGTGGCTGCCCTCAAATACAGGCTGGATATGCACTTGTAGGGTATTATAATGGGGATTCACTGTACAGGTTTGGACTAGATAGTTCCTCAGTTCCCTATCAGATCTCAAATGACGTGATTCTCTGACCATTATTTCTTCTAGGTTATATAACATTCCTATGAATCATCAATAGATAGGAGAAGGAGGATAACAGTACATAAGAGAGCCAGTCTCCAAGACACATAATGGCTGTGTGACCCTGGACAAATCCCTTAAGCTCTCAGTAGTCTAGGCAGCTCTCTAAGACTATAGTTTCAGAGAGAAAGTGGCAACCTATCTCAATTGAAGGAATATGCTCACCCAGGAACTCTCTTTGGCAGCATGATGAAGTCTATGGAACACTTTCCATGAAATTCAAGGACTTCCTGAAATCTATCAGGTTAAGAATTCCTGCTCAGGTCCAGTCCTTATCGCACATATTGCACAACACAGCATGTGTAGGCAAACATTTAAAATTACAGAAATTAAGTACAACTTAAACAGTAAAATGGATTAATTTTAATGTGTTTTAAAATGTGAGAGGCAGTAATGGCATAATAAATGGGTAAAGAGCTGGCCTCAACGTCAGGAAGACCTCGGATAATCCTGCCTCTGATTCACATTGGTTGTGTAAACTTGGTCAACTCACTTATTGAGGTAACTGCTATAGACAGCTCTCTAAGTGGTAGAGTAAGTGCACTGGTCATAAGAGCTTCCCTGTAACAAATGGTCACAGGACCAATTTGCCCCAACCCTCCCCCACCTTCATAAAAAAATGGTGTTTTATAAACCAAGGCATATAAAATTGTAAATGAAATGTTAGCATTAAACTCCTCAGGCAATTTTTGATGAAAATATGCAAGAAGAAGAAAAAAGAAAGCTTCTGGATTTAATATAGATATTTATAGTTGCCCTCAAAGCATTATTTGTATTAGGCCTATTAAATAGTAAGAGCTTCAATTTAAAAATATCTAATCTCCTTACAGCATCTCTCTGTCATTACAGCTCAGATTCTTTCAATAGTCCAAAAGTACAGACCTTGTCTTACAGAGTTTTTAACATCTTAGCAAAAGCTAAAACATGACATATTGTCAGTCACTTGTTTTAAGGTTACAAATCGGGAATTGTTATTTAAAAGATGCAGTTTCATCCTCTTCTGAAAAAGAAAGAAGTAACTCATAAATGAGATGTAGGGCTTCATGCTTCTTTATTAAAGGATTGAAAAGAATAAAAACTCGACCTTTGTTTGGAAACATAGAGGTTTTACAAATGTTCTGTCAGTAACTAGAATATCCTTTATATATTGTACATACATAATTCTCACATTCTTATTTCATAGGTCAAAGAATTTAGATCTGGAAGGGACCTTTGAGGCCATTGAGTCTAAGCCTTTAATTTCATAGACATTAGAGTACAGAGTGTTTATGTGACCTTGACCAGGGTTATATATCTCATAAGGTCTGAGGGTGAATCTGAACCCAGGCCTTCCTGACCCTATGACCACTGCCCTCTCCACCCCACTATGCATATTGTTCATTTGCTTCTGAGTCCACAAAGGGCACCTTAGTTAATATTTTTTCTCTGAAACACATATCACATATGCATAGATTCACTGGAGAAAATTATCTTTGCCTAAAATTATGGGGTCTAAAAGCTGTGAATATGTAGAAATTATCATTATAATACTGTATAATTACACTGTTTAGACTACACAAAGATTCTATGAATATAAAGTACTTTTATAGAATTAGTTAAAAATCTAAAACACCTGTGATTTAAGAGAATGCCAAGCATTATCTTCTCCACTGTAAGGACAAGAAAAATACACAGAGGATGAATGATTTGCAGGAACAGACAGACCATGCTTATGACTACAGCTGAGACAAAAGCTTTTAAGCATTTTACTCTTATTTTTCCACACTTTGAAACAGTGACTTCTGGAATGACCAAGAAATAAAAAATAAATAGAATTTCTCCTATCACCTTACCTCCCCCTTTTATTATTTTCAACAATGTACTTTGACCCTGGCATACAACTTATTTGAGCTATATGAATAGTAAAATTAACTGATGGTCCCTCTACTCACTCCATGAAAATCTGTTAACCTCTTTCAAACCAGGTACTCTAGGAAATAAAGTGAAGACTTTTTTATAAGCCATAAGTAAATAGTACCTACATCACTTGACATCTATATTAAACAATAATAATCCAAATTCAATCTGTTTTGAACATATTTATAAACTTGCCTTTAAACAAGAATAAATATAATCTGTTGACTGATTTATGGATGCCTTATCTTCTGGAAAATGCCATTAATTTATGTGATATAGGCAAGTGCTTTAGTATCTGGGGTTGGGATGAAGTTGGAAGATAACATAAAATAACTTGTAAACAGACTGTTGCCTACTCACCTCAGGAATCTCATGTCTTTAGCTCAATATTTCAGAAGTCACTGTGCTTATCTACACCAGAGAAAGGGGAAGCTGCTAAAGAAAGTAGGCATTAAATAAACAAGGACACAGCAGCCAGACAGTGATGCTCACTTGTCAAGGGTGGAAACCAGAATGAAGTCATCTGAGTGAGCAAGAAGATTTCAGAGGGTTTTAAACCATAATCCTTAGACAGCAAATATGTCGATTCACATTTCAGGAGGAACAAAAGGATCACTGTGACCACTGAGGTTTTTTGATACTACACAAATGACATGTCAATGTTTTCTGGCAGTGAATTTAGGATGAAGAATAAGTGATTTTCATTCTGTTTTTACTTTCTGACAAATGAGAATTAACCCACTTCTGGGGCTCTCTTAAGGAGGGATTCATAAAATGATGCCACTGGGTCACAGCAACGTGGTAAATGTTCACAGAAGAGTCTGATGAGGTCGCCAAAAAGCCTTTCACTTGAGCCACTGCCTGAACCTGGGCCATTAGAAGTGAGAGGTAATAGCATTAACTCACTGCTCCATTTAGCCCTCTCTTTACACTGTTATTATTAATGGCACAAATGGTGGATTTGTCAATGTCACAGAACTGAAACAGAGCACATCATTAATGGAAAAGGGCCATTGGAGAACATCTTCCGTTTTTGTTTAAATCAATTTTTTCACCTAAAATGAATTTTTAAACAGGAAATGAGACCTTTGAATCTGATTTCACTTTCAGATACAAATCCAAAAGGTATCTTTATGATCCTAGCTACAAATTTTAAGAGGGGGAAAAAAAAGGTGCCATGGTAGTCTCCTAACATGTGACTTGAAATGAATGGATACAGAATAGTAGAGTTTGGCTCTCACCTATGTTACTACTTCCTGTGAGATCTCAGTTGCTTTACTGTTAAATTTCCTTATCTGTAAAATTAAGGGGTTTTGGTATTATATCCTCTCAAAGGTACCTTCCAGCTCTACATATGGTGGTCCTATTACTAATACATAAATAATCGACATACTGGCTACATGCCCTTGTACCTATTGACCCTGAACCACCGGCGCTCAAGGCAATTCTGAGTTGAAGACTAGTCGCTTATCTCTATTTTCATTTCCTTGCAACGAGTTCAATGAAATCACAAGTATGAACTATGTATATCAATGTATATGTATGTACCTATATCTAAACGTGTATGTGTGTAATACATATAAGTACATACTTGCACATGAAGATTCTATGTAGCAACTATTTGCATTAGTTTTTAGGTAGTTCAGGAATGATATAAAACATAGCTATATACAAACAAGTCGGCATAAGAAGCATTGTCACTTGCTAGTTCAGGCCTTCATCGTTTCTTTCCAAGCTACTTAAATAATCTGACTCCTAATTGCTCTCCCAGCTTCCTGTCTCTCCCCATTTGATATATCCTCTATACAGCGGCCAAAGGGATATGATGACCACATCACTCTCCAGCACAAGAAGCTTTAGTGGCCCCTGGTGTCACTAAGCTAAAACACAAATTCCTCTTTCTGACCTTGAAAGCCCTTCACAATCAGTGTCTAACAGATCTCTCTGGATTTCTTTCCCATCACTATTTTCATTCCAGCCAATGTGGAGTCAATTCAACAAGCAGTTATTGAGAGCCTGCCATGTGCCAGGCACTGAACTAAAAGCTGGAGATACAAAGGAAGGCAAACAATCCCTGCCCCCAAGGCGCTCACAACACAATGGGGGGATTGAGGGAGTGGCAGCATGCAAACAACTATGTACAAACCAAATACACACAGGATAACCTGAAAATGATCTGAAAGGGAAGCCACAAACATTGAGGATCATGGGTCGAAGTCGCTATTCAATAGTTAAACTGCTGTTTCCCATACACCCCAGTCACATGCCTTCAGCACAGGCTATCCTGTACTCTCATCATCACAACCTATTCTGGGAATCCCTGGCTTCCGTGAAGAATCGGCTCAGTTCCCCTACATGTGGCCTTTCCTGATCTGACACGAGGCACCCCAACCACTTTGTATTTACTTTGTGAATTTTTTCCTGTCACTTATCTATGGACGTGTTGCTTCTTCTCAGCAGAAGGTAAGCTTCTTGTGGGCAGGGACTTTTTTTTGTTTTTGTATTTGTATATTCAGTGCCTAGCAGAATACCTGGCACCTAGTGGGAGTTTAATAAATGTCAGTTGAACAAACCTCAATGTAACTGTCAGTAATGAGATTAACAATTGCTAAATGATAGTGGTGGTTTTTGCCACTTCCTATTTTTAATCCCAATTATTTCCTACAAAGTTTTATCCATTCAGCTTTTCCATACCAATATATTCTTGTATTATATGACTGCTGAGAAAGACATTTGCTGTGCTTCAGCTGTGAAGCTTAAGTTAGGGTGACCTCAGTCACACATCAAGTTATATCATGCTCATTACACTGCATGTAAATTTCAAATGGAACTAATGGCTACAGCAAAATACTAAAGGAAACCTAGAATATACACTACTCCACCCCTGGTTCTTTCTTGTCATTTATATGCACTGTATGTTCTAACTTTACCCAATCAATTACTTGTGACCATTCTCACTACTAACTCTCCCTGCCGTGAAAGCTCAAATCGTTAAATGCTCTAAAAAGACAGTGCAAGAATATTAAGCCCTTATTTATGTCCCAGCCTTCATGCATACCCCATGACAGAAGCAGATTTCAAACAAATACACACAGTAAATGTAACACAGTACTTTACATCTATGCAGAATCATGGAATTTTTATAGCTGGCAGATTACCCAGTTGCACCCTTACTATTTAGAAATATGAAACTAAGGTGCAGAAAAGTAACTTATTTGAGATCATATAGCTAGGTTAAGAAGTAGTAAAGAAGACAATCATCTTCTAAATGAGTAGCCTAGACCCCAGGGCTGTGTCATAATCCCAAGGGGGCATGTTTGGGACCCCATGGGATGTGATCAAGCAAACAGAGGGTGATTAGATGAGTTGCATTGTGATACTTAACCCCAGAGTTGCCTTCAACCAATCACACCCTCTTCAGCTATTTAAGTCCAATATACTCCCATTCTCGATGCAGTAGCTGTACAAACACCAGGTGGATAAAGCACTGGGCCTTGACTCAGGAAGACCTGAGTTCAAGTTTGGCTCAGATACTTACCAGCTGTGTGACCCTGAGCAAGTCACTTAACTTCTGTCAGCCTCAGTTTTTTCATCTGTAAAATGGAAGGATGGTTTCTAATGTCCCTTCTAGCTCTAAATCTATTATCTCATGAATTCTGTCAATGCTTCTGCAAAGAATGGGTCAACCTGCTTTCCTAAGGCTCTACTCCATCCTCTCTGTAACTTTCCAAACCAATATATCCTTCCCTGGGCAATAGTCACTTATTTTCCCGATGCCTAGAGGCATCAAATCAAATTTTTGAGCAGAGGAGTAACATGACTAGTGATCTATATGTAAAAAAAAATTAGAGAATAACACCAGCTGACACTGATATGGTGCTTTACCATTTGTGGGGTGGTTTTATACACCATCTCATTTGATCCTCATGATTGTGCTATTTCAGATGAGGAAACTAAGGTTTCTAAAGATCAGGTGACCTTTTTATGGTCAGACTCCTAAGTATCTGAGGTGAAATTTGAATAGAGGTCAACCATGATCCCAGCACTTGATCCATTACTCCATGCTGCCAAGATATAAGAAACATAAACTGGAGGGGAGGTGAAATAGAGGTGGTGAAGCCCTGTTAGGAGTTGACTGCACCCAGGTCGTAATTAGATCCTATAGTAAGGTAGTAGCCATGAGGATACAGAGGAATGGAAAGATCAAGAGATCTGCCACAAGTGGAACTGAGAGGATTTGATCTGATAATTAATTCAATGAGAAAGAAAGAAGAGCCAAAAATACTGTAGTAAGCTTTTCAACAGGGAGACCAGGTGGTGTTACCGACAGAAAGAGTATATTCAGAAGGAGTAAAAAAGTAAAGTCAGGAGGTTTAAAGGGAAAATGTGGACAAGTTGATTCAGAAGTGCTGATTGCAAGCAGAAGTGGAAAAGTCTGGCTCTTAGTGGTAGATGTGCAACTAGAGTTTAAAGAAGTTAATACTGGAGAGAAAGATTTTTTGAATTATCTGTGTAAAGGTAGTAGAGGAATTACAGGAATGAATGAGTTTACCAAGGAGAGAAAAAGAAAAAGGCTGAAGACAGGAGTTTGGGGAACACATTGAGAGATCAAGAGAATAGAGTAGAAGAGGCAGAGATGGATCAGTCAGAAATGTAGAAGGAGAACCAGGAGAGAGTGATATCTCAGAATCCAAAGAGATCTGAGTTTTCAGAAGCACTGGTGGGTTGGGTAGCAAATGTAAGAGGTCATGGAGGATATGAACTGAAAAAACGTCACTAGGTATATCAATTAAGAGGTCATTAGTGAGTTTTCAGAAGGGAAGTTTCAGTAAAGTTTGAAGAGAGAGGGAACCACAAAAGAAGGGAGTGATGTGGAAGGAAACATCAAGACATAAATGACTACTTTCTAAAAAACCATGGCACTGATGAGGGAAAAGGGATGGTAGCTAGATGAAATAGATGGATCAGGGGAACTCCAAATAATGGAAAACGAAATGCTCTCGAACTTTTACTTCTTTTGGCTGAAAACTAGATTATTTTAGAAGCTTCAGAAAGTCATTTGTCTTAGAGTAGCATTTGGTAAATAAACTTTTAGTGTACTTTGATGGTTTTCTCATGGCTTTAACAGTTAATGCATATTTCCAAAATACCTAACAATGATATTTTCTAAGAGTGGTTTATATACTAAACAAAGACTAGCCTCATTCATTTGTCTTAGTATGTACAAATTCTATGGTTCATCATGGTTCATAAGTGCACATCATAATCTGGATAAGAGGGATTCTTCATCGACTTAGTAATGTACAGTACAGTACAGACTACCTGTATGAATGGGAAATTGTAGAGCTCTTTTAATGACCCCACAATCTCCCAGAAACAGAAACATTCCCCTTGTCTCCTCTGATAGTTCCATCACTCTTGTGCAGGCCTTCATCACCCACACCTGGATTATAGAAATGGCCTGCTGGAGGGTCTGCCTGCCTCAAGTCTCTCCTTACTCTGATCCATCCTCCATTCATTGACTGACATGATTTTCGTAAAGCACAGGTCTGACCATAACACTTGCCTACTCAATAAACTCCAGTGTCTCCCTATTGCTTCCAGGATCAAACGCAAAATCCTGTTTAGCATTCAAAGCCCTTCCTAATCTAGGTTGCCTCCTTTTCCAGTCTTCTTACACCTAACTCTCCACCACATACTTTGATTCAGTGACACTGGCCTCCTGGCTGTTTCATGAATAAGATATTCCATCTCCTAGTTCCTGGCATTTTCTCTGGCTGTTCCCCATGCTTGGAATGATATATCTCTTCATTTCCACCTGTTGACTTCCCTGGCTCTCTTTAAGTCCCAACTACAAACCCATGTTTGGGATTCCATCTTCCCTCCAGTTTATCTTTCTTATGACTTAGCAGCATGGGGTAGTGGATAGAATACTGGAATCAGGAAGATTTCTGTTCAGATCTGACCTATGACATAGAGTCTGACCATGGACAAGTCTCAAAGAACCTTAGTTTTCTCATTTGAAAATAATATCCATAATACAATTTGGACAATCAGTGATACATGAAAGCACGCTGCAAAGGCCATCAGTGTAAGCTACTGCTATTCTTTGACTAGCCTTTTTCAAACATAGAGCTAGACATGTCACTCTTCTGCTCAAAAATTTGGTGGCTCCCTATGGCTTACCATATAAAATTTAATTTCCCTTGTGCGACTTTTAAATTACTCCATAATTTGACTCCTCCTGCCTTTCCAGCCTGATTTCATGAAACTATCTCGAATATACACTAGACTTCTGCTGAACTAGATTACTTTGTTGGGAATTGCACATTCCCCAACCCCTCTTAACTTTGGTACCTTCACCCTGTCAATTATTTCCTATTTATGCCATATACAACATGTTTGTACAGATGTTTGCTTCTTGCCTTCCCATTAGACTGTGAGGCCCTTGAAGGCAGCGACTGTCTTTTGTCTCTTTTTGTTTCCCCAGTGCTTAGCACAGTGCCTGGCACATAGCAGGTGCTTACTAAATGTTTACTGACTGACTGACTAACTACCTGAATATCCTGGAATACTACAGTATCACTCAGCAGGCAATGGAAGGTCATACGATGGAGTGAGCTGCAACATGTAAAAAAATAAAGAATACGATTAAAGGATATCAGAGAGGTGTGATTAAAAGAAGATGGGTTGATTACTAGATAAGAGTAAGAGATAATCTATACTTGGACCATGTGGTATACTAGTCTCCTTGCCCCATAACAGACACAATAAGAAAGGAACAGCAGAATGTGGCTGACTTCAGGGAGGATATTGCCAGAAGTCATGCAGAATGGATGTGCATAGATGGACTATGACATTCACTACTACAGGAAAGACAGATCCCTTTGAGAGCTGAGAGTCTAAAGAGAATCTTCTTCTTCTTCTTTTTTTTGACTTGGGTCTATTACTTTATAGGTACAGGTAACGCCTGATGAGATTCATAAGTGTAGACTGGCACCCGATCTGCAACTCAAGGTTTTCCAGACTGTCTGGGGCACGCAGAATGATATACCCGGAATGTGAAAAGGCAGGACTTAAACCCTGCTTTCTACCACTATGCACACTGCCTCTCACACCATCATTTCTACTGGAAAAGAAATTCAAAGCCTTTGCCAATCTGTATGAGTTGAGGGGAGAAAGGAAAGGGGAAAAGGAAGGGAATAACCTATGTGCCAGGCACTGTGCTAAGCATTTTATACATATTATCTCATTTGATCCTCACAATAGCCCTTCAAGGAAGGTGTTCTTACTATCCCCATTTTACAGGTGAGGAAAATAAGAGGTTAAGTGACTTGCCCAGGGTCACATAGCTACCAAGTGTCTGAGGTCACATTTGAATTCAGGTCTTCCTGACTCCAGGCCTAGCTGCTTCAACAATAGTAGTTTCATAGAGCACTATCTATTACTGTTGTTATTTGCTAACTAGTTTCCCTCATGCCAGTCTCCCCCTTCCAAGTAAATCTTTACAACATTGCCTATAAATATATCTTCTGTTCATTATTTCCCACTCAGGTTTGAACATTTCCAGTAGTTTTCCATTACTTTCCAGAGAAAGTCCAAACTCGTTGCCTGACTTTCTAGGTGTTCCACAATCTGGTATCACCTCAACTTTCTAACTACATCTCCTAGTAGTTCCCCTATATTAGGGCTCCATTTAGCTACAGTCTACCCACTGCAGTCAAAACCCATTTGCTGGATTGGCCAGTGAATGACACTATGTTCTCTCCCTTTGCTAGGGATCAGGGGAGCCTGATGCAGGGTAGCATTCTAAGTGTATACGGTCATAAGAGAAGATGGAAGCTCACTGGAAAGGACAAGGAGAATTTTTGACTATCTTTGACTTTGATAACAGTTTTTGCTTGATGTCCATGTTATCCTGAGTGCTTGTAGGGGAACTGAGAATTCCACTTTTTGGAGATGTTTCTAAGTGCTACCCTGTTGAGGACAGTCAAGCCAAATTAATGAGAAAAATAGAATACTGGTAAAGCCTCTTAAGTTCCTAATCTTCCCCTGGGCACAGCCTTTAAAAAGTCTGTAGCCACTTAACACATATGGCCTAAAAGCAGGATTTTGGTGGAAAATTATATTTTCTATCAACATTTCTTAGAAATATCTGTAGAATATGTCCTCAAGTTTCACTTCTGACACCAACTGGTTTTATGACTGTGGGCAAGTCATCTAACTTTTCAGTGCTCTAGGCAATTCTCTAAGACTATAAGTTGCAAATGTGTATTAGACTAGGGAGTTGTCACACCAGACATTCCCAAGATTGATTGGGGTGGGAATGGGTGAAAATTGGGAATATGCAGGGCATAATGGCAGACACTTTTCAATGACAAAATGAAAAACCTCCCCTGCCCTCAAGGAGCTTATAATCTGCTAGGGATTTTTTTTGGTGGGGGGGAGAGACAGGGGAATGTAACATGTAAACAGGTAAGTATACACATGGTTATCTAACTGCAGAACAGTTGCCTTGGTAGAAGTTTCCTTACCAGCAATGAAATCACAGGTCCAGTATTGTCCCTATACTCCCAAGGACCCAGACAGACACAGACATAGACACACATGGTATCATAACCAACCATTACTATAAGCTCTTTCATGTGCAAATGGTAGCAAAAATTGTGGGAAATCACTTCAATTAAGTAGAAATGGTAATAGGCTGATAACTGTTACTAGGGGGGAAAAAACCCCTGTTAACCCAGTGAAATTTATTTTAATATTATTCCTGCAGGAAATCATCCATACAGCGTACAGTGTTGTAATAAGCTTCTAGAGAAGATAAAAGTTTTCCTGTCCAAGTTTCAGTAAGACCAGAAGAGGACAGAAATGGTTAGGAGGTAAGGAGGTTCCAAAGGCAGAAGCTGATTCCACATCTAACACACATGCAAACAGAAAACCACAGCTGTTTGAAGAGCCTACAAGTTTGCTTTGCACTAGTGTAGAGTAACTTGACAAAGCTCCAGTCTTGTCCTAGTTGATCATCTAGATGCTTCTTTTATATTTCAACAGATGTTGAAAACTGCATCAGGCCACTGTGAAAGTTCCAGTGATGGACTCTTGCTGTCGAATTTGTAAATGGCCCTGCTCTTCTCATGGCCAGCAGTGAATTTAATGTGAGGTTAGTCACAGAGTGATGGAGCACAGACTTCAACATTCTCATCACACTGAATACTCTCTTGGGGCTGGTACTAAAAGGAGGTAGTCACATTAGTGTCAGCATAATCACACTAAAGGCTTCTGGGTTTGTCTGTTGGTTAAAAAAGGGACTTTAGTATTTCTATGCTTACTGAGTTCTTTCAGGTGGAGACACTTCCATTCCAGAGAATAGCAGGAAACAAAAAAATCATTAGTTCCTGTGTCGAAATTTCTGAGACTGACAGGTTGAGTCATATAGCAATATATCTTTTATTACTTCATCTGACAGCTTCAGATTGCATGCTGAGTTTAACTGAACTGATATATACGTTCTGCAGGTGTTCTGTTGAGTGGAAATTTTTTGGACAATTTCTGGATGACACAGAAGTAAAACACCTGGATATTGGATAAAGGCTTGTGTGCTTGTGTCTTACCTACTTCTGTCTGTTAAATAAATTAGGTTTTGCTTCCCAAGACAAGTCAGATAACCTAGAGTCCAGGGAAGTAAAAGGAAGTATCCGTAAATCACTGGCAATTAGAATGAGATGGTAGGATCCAATTACATTTGTGTCTTGAAAACAATATGTTTATCACAGTTGGTAGCCACAAAGGTTAGTCAAGAGAGGTACCAAGAAGATGACACAGGAAACCTGTGGAATTTCCTTCAGGTAAAGATGGATAGCAAGGAGAATTCTTTTGTGACTTGCTGGGCACTATGCTTGCGATTCTTGCTGTGTCATGTAACACTCACTTATGTATAAAGTGCAAGTTGGTCTCTGTCCTTAAGGAGAAAGTGAAAAGGCTTGAGGATGACATTCCTACTCTTTAGATTTTCCAGGAGAATGAAGTATTTTCTGAAAGAATGGAAGTATGTAAAGAAAGAGACAAAGGAGGAAAAAAGATGTAATGAGGTAAAAGGGCATTTTCACCTGTCAGGAAATTAGATGGCAGATAAATGTGACACAGAGGGAAAAAGGGGAGAAAGAAAAACCACTAACTATTTGGATCTATGTATAGTAAGTATGATGCTCTTTCTGAAGCAGGGTGAATTGGACCGTATCAGTAGGCAGTATAGTGCCTGGAACATGGTAGGAGTTTAACAAATGTTTGTGGATGGAAAAAGTAGATTTTTGTTTCAAGAACTGGTGCTTGATTTAGGGACCATGAGATGGGAAGACATTCAATAATGATCCAAGAAGAGAAGGGGTAGCTGCTGAGCAGTAACTCTACTGAGGAGTAACAAGTTAGCACAAGTCCACTGTCTTCCCGGAACATCAATAAACGACTGACTGAGGGCCTCCTGAGATGAAGGCAACCCTTGATGCCCCACCATGGTGAATAACAGGAAGACAGATGATACCATCAAAAGGAACCTAGAAAACACCATTAAAGATTGAGATGTTTAGGGCAAACTTTTCTCCTCCCCAAAGAAAACAAACAAAAACTGAAGATCTTGAGTTCTCAGGTACTACTAACTAAATAAGGCAGATATGGAAGCTGAATGACTAGCTAAAACAAGGAAAAGATAGGATTTGGATGTCTGGATGACTGCTTAAAACACAAGGAATGAAGTGCATCAATAACTGAGCCTGGTAAAAAACACAACTGCATGTAGTTCTTTGAATCTAATTAAGAGGGCTTTAATTTGCAGATGGAAGGGCAGATAGAAAATTGCCTTCATAGATCTGACAAGTCTAGTAGCATGTATGAACAGCAGGAGACAGGCCTAGTAATTCATGTGAGATAATATGTAAGGAGAGAGAGAGAGAGAGAGAGAGAGAGAGAGAGAGAGAGAGAGAGAGAGAAATAAAACCCATGGCCTAAGAAGTCTGTAAGTAGAAGTAAAAAAGGTATATGTAAATAAATAACATGGTCCAGAGAATCAAATGCAGAGAAGACAATCTGACCTCATAAGTATCATTGAGACTAAGTCAAACAGGAACCCAACTAGAAATTTGGACCTAGTAGGGTTTATTTTACTCAAAATGAAACAGAATAAATAAAGGGGCATCCAAACGTTGTATATCAATTGGCCAATAAACAAGTATTTATTAAGCATTTACTGTGTACCAAGCACTGTGCTAACCTTTGGAGATACAAAGACCACAAAACCAGTTCAAAAGTAGGACACTGCAGTAGTAGCACACTTCATCTATATGGAAATTTGCTAGTATTCTTTCTGCCAAAAGCTGAAGCACTAACTTGTGTTAATTATAATGTCATCTTTCAAAGGTTGAAGAAGTATAGGAAAACTACTATTTAGACCCAGATTCTCTCTTTCTTCAAGACACATTCTTTTTATATGTATTCTGAACACATAATTATCTATGTCCTTGTGGTCATCTTCATTAAAATACAAACTGGTTGTGAGTAGGGATTCTTTCATTTATTTTACTTGTATTCCTAGCACAATGTCTGGCACATTAGTAAATGCTTATTGATTCACTGATCAAGCAAGATGAAGTAGTAAGAGTACAAATCTGCAGGACAAGTGGCCATTCTGTCATAATTTGTGATAGAAGAGAGGAGTGCTAGATATAGACTAATCTGTACCTTAGATTTTAGGAGAGTAAATTTCAGAGGGTTCAGAAAAGCATAGCTAGCATACCTTCTTAAGCCCACCATCTGCCACTCCATTGCCCTATGGGAGATGGACAATTTTAATTCTTTAGAAATTATGATATTCCATACTGAGGCTAAACAGATGGGCCTTTTTTGAGAGAGAAGTTTGGAGTCATTAAAAAGCACTGCATTGTTTCCCAAAGGATCTATTGATTGTGTTAAAAATATGTGGTATAATATAGTTTTGTTTGTTCTCTCTAGCTGATAAATGGTAAATGATTTAGATTTAGGGAATTTTGATTAGTATAAAATTATCTCATCTTTGAGCTAACTGAAGTTTGTTATAAATGTTACTTTTACAGTTATAATGATTTAGGCATATAATATGTACTACTGTGGCAGCCTGGGCAATCACAGCTATGAGGCAGAAGATGGGTGGCAGAAGAGAAGGACACTGGTGGATTTACTAAAAAGGCACCTAGAATGGGTAGGAAACTCTGATTCCAAAATTACATGTCAACTGCATGTGAGCTTCTTGAGAGGTAGGCCTGTCTTATATTTTTGATTTGCATGCCTAATGCTTAGCACAGTAACTTGCATATAGAAAGACCTTCCTAAATGTTTTTTCTTTCATTCATTCATTCATTCATTCAGGCAGGCAGGCAGCTTTAGGTGATTGCCCTCCAATCTATACCTTTTGCATATAATAGAACTATACGGAGGACAATAACTTCTATCAATTACCTTAACATACATTCTATCACACAAGAAGCATTTATTAAGCTCCTACAATGTGCCAGGTGCCAGACTAGATGAAAAAGAAAGTCTCTTGGTTTCAAGGAGCTCATATTCTATCAGGGCAGGTAATATTGTGTATATATGTATGTGTGCATATACGTATACACACACATATATACATACAAATATGAACATGTAATATGTGTGTGTACACACACACACACACAAAACATATAATTGGTAATTTTGATGCTTAGTGCTAACGTCAGAGGGATCAGAGTAATTCTAACGTACAAGGTGGTGCTATAGGTGAGCTTTGAAATAAATTACGGATCGTAAGAGGTGGAGGTGGCAAGGGAGCACATTCCAAGCATGGGGGAAATTCTCAGTAACACACAGAGTTGAGAGAGGGAATATTGTGTATGAAGTACAGCATTAAAAGGCAGTTTGGCCAGACTGAAGAATAAGTAAATGGGAATAATATATATAAAGCTGGAAAGATATGCTGGAGTGAGGTTATGAAAGGATTTAAATACCAAACAACAGCATTTGTATTTGACAACAGGAGTAATTGTGAGCCATTTCTTTCTGTCTCTCTTCTCCCTCACCAATATCTTAAGCTGAACAGTCAAGTCTTTCTTACTGTTTTTGAAATCCAAAAATGACAACAGACATTTCTTCACCAACTTCCAAACAACACTCAATAAAATATTATATTTCTCTCCCCAAACCATGCAAATATTTCCCCTCAAATAGCTTCTTGTGAACCTTAGCCTCTGCTCTCCACAATGCCCTGAAACTTAAGTGTTTCCTATCACTAAGACAAGTGACTGCTGGCTGCTGTTTATGGGCAAACATCTGCTCTATTTTAAGGATGGTACAAATGACTAGAAAAGGAGTTTCACATGATGATTTATGAGAGCAGAGACTTGTGGAAGGAAGTACAAAGAGCACAGAAATGTTTTCTAAAGTGCTATCAAAGAATAATTCTCATGGAGTTTTACGATTATGCAGATAGTAACAGAAAAGGTTTATACAGTGGCTGCCCAAAGGAAAAGGGTCTGGAGGTTTGAAATGGAAATTTGAAATTACAGAAACAGTCCTTCAGTCAAATATTCATTGTGCCTCATTGTGTTAGGCTTCCAAAACTAAGAGGATTTGGAGCTTGAAGGGACATATGGGAGCACCTAATCCAACTCACTCCTTTTGTAGAATAGGAAACAATAGCTCAGAAAGCTCAGTGACTTGCTCAAGGTCTCACAGACTAAGCAAAAGAAATAAAATTCAAAGCTACCTTCTCTGACTCCAGTTCTATTGCTTGTTTCACTCCATCATGCAATTCTATTAAATTCCCTAGGAAGAACATTTAGTAGGTGCTAATCATGTACAAGGCACTGTTAGTCTTCTGGGGATAAATGTGCTATGAGAAACGACACATTAATTCATTTTTTTTTCCTATTGCTTCCTATTCAGTTTACAATGAAGGTGACTAAAAAAAAAATAACACAGTCACGACTGGATTAAATTTTTGTGTCTGTTATATAATTTGATCTTGATTTTAAAAGTCTTCCATTATAAATATTCTTCTGATGAAATATCTCACCAAAATGAATGGAGTTCCTAAAGAACCAATTTTATCTGAGAAAGAATGTAAGTTTCTCTATAATGGCACAGTCTTTCCCCCAGGGAACCCCTTGCTCTACTTCGTGGCTAACATCTCAGAAACTGTCCCCCTTGTGTTTTATCTCTGTTGTAGCCTCAGCACTGTTGTCTCTATGCTTAGTGTCCAAAGAACAGCCATTATTTTATTGTATTTTTGTAACACGCCTGTACCCTGAGCAGTAAATTGCTATGTTGGACTAACAACTGGATGTGACTCTTCTTGCCGCTAACTGCCATAATCCCAATTTCAAATCTAATAAATAGAGGGTAATTTACCGCCTATCAGTATCTATGATCATGCAGAAATGGAACTACTGTCCAGGCTTTGAAAAGAAATGCAAACGAATGACTTTAGTGTATTGTGTAGGTTGTTTATTTTCCCATCTTTTAAATAAGGTCACTTGTGTTTATGTACTTGTCTTTCTTAAAAGCTTAAAAATGTTAGCACAGCAAAGTGAGTAGATCAATATTTCAAATTCCTCATGAGAGACAAATCATAGAGATAGGTACAAACAATTGTGTAAGGTCACATTAAATATTCAGCTGCTCCTAATGTGTTATTAAAGAATCATTAAGCAACTACTTTAAAATACAAACAACATGAAAACATCAGTAAAAATCTTTTTTTTTTCTCCTTAAGGCTGCTGCCTTGTATTTTGGTGATTACAAGAAAGGTGACTTAAAAAAAGGGTAACATGATCACTCTAATAAATTTTGGTTTCTATTATATAATTTGATGTTAGTTTCAAAGGTCTTCCATTACAAAATGTCACTTCCTCTATTATAAGCATACTATGTGTTCACAGCCATTTAAAAAAATTTTAAAAGGCAGGAAGTACAAAATACTGAGGAAACCATGGCCTGCTTTGCATTGAGGGAACCAAATAAACTGCACATTACTTTTCCTTTATGATTTTCCCCCCTTTTATAGTATTACATGGAATATCCATAGATGCAAATGTGTTGTCAGTAGAGATTAATAAAAGCTGCATCCTTCATTACAATACAAAAAATTAAGAAATATGAGTATTCTAAAGAAGAGGATAGGTGAATTCTTATTTCACCTTTTTTGGCTGAACACATTTCTCATTTAACTAATGGAATTTGGAAGATTAGTCTGAATTCTCTTAGTAAAAGAGTGGATACTAATTAGAATAAGAAGTCTGGGAAGACTTAGAAAACAATAATTCTCTGCAGTAGAGAATAACAAACATGAATTGAATATTAAGTCAACAATCTTCTCTAAAGGTCAAAAGAAATGTTCCTGAGGAATAGAGTTTGCTTAAATTTACATGTGCGTGCACGCACACGCACACACACTCACTCATTCACTCTCACACACAAAACAGAGAGCCACTTCGGCAAACATACTCACCACAATGTCTTCAGGGAAAGTATCTCTGCTGAAGGAGCCATCATCAAACACAACTTCATAGAAGGTTTGGGATGTCACCTCTATTACTCTGCAGCTATAATATCGTGTGTTCCGATGCTTTGAGATGACAGTCTGACCGACAGTGATTGCCTTTTCACAAGCTTTGGATCTCTTTCATGTGGATGAAGAGAGAGAAAGGGAAAGATAATCAATTAACAAATCTTACCATGCACTCACTGTGTACATGGCACCATGGAAAATACCGGGGAATAACAAAGACAAAAATGAAATAGTCCTTGCTGTCAAGGAGCATACGTTCTGCCAAATCATTAAAAATATCCATTTCTATGGTCAAGAGATGTTTTTCATTTTTTTAAGACTTTGTCTCCCTATCTGACCCTGACTGGAAATGCTGCACCTAGTCACAATCTCACTTATATGATCAGTACAGAAGTTTTGACATGCTTGGTTTCTTACCTGGACTAATTTGTCCCTCCTTAGGAAGCCTAGCTACCCTAGTTAGCCCTGACCCTGTACCTGGGGAATCACCATATTGGGGCCAGACAGTGCAAATACCCAATCACCATTAGTCCTATTACAGTTTAGAATTTCAGAGCTCATGGGATCCACTGCCTTATTCTCCCCAGTAACAGGAATTACAGGTATGTGCTATCATACATAGCTGAAAAGATTTTTTTAAAGGTGCTCAGTAGAGCTGGGCTAATAGCATACAGGACTGGTGATTTGGACAAAGAAAACTTTAATCTAGAATAGTTTTATATTGATATTAATCACTAGTTAAAATAACAGCAATCATTCTGTACTAAAATCCTACTTTGATGCTTTATTATAATATGAAGGTGACTCTAGCTCCAAAACAGCTACTTATGGCTTTGAAATACAAGGCCTGAAAAGTCTTACTAGACTTTGAGTATAGGTTGAAAGAGAAATTGTCTGTTATCTAGGACCAGTCAGCTTAAGGTAGGAATAACTCATCACCCAGAGGGCTGGCCTTAGCTCCCAAAGAAGACTATCTATGACGTAGAGGGCATACACACTAGTGCAATCATAGATCTACGCAGTATTAAAGCAAGAAGAATACCTAAAAGATAGTTTCACAGCATTAAGAATCTCTCCTATATGCTCTCTAGGATTAGCATACCCAAGGCAACAGCGGAAAACATAAGTGATCAAATGCTTGCTACTGAAGACCAAGAGAATATATGACGAAATATAACACACATCACTTGGAAAAACGTGTCTGTTATCACACAGGAAATGCATCCCCAATATGTCTCCTACATACACAGTGGACTCTGTCATCTGGAGGAATGAAATCAAAAGTGTCTTACCAGGGTAATAAGACAAGGGGGGTCCTCTCCCCACTCTGCCCCTTCACCTCCTCCCTGAGCTGGGGAAGTAAACTATAAATCATTTCCTATTGGTTGCTAGGTTGGCTAGGTAAAATTCAATAGGCCTTTGGCTGCAGCTGGGCATGTAAACTTTTTGACAGAAGAAGATGTTAATAAGCCGGAGTGATTTAAATGCTATGTCTTTTTCAGAACAAATGTTTTGAATTAGAAACGTTTACTGAAACAGCATGAAGATACTGCATGACAGATGCCAAACCAATTACCCAATTTCTTCCTTTTCCCCCTTTAGAATGTCTCTAATTTTACCAAGCAAAAAAAAAAAAAGACTAGCAAATGCAATAATAAATACCCATAGCCACAAATGTCTTCAAACTTATAAAACCTTTGTATTTGTAAATTTTAAAAAACAATGGCTTGGAGTTAGTCCATGCTAGTGCTTCAACTTAGCATTATTTGCTTCAAACTGATGTTCCTCTTGAGGAGATATTCACATTGACCTAAGAATTACAGTATAACTATTGTATCCAATCTAGGTCATTTCTCCTTCCCAGCACATGCTTTATTAAAACTGTCATCCATTAGATATTTATTGCTTCTGAACATATCTGCTTAGGATTTGGATAAAGCAGATGGTAATTTAGTTTTACGTTTATTAAATTACCCTTCCTCTAAATTATTTTTTCTTTAAATTCCATGACACTATGATAGATTCATTAGATTCTACCCTGACTTTGGAAAACCATAGCAACCATATAGTCTAAACCAACTTGATATATTGCTGTACGAATACTTACAACACTATAATTTTTTTTTAATCATTATGAAGTATATTGTATTCATTTCATCAGGTACTGGGGAAGACACAAAACTGAGAAAAAAACACTGCTCTTACTTCTCAAAGACTTTACAATCTGGTAATCAAAGACAGAGACAAGCCTACATATATAGCTATAATACACAATGCTACATGGTAGCATTTTATGCTATAAAAATTATTTATAGTATAAAAACACTTTATTTTATACTATATACTATAAAGCTACAAAACAAAAGCCAACTGAAGCCTGAGGATGAGGGTCCTTATTGACCTAGGGGATAAGAGAAGACTTTATGAGGAAGGTGGTATTTACCGAATTGGGAATTTCATCCTAAGTACAAGTACATTGTATTTTTTTTTGGTTGTTGTTTCAACATATTTTGATTCCAGTTTTTTGATATCAAAAGCACTGCTGCTCTAAACACATCTTTGTACATAAGTGTGTGTGTGTGTGTGTGTGTGTGTGTGTGTGTGTACGTACAGTACTAATTACTTCCTTGGTAGGTGTAGTCCCAGAAGTGAAATTTAAGTAAAAAATGCAAAATTCCAGAATAAAAGAATCCAATATATTCCAGAATAGATGAATCCAAGTCACTACTTCAACAACAGTGACTTGCTGAAACTAGTCTTAGTCTTCCCGTAACTATCCCATTTTCCCATCTTTAAGCAGTTTAATGAGCACAAAGTAATACCTTAGAATGTTTTAACTTTAATTTCTGACTATAACAATTTTAAACATTTTCAGGTGGTTATTAGCAACCTTCTTTTTTGGAAAACTGTTTATATGCTTTGGCTATACTTGTCTATTGGGGAATGGCTAATAGACTCAGATTTGTGTGAATTCACCATAAATTTTGTGAATCTGACTTTTACCAAAGTTATATGTCAAATGTTTTTCCCCAAAACCTCATTATTCTATTAATTCTTGCTATATTTATTGCCAGCAAAAGCGTTTTAATATCATATAGTTGAGATGGTATTTTTATGATGTCTGGCTACAAATTTTTCCCATAGTCATAATTATGAAAGTCAGTCTTTCATTCTCCTCTAATTTTGTTATGGGATGATATTCTATATTTAGGATCATAGAATCATAGATTTTGAGCTAGTATGGACCTGAAAGGCCATCTAATTCAACCATATAGCTATAAGTGTCTCAGGAAGGATCTGAACTTAGATTTTACTGACTCCAAGTCCAATGGTACTATCCATCAGCCACCTGACTTTGTTATAACTTAGCAAATCAGTTTGGAATCACACATTCTACTAGTGGTCAAATCCTACTGTGAAGGGCTTTTAAGAGGGAATTGCCCTTGGGGAGAGAGAAGCAACTTTCTCTCATCATCACCCTTCCTATGATTAAGGAACAACCTTTTAAACTTTAGAAGGTAGGAAAAACTGGAGTTTCCATCCTGGGCTTACATCAAAATATAATTCAAAAAGATTAACAAAACAACATTGCAATACAACATAGATGATGTTAATTGCTGGTTTTCTAAGCCAACATCCAGCTGTGGGGGTTCCATTTCTACTTCAGTTTGACATCAAGGATGTAGATGTTAGAGGTTTCCCTGGAGTATCAGTAGCTGATAGCAGCATCTGCACCAGGAGCTAAGGGTTACATTGATCACAAACTAGATACACTGAGGAAAGACAGAGGTCCTGAACTTTGGTACCCAGCAGAATGTTACACACCTAAGAGGAACTTCATGGAAACTCCAAGAATGAAGAAAAGTACTTTAATAACTTAGAGCTATGAGTTTACCCTTTGGCCAAATGTTCTAAGTTTGATAGAACTCTCCTCAGGGAATGTGTGTGTGCAAGGGGATATTGTGTACCTGATTTAGGAAGGAATGCTTTTGTAACAACTGTCAGAGTCATATCTGCTTAGTAAATTAACTCTGGTTTATAATCAATGGAGACAACATTAATGGGGCTCATGAGTTATAGTACTAGAAACATCAGGCCCTCAGTGTTACCACTAGAAACCTGAGAAGGAGTAGTCTTCTACCCTCCAGAAACAGAACCCATCAATGTCTTTGGGCAAGTAGCCCTGGAGGGATTATTACACTGATGTAATTTACTTGGTAATCCATCTAGACCAGGTAAATTTTTTTCTTCCAAAGTTCATTTATGTTGTTTGCTCAGTTTCCTCTTCTGAGGTTAGACAGTTTAGATTCTCTATTTCCTATTTTGTCATTTTGGGTAATTACAACTTTTTTGAGTGCTCATTCATTCCATTTTCAGATTTGTTGGCATATAACTGGGTATAGCAGAATCTGATAATTTACTTCTTTATTCTTTAGCAATTTTTCCCTTCTCTTTTTAGATCTCAGTAATTTACTTTTTCTGTTTCTTTTTAATTAATTAAATTAGTTGATGGTTTGGTAATTTCATTTTTTTTCTTTTTAGAAAACCAACTTCTTGTTTTACTGGTTCAGTAGTCTTTTTGGTTTCAATTTTCTTAAGCTTTTCTTTAATTTTCAAAAAATCTTAACTTTGTACTTATTTATGAATTAAACATGTTGATTTTTCTAGCTTTTTGGCTGAATACTTTCTATGTACTGGTTTCCTCTTTCTTACTTTTGTTAATAAAAGTATGAAGAGATGTGAATTTCACTCTAAGGATTACGTTAGCTGCATTATGTAAATTTTCTTATGCTGTCTCATTGTTATTATAATTATTCTATCTACAATTTATTCTGACTCATTCATTCTTTAAAATAATATCATTTAGTCTCCATATGTGCGGCAACTTCATATTTCCTTTACTAATTGTAATTTTTATTATATTGTGATCTATTTACTATTTATTTTCTCTTTGTGTGCTTATTTATGCATTCTTTATGCCCTGCCACATGATCAGTTTTTTGTAAAGTAGTATGTTATCTTGAAAAATAAGCATATTCTTTATGATCCCTAATCCCTATGATTCTATAATCATCAAACAAGTATCATATCTAATTTTTCTAATATTTTGGTGAAATCCTTCATGCCTTTTTTATACATCTATTGCAACTAAATCTAAAGGAGGCACAGATATCACCATATCTTGCCATCTGGGACTTATCATAAATCAATGAACTTTTCATTTAATTAGTTCTGCTACAATACTGGTTTTGAAAACTTGATTTTGTTCTAATGTATATGTTAGGAAACAATTTGAGCATGACTCAAATTCTATGTTTGCGAGATTTCATTCCAAGAAACAACAAAAATGTGGAAAACAATGCCACTTCACAATAGCTCACAAGTTTCGAATCTCCTCCCACTTCCACAAGCTAAGTTCAGGTCTTTTTCAAGGTAAAGTGTCATATTTATTGTATATTTTCTGCTCCAATAGCAGCCTTGGGCAGAGGATGGCTAATTTCAGTTTGTAGTCATGCACTTTATCCCCAAACCACCCCACCATTCCTAAATTTGAAGGCCTTCAGAGGTGGCTCTAGCTCCTACAATTGACTTTGGGGCCGGGGGTATGGATGGAGCAGCAACCCAAGGCTAGGGACACCACCACTATTTATTGTAGTATTTTTGTATTTCTTAGCTATTTAACAAATATAAAACTGTACCATAATTTTTATCAGGTCCCTGCCTCTTCTGTGTCACTGATGAAATTTTTGAGTGTTTTCTCCCTAACCCCATATTTCCCATAAGATATGTGGTTTTTATTGTACAATCTTGAATAAGGTAGTAATTTTTCAGGGAAACATGTATTTTGTTATTGCAAAACTGACTGTACTTAGAAACTGTTATTTGAAGCATACATAATTGTTTCATTAGCTATAGTGCCTTTAAGCATAATGTTGATTCCCTACTTATCTCTCTTGAACACATCTCTTTTTAATATTGCTTTAAGATCATGATTTTCATTTCTGTCTTTGTGATTCAAATGAAGCATAGTAGATTCAACTTCAAACCCTCAAATTTACTCTTTATGTTTTAAAAGGTATGCATTAAATATAGCAAATTGTGAGATTTTGTTTCAGAATTCATTTTACCACTCTATATTTCATGGGTAAGTTTATACCATTCATATTCATTATGATTATATTTTCTCCTTCAACAAATCTTGCCCTTTGAAAAAAATAGAAAGAAATTAGCACCAAGGATTTGCCATTAGTATTCACAGTCTCTCAGATTTAGAACTAAAAGGGATCTCTAGGTCATTTAATCTCACCCCATCCTTTTACAAATGTGTAACAGGAGGCATAGAGAGATTATGTAACTTTTAAATTCCCACAACTAGTCTGACTTGGAACTGATTCCACTCTCCTCCTTTCCCCTTACCTTCCTAGCTGACCTCATCACTCAACTGAAGCTGCCCTTTCCAAAGCTACCAATAATTTCTTAATT
Source organism: Phascolarctos cinereus (assembly GCF_003287225.1). Lineage (NCBI taxonomy): Eukaryota > Metazoa > Chordata > Mammalia > Diprotodontia > Phascolarctidae > Phascolarctos > Phascolarctos cinereus. The sequence continues at coordinate 117,935,755 of NW_027555847.1, forward strand.
GCAAAATCTTAGCCCTAATTCTTCTTGATTCATCTGCTACATTTGAGCTGTTGGCATGAGAAGAAACAATCAGATGAGAAGGAGAACAAGGAGAGGGTTGTGTCTCCTCCAGGTTTGGGTTTGTTTTGTTTTGTTTTGTTTTTCTGACACTGCTCTCTCCTGGCTCCCCTCCTCCCTATCTGACTGCTCCTTCTTAGCCTCTTTTACTCGATCATCATCCACATCATTCCTCCTAACTGCTAGTCTTTAACCTCCTTCCTTCCTTGGTTACCTAATCAGCGATCCCACGGGTATTAATGACTCCTAGAATCTATACTTCCAGCCCCTGAACTTCACAACAACAATTTTAAACTCAGTATACTAAAGACATATTAAACTCAACTTGTCTAAAACTGAATTCATTAATTCTTACTCTAAACTCATCCCTTTCCTAACTGTCCACATGTCTACCAAAAATATCACCATCCTTTCAATGTCTCAAGTTTGGAATCTCAAGATTACCTTGGACTCCTTACCCCACTTCCATCCAATTAGCTGCCAAATCTTGCCAATATGACTATTGCTATCCACTCCCACAGTTGTCTACTACTTTGATTTGGAAACTCATCACTTTTTCTGTAGGTTATTGCATTTTCCTAGTTAGCCTTCTTGTCTCATCTCTTGATGCTCCAGTTCATTTTACATAAGACTTCTGTGTCTGAGGTTATAATAATGATAGAAAAACACTTATTATGTATTCACTGCAGACACAAATACAAAAATGAGGTAGTCCCTGTCCTCAAGGAGATTACATTCTAATAGGGGACACAGCACACACGGGAGAGTGGTGGCCAGGGTAGATAATTATAGTTTGAAAGTCACAAAGATGATGAATAGAATAATAGGGTAGCACAATGTCATTCCCTTTCTAGGAGCAATGGTAGTGTTGAACTGATTATAGTTGATTATGATTCTTAGAGCAAGCATTGGAAAGCTGGGGTAAAGGAAAACTTGGGAGAAGATTCCTGATGGCCGCATAAAAAATGGGTGGTGTGAAGATAAAGATTCCTGGTTCCCAGGGGTGCAGACCTGAGTGTGTAAGCTCCTTCTAGGTATAGCTGGGTGGTAAATGGCTTGGGTTTAAAGATGAAGCTCTTAGGGTTCTGGGGAGTAAGGTGGTGACTGGCTTGGATCCTCCTAAGTATTGTCTCTGGTCATTCACTTTAGAGGTTGTTGCAGGTGCTGAATGTGTGAGAAGGCTGAGTTGCTCAAAATATAAATTATAAATTCCGCCCAGTGTTTCCCAGATCCTCAAGGCCAGTGAGACTGAGAAGCAACATTAAAAACAAGTGTTTATATAAGAACAAGTCAGCCTCTAATTCCATTGAATATTCATCCTGTGCATGTACCAAAGAAGACCCTGGCAAGATGTACTTTCCTTCTACCAGTATCCCTGATCTGTCTGGCTGTAACGTATCCTTCGATAAACATCACTGAATTATAGATGAATTGTGCATTGGGTTTTGCTTTCACTTTTTAGTGGCGTGACAGTAATGTTTATCACATAACTATTCATTTAGAGAACATTTTTATTAGATGTTGGGAATGGAGAGATTGAACTCCAACCCAAAGAATAAATCCCTCAAACATAATACATATTGGGAATTATGGCATCTGGAAACTATATTTCTGGATGACTTTAATGTAGGGTTCATTTCAGCTGGTGACCTAAGGTTTCAATTGACCATAGTTTGCCCACTGGTTTCACTACCTCTAGGTATTTAAATAAATTATTTCCTGAAATACATACCATTCAGCCTTTTTGTTTCCTCATTTTGTTTTCTACAAGTCAGTGGTTCTTTGAAACCTATTCTCCAGGTCAGTTTTTGTTATTGTAGATATTTCATCTGTTCTTAAAATTTTGCCTTCAACTTTCCTCTACTATATATTGTATCACTGAATTTTTGAATTCTTATCCTCCATTATATTTTCCAGGATGTCCATTGCTTTGCTGAGGTTTCTGAATTTTCTGTTCTGTACCACTAATTTTCCTTTCAAGGCTATCTGTGAAGAGCCCCTATTCCTTTTTATATACAAATATTAATAGATAACTCAACTGATTAAAGATCTCTTGTAATAAAGTAAAATAGTTAAATAAAACTGACAATTACATTAACCTCATCTGAGACTGCAAATACTTCACATCTGTTTGTAACAAATATGCACAGTAAAGCAAAACAAATGGGGCATTTTCTCTCCATATATCTATATACAGATATAGATATATATACACACACACACACATTTATATACATGTGTATGTGTGTGTATACACACATATATGAAATCTTACACCTTAAATCTATCACCTCTTTGTAATGGATAGCCATTGTTTTGATCATAGGTTTTACAGGTAATGAAGTTATTTGTTTTTATAGAGTTGTATAAATTTTGCTTCTAGTTCTTCTCATTTCATTCTACATTCAAAAGTCCTCAAAATTGACATTTTTATAATATTGATGTTTTAGTATAAATTGTTCTTCTGGTTCTGCTTACTTTACTGAATATCAGCTCATATTAGCTTTCCCATTTTTTAAAATTGTCTGCTTCCTCATTTCTTACAGCATAATAGTACTCCAACATATTCATGTTATGTCATCTTATTCAGCCATTCCTCAATTGATGGGCATCCTCTTAGTTTTCAATTGTTTGCCACCAGGAAAAGTGCTGTTGCAAATATATGTATTTTTAACATAAAAGACCTTTCCCTCTTTCTTTGATCTCTTTTGTGTATATACCTCAGTGGTATAACCGAGTCAAAGGACATGGACTACTTGGTAACTTTCTGTGTAAAGTTCCAAATTGCTTTCCAGAATGATTACACTCCTTCACAGGTCTGCCAACGGTGCTTATTACAGAATTACAGAATTACTTGGGAGTTAACCTTTCAAGATACATACAAGATCTATATAAATAATAAATTGTTAATGTATTATATTAACTGTTAATAAATATTAATAATAAACAACTGTTCACAGAAATATACACCTAAGTAGGAAAATATTGTTCATGGGTAGAATGATCCAATACAATAAAAATGACTATTCCCTCAATTAATTTGCTTATTAAATGCCATAACAATTACCAAAGGTTTACTTTATAAAAATAGGAAAAAAAAATGAAATTTGTATGGAGGGAAAAAAGGTAAACAATTTCAAGAGACATAATAAAAGAAAATGAGAACCAAACAGGCCTAGAAGCAACAGATCTCAAACTATACCACAAAGCAGTAACTATTAAAAACAATTTGGTATTGGTTAAAAAATTGATCCCAAGTAATTCTGTAATTCTGTAATAAGCATCGTTGGCAGACCTGTGAAAGAGTGTAATCATTCTGGAAAGCAATTTGGAACTTTACACAGAAAGTTACCTACATAAAATAGGTTCTCGACTAGTTGAGAACATTGTACTTAACTGCTTTACTTTCCTTCCCTTTTCTCTTCTCCTCATGTTGTATGTCTATTTTTTTCCTGCTTTTTTATGATTTCTTATTTCATCTTTTCTAAAAATAAGAATTTGTATCATAGGTTATATTTTACTTTTGTTTTGGCATTGTGTGCTCATCTTATCTGAACCAGATCTTAGTCACATGCCCATCGTTAATGTGTGTGGTCTCTTTTTTGTAATAGGTTAAAAATGGTTTTCAGATGGTCAAGCTGAGGCAGGAAGGAGTTAGGAATCTAGCTAATGTTGTGGAGTGTGAAGAGCAGTGGATTTGGAGTAAAAAGAACCCAGATTCAAATCCCACCTTGGCCACCTGACACTTTCAATAGGTCACAAACTCTAAAGGCCTTATTTTTCTCATTTTGAAACTGAGGAAATTGGATAAGGTAACCTCTGAGTCTAAAGAAAAGACCAGGAAAGAGCAATGATACAAGTAGTAAACTAAATGATTTTTCTTGAGTTGAGAAAAGGGCACAAAGTCAGAGGGGATTGTGTGAGAAAATTCACAAGGTCTTGGAGGAGGCAAAGGTAGTAGAAAACACATAGTAGGCATAGTCTTGATCAGAAAAAAAATGTGTTCAGGTCACAAATATTTATTTCTTGTTGAGGATATGAAATTTATGTGCATTGGTTGCTGAGGATGGACAGAAAACAAATTAAGTACACAACCTTCATCGAAATAAAAATTCTCATAAGCCTCAAGCATGACCATTTCATGAGAAGCACAAGGGGAAAGGCTGCTTCCATAATGCTATTCTGATAGGATTCTTGATTTATTTATGCAGGAAAATTTATTGACAAGCACACCCTATAACTGATTATACATCGTAGAAAATATTTCCTGTCAGAAAAGTCTAAAAGCCTATTGATGTTAAGAATGTCATTTCTGATCGGAAAAGACAGTCATTATGCAAGAGGCGCAATCAGATTAAAGGCATGGCTATGGTATTTCGAAGATTAGTGTGCAGGCTCTGCTTCTTAAAGCAGTTTTCTTTAGCCCATGCTAAGCAGAGGTGAGCTAACCACAGTAGTAAAATTACTTTTTTTTAAAAAGATTACTTTTTTAAAAGGAGTTTTCTTGAGGACATCAGCAAACTGTAAACAAGAACATTTCTACTGGAATTCTGTGACTGAAAGAACCAAAAGTTTTAGGAAACAAGGAGGCAGAATAGAAAAGCAGAAAGTGCCAAAGGCTAAAGTTTAAGCTTGATTCTAATTACAGACAAAGCCAAAGGCAAACCCTCCAACCTCCTGAGTGGTTGTGAAGAAAGTGCTTAAAATGTCTTTAGAAATGTAAGCTACCAGTATTCATCATGAAATCATCATAGTAATCAGGATTGATTTACCTGCTGTGAGAATAAACATAAAAGAAATATGGATTAAAAAAGAAAAGCTGTGGGTCACCAGAAACTTTTTCTTCCTTTTCTTGTTTTCATGGAATTCCACGTCTCTGGCTAATTTTGAAGACATTTGTTATAGGCAAATGGAACTTGGTAGTGTGAGGAATACAGTAGCCTACCGGACCTACCTGCTAAACAAAAACCAAACCCTGATATGGAAGCTGAGTCACAGTGTAAGACCAGGAGTAAGGGCCCTAAACCCCTTTTCCCAACAGGGAGTTTGAATATTCACTGGCCTCAATTCCCCAGCAGTCTTTTTTCTTCTTAGCATAAATCAATACTAGCCTCAAGGTCCAGACTTCTAGCACCCTTCCCCCAGGTCCTGCTAGACCCAGATAAGAACCCTATACAAAACTACCACACTTGACTGGTTTGGGAGAGGGCTCTCCATTACAACTGACTGACCTATTTACATTGTTCTCTCTGACTAAGCTTTGTTTTATTTTAGACTTGTTTTACACTCTTGTGAGCTCCACATTTCATTGTATGGGGCTTTGGGATCCCCTGAAGCTCCTTCAGTTTATAGACTAGTGGGCACAAAAGTTTCACTGATAACATCTCAAACTTAACTATTTTCAAACTTTTAATATCTATTTGATAGGTGCTCAGCAAATGCTGCTTACTGAAGGACTAGGAGAGCCTTTGGCCCTATTTGCTTTCTTTAACAGGGGAAGAAAAAAAAAAGAAACAACAACCTTTCCTTTGTTTTAAAACCTAGAAGTTTAAGGAACGGGGGGGGGGGGGGGGGGGGGGGGGGGACACTTCTATCAAAGCCTAGAGTAACTGTGCTGAAACCGCTAAGCAAACAGTAAAGAGTGAATAACCTTCAACCCCTTCCCAGCATCTCCTTTCATTCTGCTGGAATGAGAAATAGAACAAACAGCCACAGAGTAACTACCATTGTCTACACAACCATTCCTAAGCACCAGTGGCTTGGTTCTGACTCCACCAACATCTTGTTTCCCCCCACGATAAGCTCATCATCACAGAGATAGCTTCAGTTTTGTGATTCCCACTTCTTCAGGACTCTCAGTTGCCACAGCCTCTCTGATTGGAGGGCTGGAGGACAAGAGCAAAAACCTCTTCCCCAAAACTCCTTCCCATTATAGAAGCTTCACAAGTTCCAGCCACTTCTCCCTCTCCCACTAGCTGTTCTGCTTGATTTCAACTTCACCAACATCTCGGAAAGTGGCCCCCCTTTCAGGTGTAAGCTCCTTGAGGGGAGAGACTATCTTTCTTTCTCTTGTTTCCCCAGAACCTGGCATATACTAGGTGCTTAATAAATGTTTATGGGAAATAAGGACATAATTGTATGTTCTCTTTCTTAATGATTATTGATTTTTGAGAATTTCTTGTTATAATCAAAGACTTTTCATTTTCAAGTTTGGGGGTTTCTTTCCTCCTCCTCTTGTTCCCTACTATCTGTGGAATTAAATCCTTTTGGGGGTCACATAGGACATAATGCCACAACCCCTACTTCCTTGAATAGACAGAAAATTCATATAGTTCAATATAATCATAGGCTACTAGACCAGCTATATATATCATTAAAAAAATTAAATAAAACATAGCAATGTTTTTCTGGAAGAAATGCATCTTTAAAGGACAGATATCTAAAATAATCCTATTGAATAAAAGGTTACAGATGAAATCTTTCCCTAATCCTTACAGGCAAAAGCAGTGGGTGAATTTAGTTTTACAAGTTTGGCATATAAAGCATCTAGCTATGCCCTGCTTTTCATGCTACACAAAAACCACATAATTTTACCTTTGAGGGGTAAGAGCAACAATTCTAATAATCAAATTGTGTACTGTACTTGAGTAAGAACTTAGTGTGGAACATAAAAAGCAGTAAAACATATCTTTTCCTTCTTTTATTTCCCATAAAATCTAGCACACTTTAGGCACAACATAATAGGCAATGTGGTATATTAGAAACAATACTGATTTGGGAGTCAGAAGATGGATTTAAACTAACTAGGTGACCTGGGGGGAGTTTCCTAGTATCTCTTGGCCTACATTCCCAGGTCTGTAAAAATGAAGTGGTTAGAGCAGATGATCTCTAAGCCCTCTTCCAGCTCTTGGTACTAAAGTATCGAGCACATAAAAATGACACAATTACTGAGGAAATATTGTCTGACTTGACCACAGTTACAATTTTAGACCACTTTCAACACAGGAAGGGCAGCTGATGAACAATCCTAAATGCTAGTCATTCATATGAATTCCCAGGGCAGAGAATTCCACAGTGCCATCTCTGCATTTAAGACAGCAGTGAAGGAGGAGATATTGGGGGAAGATCTCTGAATGACTGAAGAAGAGGAGCTATTCCTGCTTTGTTTATATCTTCCTACCTACTCTATGTCCTCTAGCCAATTTATCATAATACTGGCATTTTTTAATCCTCAAGATATCTTTGAAAAATACTTAGCTAGAAAATACTGTTAATGTAAGCAAAGGATAAAAACTACGACATTTAATTTGACTAATCATGTAATTACGTTATTCTACAGGAGCCATGTAGGAGCCCACATGCTATAGACGCCCTAGCTACATAAATTCTGATCTAGGAACTTCACAGGCCCACTATTCTGGAAAAAACTTTGAAAAAGGCATAAATCTTGTCTGCCACATTTAATTCTATGAGTAAGTGAAGCCCCAATGGTAGAAGCATCTTAGAATGCAGGTATGAAGGATTCACATTTGATATGATAAAGGGGAAATCTCTATCCCCTTTTTTTCCACCTATACAATCATGTTACTAGTAGAATATAAAGAGTGTAATATAAACAGGTATGCAAAGAGCCATAGTTTTGTGACTTATCCACTAAGCAAACTAAGAAGAAAATGCCAGATTATAAATCTAGTGATCAAATCTTGCTGTTTCTTATATAATTTCTATGAGGTAATATAGAACTGTGGGAAACTGTCTTTGATTTTTTTTTTCATTTTTCTGTCTCCTCACAAAAATGAATATGTTAAGTATTTAAGATATTTTAATTAATAAAATCAATAAGTACAAGTTATTCTTTATTTATAAAACTTATGCAACAAAAGTCATTGAGTTGATGCCTCCATTCACCTAAATTTGTGCCACAGAAACAGAAACGTATTTACCTACCCAAGGCTAGACAAAAATTATATATCCAGAAAACCTGAAATTTCTGTGATTTGGTTAAAGAAATTCTACTACAAAGAAGAAGACTCATACAAATGTCACAAATATTGAATTTTCTACATGCCTGTTCATGTATTGTTCTTATGGTGCATTGTTGTCTTAAATAGACAAAAAATATAATAAAGTGAGAAATAAGTCTATATGACTTACAGGTCTTATGACTAACAAAATGGAAGATGAGACACTTTCTTAAATCCCAATCCCTCAAACCTCTGCAAAATAAGAATTATGTACATTATTATGAAATTAAATTATTTCAGCTGTCTCCACAATCTAAGACCCTAATGAGGTCAAAAAACCCAGCAGAAAAGGCTAATCCCTAACCCCTAAATGCTCATTCAGCACCCTCTCCCTCACCAACCACCACACTCTAATAGAGCTACACAAGCAGACCCAAAGGTTTGCAAGACAATTTAACTCTAACTCATGCCCTTTGTCCCTATACTATGGAAAATCACAATATAACAGACTGCTCTGTCTGGGAATGCATTGTGGCAGCACTCTATGCTACAACAGAAATCAGCTGAAGAAATGAAGAGAATTGGGGCAAGATGCCAACCATGTGTATGGCACTTCACTAAACATGAGGGACTCTATACCCTCAGAAGGCACTTTGGGGAGAAACTGAGGCTGGAAAAATGATTTATCCAGTATGGAAGAAGGCTGGAATGGCATCAAGATATAATCCTTGGGGTAACGCCCATTAAAAGGGAAGGAGTTAGAAAGTGAACAACAGGGAACTACGAAGGAAGAAAATGTAATTAGAGACCTTGAGAAGAAGCAGATAAACCAACAGGAGAAATATTACTAAAAGAAAGGAATATGGCCTTCCAGAAGAGCTTAGTGAGTCCAATGAAAAATGAAAAAATATTGCAAGACAAAGGAAAATGAATAAATATCTAATGATGCAAAGGACCTTGGGAAATTCCCGAAGCCTAGAATCACAGCAGGATGTTCCCAAATGGTTTAAAAGATAAGAATTGTGAAAGCAGAAATTATGGTCTGCATAGCAGAAATAATTTACAAAATGGAAACAATTGGATCCATGGCGGTAAGTCTCAAAGAAACAAAAGAGAAAATAACCAATTGGTAATGCAAATGCACAGAGGTAAAGGGCAACCTGAAGTAGAGAAGCAAAAAGCAATAAGGTTAAAGGAAAACATATCCATAAAAGCAAAAGAATGATCTTGAAGACAGGATACATAGAGATAACTTAAGGATTACATGTCTCTCAAAAGAGTATACATGCGCGCGCATACACACACACACACACACACACACACTCTCCTGAACACCACAATAAAAGAAATAATACAAGACAATATCACAAAACATCTGAACACAGAAAAAGTATCATCTAAAGAATTGATAGCTTACCTCTAGGAAAACAAATACAACCACCTTTGCTGCAAATTCCAAGGTACAGTAGTTAAATTTAATAATTCCAATGACAAACAACAAATTCTGAAAGTGACCAAGAGAAAGACCTTCAAATATAAAGCAAAGGAAATCTGAACAACACAAGACTATTCTTCACCCACCAAAGGCAACAGGAAGCAATGGAATAATGTATTCCAAAGAGCAAAGGAGCTCAAGATGCAACCCATGAAGACAAGGGTGAAAGCAGAAGTCAAATAGAAGTGATGGTGGATAAACAGTCCTGAAACATCACAGATGAAATTTCACTATACCAGGCCTACTTGTGAATCAATACTGGGGGTGGTGTGAGGAGGATTAAATTGCAAAATGGGAAAGCCTTTAAAGGGGAGAGGGGAAGAAAAAGAGAGCAGAATATATGATATGTTCTAATCTGGTCAAAGATTAACAATGAAGAGGGTATAATCAGGACAAAGTGGTCAATAGGAGAATGAAGGATGCAAAGGGAGGGACTGAAACAAAGGAAAAGAAAGGGAAATTTTTCATTTCAATGGCAAAAGGGGTCCCGTTAAAAAATATTCCCCTGGAGGAAGACAGGGATTCTTTCAACAGAGAAGGGAATAACCTGCAGGAATTTGGTGGGGGGTTTTGTTTCTTTATTTTAAAATAATTAATTTTTTTTGGTTACATTTTAAGTTCCTGTCTCCCTCTATCCCTCCTAAAAAAGGCCACCATTTGACACAGTTACATACACACACACACACACACACACACACACACACACAAACACACACACGTGCAGTGTGTATGTATGTGTAAAACCATACTATGCATACTTCTATTTATCACTTCTTTCTCTGAAGTTAGACAGCATCTTCCTGCATAGATCCTTTGTAGTTAATTTGAATATTTATAATACTCAGAATAGCTTAGTTATTCACAGTTATTCTTCAAACAATATCGCTGTTACTACATACAACATTCTCTTGGTCTGCTCATTTCATTAGTCATTATGTCATGCAAATCTTTTCTAAAATCAACCAGCTCATCATTTTTGACAGCAAAGTGGTATCCATCACAATCATAAACCAAAACTTGTTTAACCATTCCCCAATTGATGGGCATCCACTCAATTTCCAGTTCTTTGCCACCACAAAGAGAGCAGATATAAATATTTTAGAACATATAGTTTTGGGGTTTTTTCCCGTTTTTTACCTGATCACCTTGGAAACAGAGTTAATAGAGGTATTGCTGAGACAGAGTATACACAGTTTATAACTCTTTGGGCATAATTACAAATTGCTCTCTAACATGGTTAGATCAGTTCACAGTTCTACCCACAGTGTATTACTGTCTCAATTTTTTCACATCCCCTCCAACATTTGTCATTGTGTCTTCTATCATTTCAGCCAATCTGATAGGTTGAGATGATGTATCAGTTATTTTAATTTGCATTTTTCTAATCAGTAATGATTTAGAGCATTTTTTTATATGACTATACATAGCCTTGATTTCTTCATTGAAAAACTGCCTGTTCATATCCTTTGGCCATTTATCAATTGAGGAATGGCTCATATTCTTAAGAATTTGACAGAGTTCTCTATATAGTTGAGATACGAGACCTTTATCTGAGAAAATATCTATAAAAATTTTCTCCAATTTTCTACTTTCTTTCTAATCTTGAATACATTGGTTTTATTTGTGCAAAACTTTTAAAATTTAATGTAATTTAAGTTATTCATTTTATATCTCACAATGTTATCTCTTGTTTATTCATAAATTCTTCTCCTGTCCATAAGTCTGATGGGTAATATAGTCCATGTTCTGTCTATGGTTATTTTAAATGGGTGTCTCTTACTATTTCTTCTTGTAGGGTTTTGCTGATGATACATAGAAATGCTTCTAATTTATGTGGGTTTATTTTATATCCTGCCTCTTTGCTAAAAGCATTGTTTCAACCAGCTTTTTAGTTGAAACTCTAGGATCTCCCAAAAGTGTATCATCATCACATCATCTGCAAAAAAAGATAGTTTTATTACCTCATTGCCCATTCTGATTCCTTCCTTTTTTTTCTTCTTTTATTACTACCATGAGCATTTTGGGCATCCTTGTTTGACTCCTGATTTTATTGGGAAGGCTTCTAGTTTATCCATAGTTACAAATAATGCTTGCTGATGGTGTTAGGTAGATGCTTCTTATAATTTTAAGGAAAAATCCATTTACACCTATTCTTTCAATTGTTTTTATAGGAACGAGTGTTCTATTTTGTCAAAACCTTTTTCTGCATCTATCGAGATCATATAACTTTTTGCTTCTTTTGTTACTAATGCAATAAATTATGTTACCAGTTTTCCTTATGTTAAAGCATCCTTGCATTCTTGGTATAAATCCTACTTGGTCACAATGTGTAATCTTTGTGATATATGTAGATACTGTTGTAGTCTCCTATTTTATTTAAGAATTTGCATCCACATTCATTAGTAAAATTGGTCTAAATTTTCTTTCTCTATTTTTAGTCTTCCTGATTTAGGTCTCAGTACCATGTTTCTTTTACAAAGAGGTTTGGTAGAATTCCATTGTAAATCCATCTAGTCCTGATGCTTTTTTTCTAAGAAAGCTCATTTATGGCCTGTTTAATTTCTTTTTCTAAAATAGGTTTATTTAGATATTCTATTTCTTCTTCTATTAATCTAAGCAGTTTATATTTTAGTAAGTATTCTTCCATTTCACTTAAATTTTTAAATTTATTGGTATGTAATTAGGCAAAATAATTCCAAATGACTGCTTTGATTTCATCTTCACTAGTTGTATATTTACTTTTTATTTTTAATACCAGCGACTTTGTTTTCCCTCTTTTTAAAAATCATATTAACCAATGGTTTATCTATTTTATTGGTTTGGTTTTTTCCTTTAGAAAACCAACTCCTAGTTTTATTTATTAATTCAATGTTTTTCTTATGTTCATTCTTATTAATCTCACCTTTAATTTTTAGGATTTCCAATTTGTTTAATTGAGGACTTTAAATTGTATACCCAATTTATTAATCTGCTCTTTCTCTATATTGCTGATGTAAGTATTTTGAGATAATTTTTTTCTCTAATTACCGCTCTTGCTGCATCTCATAGGTTTTGGTATGTTGTCTCCTTATTATCATGCCCTTTAATAAAATTACTTATTGTTTCTATGACTTGTTCTTTAACCTACTCATTCTTTATGAATAAGTTGTTTATCTCCAATTAATTTTTAATTTGTGTTTCTATGGTCCCTTATTAAATATAATTTTTATTGCATTATCATCTGAAAGGACGTATTTAATATTTCTGCTTTTCTGCATTTAACAATACAGTTTTTATGCCCTAAATATATGGTCAATTTTTATAAAGGTATCATGTGCTGCTGAGAAAAGGTTATATCCCATCCTATTCCCATTCAATTTTCTTCAGATATCTATCATATCTAGCTTATCTAAGACGCTATTCCCCTCCTTAACTTCTTTATTATTTATTTTTTGGTTAGAATCTGAGCTCCTGGGGACATCTGACAGCCCGAAGAATGTTTGGTGGGTATGGAACCACAGAGGAGATTTCAGGACAAACAGGAAAAATGACCATGCGGGGGACAAAGGGTGGTAATGATCCAAACAATGAAGGATATAGGAAAATTGCTACCACGGGACGATATTTATATCTTTTCTATCACTTGAAAGTATTGCTATTTCAAAGAGTGAGACACAACAAAACAAAAGAGCAAGAGCTACAAGGCAATAAAATATAAGCTGTTTATAAGAAAGAATCCAAACTAGATACCTTAGAATAGATAGAGAGAAAGGGAAGATAAAAATTTAAAAAAAATGAGATAAAGGAATCCATCCTAGAAAAAGGTGGAGAATGAAACTTTAAAAAAAACCCAAAAACTAATGAACAAAACAAGTTGGAAAGGAAAAAAGAAAGAGGATTTTTATTTTACCACTTAACTGAGGGCAGAGGGCAAGTGGGAAAGAATTAAACTAGATAAAAGCAAGTAGGAAAAAGGAACTCACAAATTCAACAAAGCTAGGTACATGGTAACAAATGAGGAGGGGCAAGGGAAAATGATTCAATGGGAATAGACATGCCTCAAAGTGTTAGATTAAGCAAAAAGAACTGAAAAGATAAAATACAGTCTTCAGAGAAAGAAGAGAAAAAAGATCTTAGCTAATAAAAGATTATTGGAGAAAAAACAGATGAAAATATAAACCTAAGTTTCAGAATTTTAAATGTGAATGAATTAAACAATTTAATAAAGTGAAAAAGGACAATTTGGATAAGAAAAATCACCACAGTTTACATGAAATGGACCTAAAAACAAAGATATGAAAGAAAATGGCAACGATGAAACAGCATGATGAAATTTTGGAGATGCATCAGGTGAAAGATTATATCCCTAAAAACATGCATTAACAAAACAGAAAATGAAAGGATTAATGAAATGAATGTTTTAAAAATGCAGGAAATCAACAAGTAAGTTAATGTAAAATAGGCACAAAACTGAAGCTGAAAGTAGTAAAACTGGAACACCTTCCCTCTTAAAAATAACTCTATATAAATGACAAAACTAAAAGTTGGCTCTCTGAAAACTAATAAAGTTGATAGACCTTTAGCCAGTCTAATTAAAAGGAGAGGGCAAAATATCAAATCAATAAAATAGCAAGATGAAATCACAACAAAACTAGAATAATAAAAAAATTACCAAAACTATTATGTACATTTATACGCTAATAAAACTGAGAACATAAAAGAAATAGTGGGAAAAATTCCAAAATATAAAATGCTCACACTACCAAAAGACCAAATAGAGACCTTAAGAACTACAATTTCAGAAAAGGAAATGGAACTACCTGTAAAAGAACTATCAAAAACAAAACCTGTGGTCTTGATGGATTCATAGAATTCTATAAAACTTTTAAAGGATAATTAGTAACAATATTATACAAATTATTCTCAAAATTTTAGAAATAATGCCCTACCAGACTCCTTTTTAAGATAAAGGTAGTCCTAATACATAAACCAGAGAAGGACAAAGCATGGAAGGAAAATTATGGGCCAATCATTACTAAATATTAATTTTAAAAGTTTAAATAAGAAATTTAAAATCCAATCAAACAGACTACAGTGATTCTTCTAAGAAAACCTGCATCATCATTATCAGGACAAATTTATACCAAGAAGGCAAAAATGGTTCAACATTAGAAAAATAATCAATCTAATCATATTAAAAACAAAAACATCCCAAACAACATGATTATCTCAATATACTCCCTTTACAAGGTACAATATTCAGTTATCCTACAACACAGAAGGACTCTTTAAAAAAATCATCAAAAGTATCTATTTAAAGGGTTCAGCTAGGTGGTGCAGGATATCATAACAGACATTAGCAGGGCTTTTCAACTAAGCCTTTATGTATGCAGTTGGGAGAATTAAGAAGAAAGGGAAAGGAGGGGTATGATAAGAAAAGTTTTATAGGATTTAAAGATGGAAGGGATTTTAGAGATAATTTATTCTAAGTTCTCCAGTTTTACAGATGAGGAAACTAAGGCCTAGAGAAGGGAAGCAACTTTTCCAAGATCATAAAAGTGAGAACTAACTTTCAGTCTCTGGCCTTCTAACTTCAATCCAGTGCTCTTTCTTTTAAACTACTTGGCTTGTGCTATGAGGTTTCTTTTTTCATTGGCTACCACCCTCAATAATTATAGTAAGATGTAGAGAAGAATCAAGCAGGATAAAAAAGTTGTTGCCATCTGATCTGCTAGAAGGATTGCCAACATGAACGAGAATACAGATTCATCAAAATGTAATATCTAAATGGTTCAATTAAAATTATCTTATCCTTAGGTTGTTACCCTCTATTTCTCTACAGCATTTGTACCGCTGACGACTTTCTTCTTCCTGGATACTCTGTCTTCCCAACATTTTCACAATAATGTTGCTCGTAGCTGTCTGACCATTGCTTTTCAGTCCTTTGCAGGATTGTCATATATTTCATATGCTGCTATTTTTGCATGGGTATACACACCTTGGATCTCTATCTTGTACCTTCTTTTCTTTCTTTCTCTCTCTCTTTCTCTCTCTCTCTCTCTCAACTCCCATGGGTTTACCTCTCTGGATGATTCTCAGCAGCTACTGTACCAATAACTCCAGCTCCTCAGGTCCTGTTGTCTCCATTAATGATAACTTACTATATCTAGATTAACCCCAGCCACTCAACCACACTTCACAGACATCTTCTTGCCCACTATTCCCTTCTGCCCTGTCCTCCTCCCTCCCCCTACTTCTTGTTCTGCAAACTAATAAAATCACCAAAACCACTGCTTCTGGAAAGGGCATGTCAAACCACCGCCCTATGGCTACATTCACCATCTCTGTGACCTGCTAAACTGAAACACTTCTAAAACTGAACATGTACAAAAGAGAATTCAGAATCTTCTTAAAATTCCCTTCTCTTCCTAACTCTTCTATTTCAATTGCAAGCATCTCCTTCCCACCAATCACTTAGGTTCACAAACTTAGTCATCTTTGACTCTTACCTTTCTCGTATGGCCCATATTCAATAAGTTACCATACCACTTGTCAATTTTACCTCTATAATATCTCTCAAATTGATCTCCCGTATACTCACACTGCTACCTCTATAGTTCAACCCCTTATCACTGCTCAGTAGGCTATTTTAATAATGTCTTAATTGGGATCCTGGCTCTCCAATTCATCCTTCAAACAGCTGCAAAATATTCTTCCTAAAGCACAAGTCTAGGCATGTCATTTGTTTGCTCAAGAACCTTCCATTCCTCTCTATTGCCTTTAGGATAAATGACAAACTCTTCACTTTAGCATTTAAAACCCTGCACAATTTGGCTCTAGCCTGTCTTTTCAGGGATCTCTTTTGTCTTTGACTCAACTTGTGATTTCATCAGGTGATGAACACCTGATAAGGAATGTCTTCTGCCAATGCAAAGCAATGATGTTCTCTTCAACTGATAGTCTAGAGAGTCATCCTGGCACACACAGAGATTAAATGGGTGCTCAGGGGCATTCAACCAGTATGTTTCAGAGGCAAGACTTGAACCCAGACACTCCTGATTTCAAGGGAACCTTTCTATCCACTATGCCATGCTACCTCTTCTTTCTAAGGTTATTTCATATTATTCCCATTTGTTCCATCTAAACTGGCATTCTTGCTGTTTCCTAAATTTGATATTCCACCTTCCACTTTAAGGCCTTTGCATAGGCTGTCTGTCTCCTCTTACCTAGAATGTATTACCTCCTAGCATCAACCTCTAAGAGACCTTAGCTTACTTCAAGGCTCACATCATGGTCATGCGCCATCTCCTACAGGAAGTCTGTATTGATTGCCTGAATTGGTAGTACTTTGTCCCTCCTTCTCTATGCTCATCTACAGAAACTGCGACACCCCTCCCCCCCGGCCCCCTCAATTCCTTGAGTGTAGAGATTATCTTTAAATTGTTTTCATGTCCTTAATATCTATTACAGGGTCTGGTATGAAGCAGATGATACTTAATAAGTGTCTGCTTGGTTGGATTAAATTATTTGCAACTCCTCTTGTATCCCTTACAGAAAGTACCCTGGTCATAGGGTACTCAGTAATAATAAGAATTAGGAAAATAATAGTGCCCCTAGAGGTGTCAAAACACACCAAAAGTCATTCATAGAAATGATAAAGTGGGAAAAGTCAAGTATCTGGAATCGAAAGGTACCTGGGTTTGAATCCTAGCCCTGTTATTTACTCTCTGTATGAACTTTAGAAGTCATTTGACATCTTGAGCCTTAATTTCCTGAACACAAAAAGAGGCAGTTAGGCTAGATGATCTCCAAATTCTTTCCCAGATGTAAAGACTGATTTTTTAATTAATTATTAGCTATATATTTAGAAGTTGATGAATATGTGTTCATAGTATTTTGTATTTCAGTCTACTTAAGGAACATGATATCAGGTGTTTGTTTTATGGGAAAGGAGAGGAAGGGGATTGCAGAACAAACTTAACTACAGGTAAATTAGGCACTCAAGTACCAAGCAACTGGGAAATACTTAGATGCTTAATCAAGAAATAAAGTCTTAAAGGACCAAGGCTTGCTTCTCCCTGTCTTCTACTGTGGGTAAAACTCCTGACTATAGAGCAAAATGACTGAAAGAAAAATTTAAAAAAAAAATTTTTTTTTAATCAAAAAATGTGGAAGCAGCAATTTCCTAGATTTCTTAGAATACAGCAACCTATAATTTCTGTTGATAGGCAATCCCTATTTTGGGAAGAGAACTCAATAAAGGAGTTCCTTAAGAAGTCTCAAAATGAACAATTTTAAGAATTTCACATAAAAAAAGAAGACTAATTGAGCTTCAGAATCTTATAATTTATAATTCATAGAGTGTAGAGCTGAAAGGGATCTTATACATATAATTTAATCTATTTGCCACTCTATGTGGATAAAAAAATAGCAACAAATACAACTTTACCTAGGTTTTTAAAGTTGAAAAAGCATCCCATTGTTATCTTCACTTTACAGATGAAGGAACTGAAGTCTAGAGGTTACACAGGTATGAAAGATCTTATTTTAAATGTGGTGGAAAGTGTTGTTTGCATGTGGAACATACACCAAAGCCCAAGGTGCATATTATGATTAATAGCAGTATTAGTTTGTGTCCTCTGGTGGTGGCACATTTTAAAGAATGAGATTGAGGAAGGGTGAAATTTATTTAATTATTTGGCAGAAACATTTTCTACACATTGCATAATGAGTCCCTGGCAATCAAAATGTAAAAGACTGTTGAGACCATCATGCCATTATTTAGCTAAGGGGGAAGTGCCCTCAAGAAAAGGTTGGATCAAATATTAAGTATTTCTTTACTTGATTTTATCAAGTAAACTGAACAATTCAACTTAACAAACAGTAAGCAAAGAGTGTGTGAGAATAGTATACAAAAGTCAACAGAGAGTGAATTAATACATTAAAGAATAATACTATTTCATATGTATAGAAGTCTCTTTCCCCCAAAGGTCAAGATGGGCAAATCTTTGTATATTTCTTTTATGTGTATTTTCAGTTTAATAAACATTGATGACACATAGTGAGTTTGATTCTCCAGGATGCAGAAGAGTGATTTGCAAAGCAGAATATGCATACAGGCTCACATTCATACAGCACTTTAAGGAAGCTATCTCCTCACAACAACCCTGTGAAGGAGATAATACAAGCATTGTTATGTCAATTTTACATATGAAGAAAATGAGGTTCAGATATTATATTATTTTCCCACAGTTACAGAAGTAAGAAGTTAATATATCCCCTGAAATA
Organism: Phascolarctos cinereus; assembly: GCF_003287225.1. Classification (NCBI taxonomy): domain Eukaryota; kingdom Metazoa; phylum Chordata; class Mammalia; order Diprotodontia; family Phascolarctidae; genus Phascolarctos; species Phascolarctos cinereus. The sequence continues at coordinate 117,954,538 of NW_027555847.1, forward strand.
GTGAACTCTTTGTTATTTTGGTCCTCTCAAGTTCTAGCCTAACATTCTAGACATGCCAAAATATTTTCTCAATATTTCAGTGGAAATTAAATTTTGGTAAACTGAAACATGCCATAAATGTACTAGGTGAACCAATTTTTAAAGAATCACTACTGTGATGGATTTTATAAAGTGAATAATCACTACCTAACTTTTCTTTTATGTCAATTTGGATTCTTTTGTGCGTGGCACCAAGTGAGCAGCTAATTAGATTGAAATGTGTCTTCTTCCTTTACAATCCAACTCATTTATTTGTTGTCGTTGGCATTGTTTTCTGGTTGTTTGTAGTTGTGGCCTAAAGAACAAGCAGTACATTTCATTATATTTTGTCAGTATCTATGAACTTCATTATTACTATGCTATCTAACTATTGATTTCCCTACGTAAGGGAATAATAAAATTTTGCCCCTTATACTTTATAAGATATTGAAATGTCAAATACTCTTTGCTTATTGTACCTTGGTTGACGTGTCTGATTTCTATCTCTATCATGTTCATAGTGCTTCACTGCAATACTAATGTTAAAAATTGGAATATAGGGCCACTTAATTTTCTTAAGTAGTGGTCATGGAATAGGAGAGCTTGCATTAACAACAACAATAACAACAGCACAGAAAATATTGCTAATAAGCATGAGAGTCATGTAAACAGAGGAATACTGATCTTATGAAATGCAAAAACTAGCAATACATTTTTCTTATGAGAATAAAACCTACTTATGGTAAAATATAATACCAGAAGTGGTTTAATGCATAAGACTAGAAGAAGGGAAGCTTTGATTCTTGTAGCACCTCAGTAACTGGGGTAATTCATTGCATTAGTTGTCCTGTATAATCCTTCCCTACTCTGGCTCCACCTCCCAGTGTAACCTTCATGAGTCAAGCTGACTTTCTGGTGGTTCAAATATCACACTTCTTGAGGGGTATACATAAACTTGGAGTTTTCAGTTAAGGAATATGATGCTGACTATCTGTATTTTGATGATCCTATTTGTATTATAAAGCCTAGAACTGGTGCCAAGATGCAGAGCTTTTATTTAACTAAAATCATGGCACAACTGGATAAGAGCTCCAAAAGAGAGGAAGAATCTAAAGAAGGAAGAGATAACAAAAGATAGAATCACAGATTGCTAGCAGAGATCAGAGAGGTGATATAAATCTAAGTGCTTCTTTTATGATTGAGCAAACTAGGTCTAGAGGAGTTAAGTGACTATCTCAAGGTCATACAGTAAATTAGAAGGTCCTTTCTATAAAGTATCCTTACTAAATTCTCTGACTTCTTAATAGACAATATATTGGTAATTTAACATTTTCTTGATGACTCAGGGGCAGTATTATGAACATCCATTACTGTTTTATGTTGTACATAATCCAGTGATGCCCTCAGCGGTTCCCGAGGTGGGTTGTACTGTGTTAAATACAGCCCCAGACAGCTGGACTTTTGTTATTCTCCCCCTGGATTTTTATAGTGGGATGGTCTTTCTTTTTGGAGGATGGAGGTAAGGAGGAGGCAGGAAGCTGATGGCAGTGAATGTCTTTCCTGACAATCAGGCTGTTAGATACTACTTTTATCCAGCCCTACTGTCTTTTCTGAGGTATATACTCTCACATCAGCAACTGCCTTTTGCACCTTTCCCATTGTAGGTATCTCAAATTTAACACGTTCAAAAGAGAATTAATGACACACGTACAACTGGAAGTCAGGTCTCCTGAAGACCAATCCAGAACTCCTTCTACTATATAAAATGTTCTGTCTCTCATTGCTTAGCTATGAGTTCATATCACTGTTACTAGTAATATGTTGTGCCTGTATGTATGGTTTGATAAAATTAAACACGTATGGTTCTTTGGATATGCTTTCTGATTATTGTAATATCATGTTAATAATTATTTTACCTTTTAAAAAAAAGAGAAAATCATCTTATAATTGTTTTCTCTCTCTTCTACAAAATATATCCTAATAAATAATACTGAAAAATGACTATATGTTTTGCATTGATTATAACCTAAGAGGTGTTATTCTTCTTAATTGCAGTTAATTGTCAAATACTTAATGTAAATTTAATTAGTATTTATGAATCTACTTTCCAAGTAGATAGTTTTCCTTTTAAAGTTTTTTTTTTAAATGTGGGTTACACTGTGGAAAAAAAGACCTTACCTGAGTTAGCACAGTGAATACATATAGTAAAGCACCTGAACAGCATGAGAACTTGTTGCACCTAATCAACAAAAGGTCTCTGTACAGTGATTTCCAGAGACTTGCACAATCACAAACCCCTCCACTTCTATAAAGTCCTTAACTGAAGTGTTCACATTGACATACCATCTTCCAAGAAGAAGGTAAGACAACCTGGACTGTACTGTTTCATGTGGGAAAATGTGTTGTTTCATCTTACTCCTGTATGTGAGACAGTCACTGTTTAAAGAATGTTGTCAATGGCGTTCAATTCTGAGTCCACCTTCTCTTTTCTTCTGTTGCATGAGTTGAACCACTTATTTCCTATCATTTGGTGATGAAGATATTTTGTGTAAGACAACATGGCAGATGACAGTAATGATAAGAGCTCACATACATAAAATGCTTTAAAAGTTTATGAAGTACTTTCTTCATAACAATCCTGTGAAGTGGGTAGTGCAAGTATTGGTAAATTCCACTTTACAGAGGAGAGGTTAAAGAAGGTTAATCCTTTCAATGTAACTTCTTTTGCTATTTTTAAAGCAATATTTGACGACTATAAGATCACAAATTTAGAGCCAGAAAGAACCTTAGAAGTCATAGGTTTTGATTTCCTCATTTTACAAACCAAGGGCCAAAGAGGTTAAGTGACTTAACTGAGGTCACAAACAGAGGAAGGAGCAAAGCTAAAATTTGAACCCATGTCCTCTGATTCTAAATCTGTCAATTTTTTTTTTTACAGCTAGGCAATGGGGTTAAGTGACTTGCCCAGGGTCACACAGCTAGTAAGTGTAATGTGTCTGAGGCCGCATTTGAACTCAGGTCCCTCCTGAATCCAGGGCTGGTGCTTTATCTACTGTGCCACCTAGCTGCCCCCAAATCTGTCACTTATTGCACTGTAATAAACTCCCTTCTCCCAAATCCCTTCTACATTGCATGCTTTCTAAATTCTCTGAACTCTTAATAGAGAGAATATATTGCTAATTTAACATTTTCTCGGTGACTCAAGGGCAGCATTATGAACATCCATTATTGCTGTATGTTAGACATAATCTGGTGATACTCTCAGGAATTCCTGAGGTGAACTGTACTGTGTTAAATAGCCACAGACAGCTGGACTTTTGTTGTTATATCCCTCTAGATTCTGATAGTGAAGATTTCTTTTTTTTTGGGGGGGGAGGGTATGTGAAGCTGGTGGGGGGTCCCTTCCCTGACAGGCTATTAAGTACAGCCTAACTCTTTCCTAAGCTATATACTTCCATTCCAATAACTACTGGACTTTTCCCATTGCAGGCACTTAAATTTAACATGTTCAAAATACAACTCATTGTTTTCCCCCCCTAAAACTCTAACCTTACCCACTTGCCACTTCATAATTTCTCTACTTACGTCAGATATTACCATCCTTTCAGTTACTCATGTTTGTAATTTCAGAGTCATCCTCTATCTTCCTTGCCCTCTCCTCAATTCTATACCCAATTAACCGCCAAGCCTTTATAGATCCTAGATCCTCAAGATCTCTGGAACCTGTCCCTATTCTTTTACCCACACTACAACCACCCTAGCTCAAGCCTCCCTCACTTCTCATGTGGATTCTGAAATAGCTTCCTAACTGGTCTCTCTGCATCCATTCTCTCTCCTCTCTAGTCCTTGTTCCACACCACTTCCAAAGCAATATTCCTAAAGTACAGCTTTGACTTGTCCCTCTTATGCTCAAAAATTTCCAATGACTCCCTATTGTTTCTAGGGTAAAATACAAATACCCTTGTTTGTTATTTAATGTCATTCACAATCACAGTCTGGCTGTGGCATGGCATACCTTTCCAAACTTATTACACATTATTGCTCTTCCTGTACTGTTTTTTCTAGAAAAACTGGTCTACTTGCTCTTCCTCATACACAGTACTGTCTTGAGTCTTTGTGCCTTTGTACAGTCGATCCCCCTACACATAGAATGTACTCCCTCCTCACTTTACCTCTTCAAATTCCTAGATTTTTGCAAAGTTCTCAGCTCTAGAGTCACTTTTTCCTGACTTCCTCACTGCAGACACTATTGCTTGTCTCCTGTAAGAACTCTCTCACTTTTGTCTTTGTATTCCTAGCATAAAGTGTGTCACACATTGTAGGCACTACACAAATGATCAAAATTCATTAACTCCTGCTGCTGGTGAAAACTCTTTAAACTCCAATCCCCATCTTTAGCCTTCCTATTTCCAACTTCTAATGTGCTGCTTCAAGATTCCTTGCGGGTTTGAAAATCAGAAAAGCCAACTTAAAGCTGAGTTTAAAACAAGACTAGATAGTTTCCAAATAGGGGCTGGAGGAGTTGTCCAATGAGTAAAGGTCAAGAGATTTAATGCAATGACTTGGTGACATCTATTCTGGCTGCTCAGAACTTTTTAACTTGCTAATAGCTTTTTAAAAAATATAGTCTTAGGGGCAGCTAGGTGGTGCAGCGGATAGAGCACCGGCCCTGAAGTCAGGACCTGAGTTCAAATCCGGCCTCAGACCAAACACTTGATATTTCCTAGCTATGTGACCCTGGGCAAGTCACTTAACCCCAATTGCCTAAAAGCAAAAAATAAAACAAAACAAAAAAAATATATAGTCTTAGGAATCAGAGCTGAAAGGAACCTTAGAGATTGTCTAATCTAATGCTCTTATCTTATGAATGAGGAAATTGTGGCTACAAACAGTTTCCTGTTCATAATTTTATTCAATTCTGAAAATAATTCTTTGAGTATATACACAAGTAAGCCAGCTGTACAGTTGAGGCAACTAGGGCTCAGAGATGTTAAGTGACTTGCCAAATGTCCCAGAGCTAATAAGTGGTACAGCTAGGGCTTAAATTCATGTCTTACTTGGAAGCCAGGATTGTTTATATTACATTTTGTTGCCTCTCAGGTAAAGAAAAAGAGCTTGTCTGGGATTTAAAGATAAGCAGGTGGAGTTTGGTTGCTCAGTATGCCAGGGCTACTAAAATTAGGTAGAGAAGTCAGGATAAAACAAATGCAGAAAGAAGTGGGATCTAACTAAACAGCAGAAAGGAAAAATGTTCTGAGCATCAATGAACCAAGTAAGGCCCCTCCTGAGAGGAGAAAGCAATGGGGAAAGGGAATGTGAAGTAATCAATCCACTATCTTTCACCCAGTAATGATTCCCTCTAGTGGGATATATTAATGGGACCTGATGTTCTACTGGGGACGAGAAGAACAAGAGAAATAATTTGAACTGAGGTTAATACTAGCCAGAATGGACATTTTTTTAAAGGATAAAATAATTTATAAGGCAAAGAGAAAAGCTTTTTTCTCCCTGATACACACAATTCAGATAGAGATTTACAGAGGATATGACCCTCACCTAAAATAAATTCCCCAAAGGCCATATTCTATTGCAGTAATAGATTCAGAGAAAAAATGTACTTCATGTGTGTCTTAGAAGTTATACGTGCTTTCAAAAGTAACAACAGAAAGGTGGTAGAAGAATTTTTGTGGCTTCTACAATATGTTCACACCATCATTTGGATCTTCAATAGATATCCTTTATTAATGTCCTTTTCAAAAGCAAGTCAGACCAAGTTTGGTATAAAATATTAGATCTCCCTCTAGTGGTTATAGCTGAAAAGATTACACTATAAAATCTGCTTTGGGCAATTCATGGATTACCTACTTCTAGGGCACAAATATGGTTCCGAGGGCTTAAGTTTCAAGACTATTTTGATTGTTATACAGTTGGTTTCTTTTTGAAAAGATCCATTTTGTCTCTTACAAATGTTCAACACCTGACATAAAAAGTGGATTATGGATATGTATGAATGGAACTATATATTAGTCACCACAACTACACTGGATAGTGGCTGGAAATCGTACAATTGAAGCATATCTATCAATCAATAAATAAAATATTTATTAAGTGCCCACTATGTGTCAGGCACTGTGCTAGGTGTTGAGGCTATGAATCCAATGAAAGAAACAATACTTACTTGCAAGAAACCTACATTTTGACAAGAGAGACAAGCACACATATAAATATGTACAAATAAAGATAAAAAGCATACATATGAATGAGTTAAATACAAGGTAGTTTGAAAAGAAAGGCATGAGCAACTGAGGGGAACAAGGAAGGCTTCATGTAGAAGGTGGCATTTTACCAGCCTCCTGAAGGAAGAAAGGAGTTAGTTGGGAAGAAGGGGTAGGTTGCAGGAGCAAGAGAACATTCCAACCATTGAGATCAGCCAGTACAAAGGCTGGGAGAGGGACTATCGCGAATAAAGAACAAAGAGAAGGCCAATTTGCCTAGATAACAATATGAAGGGGGAGCAGTGTTCAGTGGGATTGGAAAGATATGTTGGAAATAGGTTGCAAAGGCCTTTAAAAACTAGACAAAGGAGTTTATATTTGATACACAAAGCAATAGGTAACTACTGGACTTGAATGAGAAGGGAGGTAACATGGCTTAAGGAAAAATCAATTTGAAAGCAGTGTATAGGTTGGGCTAGATTGAAGAGATATTTGAAACGGGGATACCAATTAGGATACTTTTGTAATAATCTAGATAAGAAATTATTAGGGCCTGAACTAAACTGTGAGTAGAAAGGAGGGGTCAGATCTGAAAAATGTAGTGAAGGTAGAAATAGCAGGATTTGACAGCTGCTTGGATGTGTGAGGTGAGAGAGAATAAGGAATTGGGTTTAATTCCAAGATTATAAACCTTAAAAAGATAAGAAAGATGGTGTTACCTCTGACAGAAATGGAAAGTTTTGAAGAAGGGAGACTTGGGGTTGGGATAATGAGTTTTATTTTAGCTCTGTTGAGTTTGAGATATCTCTGAAACATCTAGTTTTAAATTTCAAATTGGTAATTGGTGATGATGGATTGAAGTCCAGGAAGAGACTGTGGCTGGATATATAGATCAGGGAGTTACCAGCACAGAGATGATATCACTAGCAGAGAGATTTAGATAGAAACATAAAAAGTCAAGGACAGAAGCTTGGAGAAGAGTTGGGGGAGGTGGAGGTGATGTGGATGATGAACCAACAAAGAAGGTCAGAGAGGTAAAAGGAGCATCAGGAGAGAATATTGTCACAAAACCCCAGGGAAGAGAGGGTATTGTGGTCAACAGTGACAAATATAGCAGACAACAATAAAGACTGAGAAAATATCATCAGATTTGGCAATTAAGAAATCTCTGATAAATTTGGAAAGAACAGTTTTAGTTGAGAGAAGAGGTTAAAAACCGAAATGAGGAGTGAGGGGAAAGAGAGGAAATAAAGACAGTAAATATGAGCAGCTTTTTTCTAGAAGTTTGGCTGAGAATGGGAGGAGAAATATAGGAAAGCTTAATTGAGTGGGTGGGATCTAGTGAAGACTTTTTTTTTAAGATGAGGCAGAATTTGGTATATTTGAAGGCAATGCAGAAGGAAATAAACAAAGAGAGGAAAGAGGGGATAATTGAGGCTGCAATATGGAAAAGACATGAGGGATTGGGATTGAGGTAACATAAGAATAATAACTAGCACCGTATACACACAATATTTCCAAATATTTTTTCATTTTACCCTTAAAACGATGCTGGCATACCTTAGGAGCTATCCTTATTTTACAGATGAAAAATCTGGGGCCAACAGGTTAAGTGACTTGTTCAGGATAACAAAACTGGTGACTGTCTAAACCTGGATTTAAACTCACATATCCCTGACTCCAGGTCCAGTGGTCTATTCACTGTGCCATCTAGTGGCTAATAGGTAAAGACACTGACCTTGGGAAGGAGAACAGCTGCCTTATTATCTGAAATTGGAGGTAAGGAGGAGAAGGTGGGGGACAGGGAGGTTTTTGAGATTAAGAGAGGGGGAAGAGGAAATTCATATACAATGAACTCAGCTTTTTCAATAAAGTAAAAGGTGAGGGCCTCAAGAGGGAAGAGAAAGTTTAGAAAATGTTTTGTAAGGAGTAATACAGTAAATCAATTAGGGAGGAATAAAAGGATTGCCTTATTCCAGTGAGGACCCAGTTGAAGTTAGACAACATACTGAGAAATGCCAGAAGAGTAGGTTGGTTTTCAAAGAGGCAAAGGAACTAGAGACCAAATTGCCAACATTCATTGGATTATGGAGAAAACAAGGAAGTTTCAGAAAAACATCTACTCCTGCTTCATTGACTACACTAAAGCCTTTGACTGTGTGGATCACAACAAAACGTGGCAAGTACTCAAAGAAATGGGAGTACCAGATCATCCTATTTGTCTCTTGAGAAGCCTATATGTGTGCCAAGAAGCAACAGTTAGAACTGAACACAGAACAACTGACTGTTTTAAGATTGGGAAAGGAGTACAACAGAGCTGTATTTTGTCACTCTAATTTATATGCAGAATACATCATGTGAAAGGCCAAGCTAAATAAATCAAAAGCCAGAAATAAGGTGCCAGGAGAAATATTAAAAAACCTCAGGTATTGTACAATAGGAGCCAGAGTGTGAGAATGTGACCTATGACTCCACAGTTAACATAAACTACCTTGAACAAGCAAAAGAAGCTCCAACTACCCCATTGTATAACTAGCGCATGACTCTGGGCCACCCCTAGCACTATGCCTTGTTAGTTCTGTTGCTATACAGTAACTGGCCTGGCTTGGGGGTGGGGCTGGGGAGCAGGGATCCACCATTCTGTCCTGTCACTGCCTAGGTCTAGTCTCATGAGTAAACTTACCCAATTATGATCAAGCTGCCATAAGTCCCTCTTTCTTCAGTATCTCAGTATCCTCTCAAAGGTTTTCCACCCTACAATTGGCAAAATCAGGGCAGAATAGACATGCCCCCATACATATATGCAGACACTACCAGTCTGACAGCAGAAAGTAAAGAAGAATTAAGAAGCCTCTCGATGAGGGTGAAAGAGGAGAGTGCCTAAGTTATCTTGAAACAATATTTTAAAAACTAAGATGATGATGAATGGCCCTGTCACTTCCTCACAAACAGAGGGAGAAGGAATGGAAGCAAAGTCAGATTTTATATTCTTGGGCTCAAAGATCACTGAAGATAGCAACTGTAGCCATGAAATTAAAAGACATTTGCTCATTGCAAGGAAATATTTTGCAAATCTGGACAGTATACTAAAAGGCAGAGACATCACCTAGCCAACTAAAGTCCATATAGTCAAAACTATGGTTTTTCCAGTAGTGATGTAGAGCTGAGAGAATTGGACTACAAGGAAAGCTGAGCATCACAGAATCTATGCTTTCAAATTGTGGTACTAGAGAAGTCTTTTTTTTAAAAAATCATTCATAATATTTATTATGAAAAAAACTGTAATAGTCATTTCAGTCATGTCCAACTCTTTGTGACCCCATTAGGGGTTTTCTTGGCAAAGACACTAAAGTGGTTTTCCATTTCCTTCTCCAGCTCATTTTACATATAAGGAAATTGAGGCCAATAGGGTTAAGTAATTTGCCCAGGGTCACATAACTAGTAAGTGTCTGAGACTAGATTTTTTATTAATATTTTTTTAATTTTTCAAACCCTCTCCCCCAATCTTCTCTCCCTTCTATCATCCCCTCACTCTCTTGTCTCCTTCCCTTCTACTTTCCTGTAGGGTAAGATAGATTTCCATACCCACTGAGTGTGTATGTTATTCCCTCCTTAAGTCAATTCCGATGAGAATAAGATTCACTCATTCCCTCTCACCTTCTCCCACTTCCCCTTCACAGCACAAGCTTTTTCTTGTCTGTTTTATATGGGATAATTTACCCCCATTCTATGTCTCCCTCTCTCCTTCTCCCAGTATAATCTTCTCTCACCCCTTAATTTTATTTTTTAGATATCTCCCCTTCATCTTCAACTCACCTTGTGCCCTCTATTTATCTATTTTTCCCCCTTCAACTACCCTAATACTGACAAAGGCCTCATGAGTTACAAATATCATCTTTCCATGCAGTAATGTAAACAGTTCAACTTTAATAAGTCCCTTATTATTTCTTGTCCTGTTTAATTCACCTTTTTATGCTTCTCTTGAGTCTTTTATTTGAAAGTCAAATTTTCTATTCAGCTTTGGTCTTTTCATCAAGAAACTTGAAAGACCTCTATTTCATTGAATGTCCAGTTTTTCTCCTGAAATACTACACTCAGTTTTGCTGGGTAGGTAATTCTTGGCTGTAATCCTAGTTCATTTCCCCTCCAGAATATTATATTCCAAGCCCTCCTCTCCCTTAATGTAGTAGCTGTTAAATCTTGTGTTATCCTGATTGTGTTTCCACAACACTTGAATTGTTTCTTTCTGGCTGCTTCCAATATCTTCTCTTTGACCTGGTAACTCTGGAATTTGGCTATAATATTCTTAGGAGTTTTCCTTTGGGCATCTCTTTCTGGAGGTAATCAGTGTATTCTTTCAATTTCTATTTAACCCTCTGGTTCTAGAATGTCAGGGCAGTTTTCCTTGATAATTTCTTGAAAGATGATATCTAGGCTCTTTTTTGATCATGGCTTTCAGGTAGTCCAATAATTTTAAAATTATCTCTCCTGGATCTATTTTCCAGGTCAGTTGTTTTCCAAATGAGATATTTCATACTGTCTTCTATTTTTTTTTTCATTTTGGGGGTTTTGTTTTACAATTTCTTGATTTCTCATGAAGTCATTAGCCTCTATTTGCTGCATTCTAATTTTTAAAGAAGTATTTTCTTCAGTGAGTTTTGGGCTTCCTTTTCCATTTGGCCAATTCTGCTTTTGAAGGCATTCTTTTCCTCATTGGCTTTTTGGACCTCTTTTGCCATTTGGATTAGGCTATTTTTTAAGGTGTCATTTTCTTCAGTATTTTTTGGGGTCTCCTTTAGCAAGCTGTTGACTTGTTTTTCATGATTTTCATATATCATTCTCATTTCTCTTCCCAGTTTTTCCTCTACTTCTCTTACTTCTCAAAATCCTTTTTGAACTCTTCCATGGCTTGGGACCAATTCATATTTTTCTTGGAGGCTTTGGATGTAAGAACTTTGACTTTGTTGTCTTCTTGTTGTATGTTTCAATCTTCTTTGTCACCAAAGAAAGATTCTATGGTTTGACTTTTTTTTTCGGTGCTGTTTGCTCATGAGCCCAGCCAATTACTTGAGTTATAAACTCTTTGTTAAGGCAGGGGTCTGCTTCCAATGTGGAGAATGTAGGTCCCAAGCTTTGGGGGTTTTGTGCAGCTGTTTTCAAAGATACTTCTAGGGACCTGAAAATTTTCAGTTCTTCCAAGGTGGTATGATCAAGGGCGAGGTGTTTACTAAACCTTTCCTGGCCTGTGCTCTGGTCTATGAGGGACCACAAGCACTTTTTTCTGCCTTGGAACTATGAGGAGGATTTTCTCTTCACCACCACCATAAGGACCACCATGCAAGTGCTCCTCCTCATCCCAAGATGACCACCACCCAGAACCATGACCCAGATCCAAGCACAGACAAACCAAGAGAATCCTGTCTCAGCACCAGCAAAGATATCCCTGCAGTCCCCCTCTGATCAGCCACATGATTCCCCCTCCAACTGTAGGCTGGGAACTCTGGAAGCAGCCGCCACCCTGGGGCTGCACTGGGACTGGGGCCAGACCAAGCTCCTCTATCACCTCGGTCGGACAGAGCTTTCCTATTGATCTTCTAAGCTGTCTTTGGTGTTTGTGGGTTGAGAAGTCTGGAAACCACCACAGCTCCCCTTGATTCAATCCCCTGAGGACTGCTCCAGGTTCACTGAGGCCTGGTGTTTATCTCCACAGCCTGCATGGCCCATGACGAACTGCGCTCTTCTCCCTACCCAGTGCAATAGACCTTTCCAATCAACCATCCAGGTTGTCTTGGGCTGGAAATTTGTTTCACTTTGCCTTTTGGTGGGTTCTGCTGCTATAGAATTTCTTTAGGTTCATTTTTTACAGGTTATTTGGAGGGGTCTGGGGGAGAGTTCAAGCAAGTCACTGCTTTTACTCTGCCATCTTGGCTCCACCCTGCCTAGAGAAGTCTTTTGAGAGTCTCTTGGACATCAGGGAGACCAAATCAGTCAATACTTAATTAATTCAGACTATTAATTGGAAGGACAAGTACTGAAGCTGAAGCTTAAATACTTTAGCCACATAATAAGAAAACGACTCACTGGAAAAAACCCTGATGTTGAGAAAGATGGATGGAAAAAGGAAAAGAGGATGGCAGAGGATTAGATGAACACACTGCATCATGGAAGTAACATGAGCTTGGACAGATTTCAAGAGATAATGGACAATAGAAGGACCTCCGTACGATGGTCCATGGAATCCCAAAGAGTCAGACACAATTGAACAAATGAACAACAACAAATGATGTATCCAGTCAGCAGAGCTGTGACTTCTTCCAGCTCTTTTCCATAAGTAAGACTGAAGGAAACAGATGGAAATACAAGTAAACAAGGGGTAGTTTTGGCAAAGGATAAACAGTGTTAAGGGATGAGAACAAGAGATTTGAGAGGACAGTGTACTGTTGAATTGGCTATCATAGGTTAGGGAAAGGAAGGAAGGTGATATCTGAGCAGGTATCAAGCCCAAAAAAGTCCTCAGAGGCAGAAGGATTAGAGTTCTCAACAGGTAGGTATAGAAGTGAGGTACAGGGAGAGACAGAATGACAGATTATGGTCAGGTACAGGAATATCAGAGGTTTTAATTAGAGAATTGGAATAATCGTGCATAATGTGAAATCTATGTGTGAAAGAACAAGCCTGACAGAAACAGAGGCATTAAATGTTGGGCCTCAGGTGAAAATAATAAGGATTAATTATATCTTTCTCCTATACTAGGATCTTTTTGGGAATTCATCTATTGAGAGAATATGTTAAAAGACGTCTCAATTTCACCTTTGCAACATCTCTCCTATGTGAGCCATCCTCTCATTTGACACCGCCACCACCCTCGTGTGGTCCCTCATCAACTTGCACTTGGACTACTACAAGATCCCGCTGGTACATCTGCCTGCCTCAGGCAGGCAGATCTCTCTCCACTCCAATCCATCCTCCATTCAGCCACCAAAGTGAATTTGCCCTAACTCATTCAAGGTAGGTGGATGGCAAAACTGTATCTAGTGATTTTTTCATCTGGGCCAGACATATAAACTCATCCTCAAAGACAAATTCATTTGGGGAAGGATCAGGGTAGGTTAGGCAGGAATTAATCTGAAGGGCAAAGACTACACAGCCAGAATTCTAGCAGTAAAACTTCCTATTTTAATTAATTATTTTTGCTAACTAGGTGCCGAGTTCCATTGATTATGTACTCATACTGTGTCAGCTGGTCACTTTTTGATCACCTTCCACTCATACACACCTCACATCTCTATTTATGGCTCTAGTGGACATTTGTGAACACTATGAATACTTCTGAACAGTATTCTAGTTACCTTCCCCTAACAAAGTTAAAAGGACCAATTTATAAACATTACTTAAGAATTTTTCCCCCGTCCTCAAAAAGCTACTTTGTGATTTCTTTTCATCCTTTACAAAGTACACTAAGTCTGAGGTGGAAATGAAGGGGCAGAGAGCAACTTTTTAAAAAAGTTACATCAAAATCAAACATTTTGTTTTTCATCATCATTTATTAAACTACCAAGTAACTCCCAATGACAGAATCATATATACCAAAGCTCAGAAGCAAAAAGATGCTGATTAATTGCTTGGTTCATTTTACTGGTGAGTTCAATCCTATTATCAATAGTTATAGAACATTTGAATATTAACTCTATATTAATTCTTAGGACTCTATAATCCCAAGCAAACTTTTATTTGAAAACCTTAAAAATAATTTCGTTTTCTGGATTAAAGAACCAAAGTAATGCTGTATTCTAGATAATGTGAAACTATCTTTAAAATAAAAAAAAGTTACTCCAATATATTGTATGTAGAATATAGAACATGCTAAGAAAGCTGCAGTATTTAGAAACTATTCAAGTTCCAAAAGTGTTCAAGAAACTAAAAAACTTCTAATGAATTCCGTACTATGAAGGATCAAATAATGAAAAAGATAAAGCATTTTGAAACAGTTGGTGACATCATTACATGAATTTTGGTAGCATTCACAAACAAATATGTAGAGGCCCCCAATCACAAAATTAAAGCATCATTCTCATGTATCAGTGGAAATCATTGACCTTGTTTGGCGGGTGGGGGGGATTTATTGCATATGAGTTACAGGTTGTGTAAGACAGTGTCAATATCCTGGCAAGAAGCTTCAAAGACTTTATAATAGAAAATATTCTGCTATATACATACACACCCACACCCACACACATACCCCTTGTGAGTATGATCTCCCAGGTATTGAGAAAGAGCAGAAAATTAAAAAACAGAATACTCTGTAAAACTCTTGGCCCCTCTGGTAGCCCAATAAGACAAAATGGTTACGGTTGAACAAAAAGCTACCAAAGGCTTATCAGCCAGCTCAAAGTTATCAAAATATTTCTCAGCATTTAAAACAGAAGAAAGGCTACAATACACCATAATCTGAGGATAAATAACCTAATTATATTTGAAATCGTGGCATTTTACCAAAAACACTAATGTCCAACTGTTAAAATGAATAATGAGCAATTTGTTTTCAGCATGCCTTCACTTCACTGTAAATCCTCCACTCCCTTTTTTGAGGAATTCCCCTCCTTAAGGCCCTCACTGACTTTATGCTACCAAGATTTTCCAGGATCCTCTACAATAGTGGCTCTCCTCCAGCCACTATTCTATGATTTAACCTTCCCTATTTCTTCCAACCATTTAGTCAACCTTCAAAAATTACCTGTCTCTTGTCTCATTCCCTCTAAGTGAAACTCCAAGAGGACAGATTCCTTTGAGTTAAGGTAGAAGAGAACAGAGAAAAGAGATTTTTGAGTAAAAAGGGCAACCCTTTCTCTGCCCTTCCAATTACAGTATGTAGGCAACTACCAATTTCTGCCTAGAACCCATCTTATCATTTGTTTTAGCCTTTTTTTCAGTAAAGGAAAGTGCTTGTGGTAGAGTATACTGATTTTATGTGGTCAGTAGGTGGAGAAGCAGAAGGAAGGCTGTTACTGGGGCAGAGTAACTATGTCTACACACTTCTGATGATGAGATGGGCTATGAGGAACCAACCCATTTTTCCTTATCTCCCTTTCACCCAAGCCCCTCTATTCACCCAAGCCCCTGTAATTCTCTTTTCCTTTCTCCTTTCTTCACCCATAAGGCTCTAAGGGGTGGGGAGTCATTTCAGGCTAAAGGTATAATATAATATAATATAATATAATATAATATAATATAATATAATATATAATATAATATAAATATAATGGTGATAGGAGAATATTGTGCATTTTCACTGATCCTGGGCAAATTCAGCTCTTATCGTCAGTTCCCTGACCTGGTAACTGTGAAGGTAGAGGGCAGTAACTTTTATCCTATTTAACTTTGAAGTTATCATTTTAATCCCTATTTAGTAAATTTGGTTTTAATTAGATTTTATGGTCATAAGTACTTATTATATTTTAAAACTTGAACTTGAATAGCAGGCTAAGCCTATGGTTCTTGCTTTTGCTGACTCCATGATCTCTTGCTTCACTTCAAATCCTGACTCTGTCCTTTACTAGCTGTGTGACCCTAGGCACATAATTTAACCTCTTTTGGCCTTGATTTCCCAAAACGTGTGAACTGAGTTACTTGGACTAAATCTACTCTAAGTTCCCTTTTAGACTGAAATCTAGGATCCTCTGATTTGTTTTCCAGAACAGCAAAATTAGGAAGCATTTCCGTTCTATTCATTTTCTAGGATTTTCTAGGATTAAGAATCTTCTTTTATGGTCTCTATTCTTATAAGAACTTAGGACAATCAACTAGAAACAAAATGTAACTTTTCCAACTCTTTTTGCAGGTTCTTTTGCAACCCCTAATTTGAAAGGGGATTGGAAGGAATAGCAACAGGCAGTTTTTAATACAGGACTGGAGGTTAGAAGAGATATTAGGTCTGACTATATTGATTTAAGCGTCATCTAGAGAGACAGCGTTTAAATTCTTGAGAGCAGATGAAATCCCCAAGACAAAGAGAGTAAATGAGAAGGGAAGCTGGCTTGGCTCCCTTTTAAGGGTTTAATAGAAGGATGATGATCCAGCAAGGAAGAAAGATAGAGCAGGATGAGACAGGGAGAAGGAGAATAAAGAGGGCATACTATCATAGAAGCCAGCAGAAGAGAAAACATCCAAGAGGATGGTTTATGAACAGTATCAAAAGCTTCAAAGAAGTCAAAGAGGATAGAGAAAGCAAAATCAACCAAACTGATTTGTTAAAATACCTTGGAGGGAGCAGCTTCAGTCAGGTGGTGGAAACCAAAATGGCAAACAATTGAGAAGTATTTGGGTGATGAGAAAGTGACAACAATAATATGATTATAGTTTATTATAAATAATGAAAGGAATGAACATAATTCTAAGAATTTAGTTGTAATATATAGGACAATAACTTAACAGAGATAATAGGGTCAAGCAATTTTGTTTTTTTCTTTGTTTTTTTAAGTATTGCATAAAACCAAAGCATCTTTATAGGCAGTTAGAAATTGCCTATACACAAAGAAATAATGGATAGGGCAGGAAAGGGGAATGCAGTGAGCCAGGTATCAAGGAGGTACGTAATGATCAAATGCACAAAAAAGGGTCTGGCAAGGAAAAGGATCACCTCTTTCTCATCTTGTCCTCAAATACAGGCATGAAGGAGGAAATGATAGGTGAAGATGTAGACAGATTTTGAGGAGTAGTAGTATGAAGTAGTAGAGATGAGGGAACTCACAATGGATAGTTTTTGATTTTCCAATGAAGTAAGAGACTAGAACATTTGTTGAGAGAAGAGTGGTGTAGGGAACTTGAGGTGAGAAAAGATTTGAAACAGCCACTGACATCAGTTAATCAAGAGTTAATCAAGGAAGAATTAAGGGATTATTGTACAGCAATGAAAGTCTAGTTTAAGTCAAATGACGTGAATCTGTAGTGGATACAATTCACACAGCTGTGTGGCTTTCCTCAGTAGTAATGGTAGGAACAGAGAAGGAGAATGAGGGGAATGACCCAGAGTTAAGGACGAGTGGAGTATAGGGTAGGAGACAGAATTCAGTTGACTTGGTCAACTCTACAGTCAACATTGTGAAGAGAGAAAGGCCAAAGCGTGAGTGATGGATTAGAACCAAAAGAGATGGAAGTTGTGGATGGTGTTTTTAGATGAAGAATAGATTTAGAAAGAATGTGACAGAGGAATAAATGAAAGGGAAGAAGATTCTGATTAGAAAGGGGAAACAACAGAATTCAGAAGCATGGACGTTGTCCAATGATGAGTGATAGTGAAAGCTAAGATATGACCTTTCCTGTGGGGAACTGAGTGGAGAGAAGATGTAGGTCATGGGAGTTAATTATTAAGTAGGAAAGCAGGATTTTTAAAGACAAAGCCCCAGATATCAGAGCAGGAGTGAGGATACAAAATGAGACTATGAGCCAAGAATGAGATATCATCCCAAAAAAGAATATATATCTTCCTATAACCTATAAGAATATATTTTTTCCAATAACTCAAGATATAAGAAAAGCAGTCAACGGCCCGGGGTGAAAGAGAATAGACTTTAAAAAAAAATGACTTACAAAGATTATGGCTACTAGGATGGATTCTCAGACATAGAGTTGGAGGAAAATTTCTTCTATTTCTAGCTGAAGAATCTAGTCTTTGAAAAATTTATGTAAATACGTCAACTGGACAAAGAAAAATATAAACTGTTGTCTATTCTGCTCTTGTCTTTGATGATTAAATCAGCCACTGGTTTAGTTGAGCCACTGAACCACTGAGAACCAGCCAGGAGATCCAGTGATATACCACCACCATAGAATATAAATACATAGAATTCAGGACTGTAAGGGACTTCAAAGATTACTTAATTCAACTCCTTTATTTGAAAAATAAATCCATGAATAAACTGAGGCATAAAATGATAAAGTGACATGCTCAAGGCCATATGAATAAAAAGTAGCACAGCTAGGATAGGACCCAATACCTTCTGAATCTAAATACAATGCTTTTCACCACTAGATAGGCTACACTGCTTTCTTTCTGTCCCAAAATGGCAAAAAAGAGTTCTATGCTTAGAGCGACACTTACAGAGAGAACCTGAAAACAAACCTGTCTCTGGGGAGTTAGTATGGAGACATTTTTAGTCCCAATATTTACCATGCTTTTCCTTCAGGGATTTGATTTAATTTTTATTCTGGAAAAATACAATATGATACAATGCTAAAAACTCATAAAAGTCTCAGCTTGAAATACTTACCACATTCTGGTTGATCTTGTGTCGAAAGCATGTGATATTAACTACGTAAGGCCAGTCATCAGGTTCCATCAAGACTCCGGTGGCATGGGCACAAGTTACATGAAAGGAAGCTGGGCAGCGTCCATAAGAACACTGGATGCAGGCCCCAGAAACTTTTTTAACTCTCTGTCTGCAGAAGATGCATTTCTGCAAGAGCAAAACAGAAAATG
The DNA here is from genome assembly GCF_003287225.1 of Phascolarctos cinereus. Taxonomy (NCBI): domain Eukaryota; kingdom Metazoa; phylum Chordata; class Mammalia; order Diprotodontia; family Phascolarctidae; genus Phascolarctos; species Phascolarctos cinereus. The sequence continues at coordinate 117,973,246 of NW_027555847.1, forward strand.
ATGTAAATGAAAGCACAGTAGTTCCACTGATTCCCATATAACATGGGATAACAGCCATTTAAAAAAAAAGAAAAAAGAAAAAAAGAAAAGAAAAAGAAAAAGGTCTGTTACAACACCAACAAAGTCCATTCTCTCCAGGAATCACAGTAGTGAAAACAGCTGTAGCAACATGATCTGCCTGCTTTAAAGAAAACATTAGTCGCACACTATATTTAAATATATGATATTTAAATATTAAATATAATATACTATATTTAAATATAAGTAAATTTAAATATATATTAAATATTTAAATACTTCTGGTGGTGGTGAAGGCCAAGCATACCTGACCACACTTGCCTAGTTACACAATATAGGAATGAACCCCAAACACATTTCTATGAATCAGCCTAGAATGTCAAGTCCATCTTCGTTTAACCATCAGGTTTTTATACCAAGAAATGTGCCAGGGGTGTAGGAACAAACACTTTAAAACCTAAGGGAACACTTCAAAAATACTGTAAGAACATACAGACAGCTGGGGATTTTTAAAATTTTATTTTCTTTACAAGGAAATTCCAAATGTTAAATGGTCTAATGTGGCAACTGAGACTCAAGTATTTAATAATCCAAATCTGAACCCAAAGTGCCTAACATGAAAACCTGCTTCCTGAAGTGAGTAAATTGAAAAGCACCCCAAACGGCATAATTTTGCCGAATATTTGTAGCTGGCCGTGCCCAAGGAAGCTAGAATGAAAATAAAAACAGTAATAATGATTATCACAATTCCAAAATTAACTTGCAGACAATTAGTCCTATAGCATGTCAGCACATTTCTTATGAGAGTCAGAGAAAATCCAACAGTTTTATGTTATGGAAGCTTTGTAAATGAAAACTAGAGGGTTAGTATTCTGTAGAACTACATTAGTACCCAATAAAACAAGAGAAATGACTAAGAAGTGTGGTGAAATGGAAAGAAGGCTGGATTTGGAATAGAAGCACTTGAGTTCCCATCTTAGCTCTAGCACTTACTACCTACATGACCTCCAATAAGTCATTTCATATCTCTGGGCTTCAGTTTTGTTACTTATAAAATGAGGGGGTTGAACTATAAAAATCGTAATCACATTTAAACAGCACCTACAGCATACCACGCACTGTGCTCAACATATTACAAGTATCTCATTTTATTCTCACAACAACTTGGTGAGGTAGGCACTATTATTGTCTTCATTTTATGGTTGCAAAAACTGAGGCAAACAGATGTTAAGTGAATTGTCCAAGGTCACAGAGCAAATAAGTACCTAAAGCTAAATTGCATTCAGGTCTTCTTGACTCCATGTTCAGCACTCCATCCACTGTGCCACCTACTAACCTAGCTCCGTATCTATATAACCCATAAAGCTCTTTAAAACATATATGTTTGAACATCCTGTTATGAACAACTCCTGGGGGGAGGGGAGGAGAAGCACATGCTGATCAAATGGTAGATGAACTGCTTTTCTCCCTTGAAACCTACCACCACCTCCAAGAAAAAAGTCATTTGAGTCAATAATCTTTGTCAAGGCAGTAACATTAATTACCCAGAAGAGTTAATGCATCTTTTAAAAGGGAGAAGTTTCCTTTGGATAGCAGTTTTTAAAGACAGGACTTGGACTATAATGACAAAGAACAAAAACAGGCACCATTGTGGGGGAGTGGAGAAGAGAAGAAATATATCTATATGTTGGTAGAAATAGAAACAAAAAACTTCATAACACACACAGGAAGATGATTTTACTCCAGATACATACTAGATTAATCTGAATGACTCAAAATAATCACAAGTACATAAAAAATGACCAATGAGTTTCTAGAAGTGCAGGTAATATTTGCTATATAAATGGTAAGACAGCTGAACGAATGTTGTACCACTGGGTTATACCAGAAAACATGATAACACTACTGAGAATATATATTTACAATTATCTCTCAAATATGAATTGATGAAGTAAATAATTAAGCATAGCATAATGTTGTAGAAAAAAGCTTGTATTTCAATTCAAAAGACTTAGGTTCAGATCCTGTCTTTGCTATTTACTTAATTTGTGAGACCTTGGGCAAATCTTAATTGAATCAGTTCAATGTTTATTTAGTACCTAGATTCAAAATAAAAATAAAACTGTCCTTGAGCTCACATTCTGTGGTGGGCTGGGGATACAATATGCATATAGCATAAATAAATACAAAAAAAAAATTCAAAGTTCAGTACAAAGTAACTTGAAGAGAGAAAACGCTTGAACAACAGAAAGAGAAATCTTTTGAAGAGGTTGTCGCCAAGATATACTTTGAAGAAAACTAGAGATGCTATTAAATGAAAGTAGAAGAAAATGCATTCACTTTGGGCCTCAATTTCCTCATTTGTAAAATATGGAATTTGGAACAGAAATATAAGACAGTTTTATATATTACTGATCTATAAAACAACTTTGAAGAGTCACCTCATACCCAACAACTTGGCTATGATGACAAAATATAGGGATAATCAGTGTTGGAAGGCTTGTGGCAAGAAAGGTTTATGGAAAGATACATATTAGTGGAACTGTGCACTGATTCAAGCATTCTAAAAAGTAGAATTATGCTAAAAAAATAGATTAAAATATTCAAACCCTTTATTAGGCGTATTCTTCAAGGAAGACAATGATGAAAAATAAAGGTCTCACAAACAATAAAATATTTTTAGCAGCATCAGAAACAAAGTAAATGCCCATCACAACTGGGGAAAGGCTAAATATTATACAATATGAAGAATCAAAGAAGCAAGGGAAGACACACAAACTGATGCGAAGTAAGGAAAAACAGGGTAACAATATACTACCACCAAAATATAAATTGAAGAACAAAAATGTTGAAATTAAATGCTTTGAAATTATAATAAGCAGGCTGTCAAAAAGCAATTTTTTTTTCAAGGCAATTGGGGTTAAGTGATTTGCCTGGGGTCGCACAGCTAGTAAGTGTCAAGTGTTTGGTCTGAGGCCAGATTTCAACTTAGGTCCTCCTGACTTTAGGGCCAGTGCTTTATCCAATACGCCACCTAGCTGCCCCTCAAAAAGTAATCTGTGAATGTACCTCCCTGCCTTCTTTGCAGAAGTGGGGATCTATCAATGTGGAGCTTGGAATACAGTGTCATCCTTAACTGATATGTTGTTTAGTTCTGATGAACTATTTATTTTTCCTTTTTAAAAATTACTTGCTAGAAGGAATACGTGTGTGTGTGTGTGTGTGTGTGTGTGTGTGTGCGCGCTGCCTGTCTGTCTAGAGGGATATATTGAGAAATCAAAGTGTTGTAAAAACAAAAAGATAGCCATTACACATTTAAATGCAGCAAAAAATAAAATTATAAGAATGACAACAAAATATTATAGATATAATTGTACTCCGTTAGTAGAAATATTACATATGCCTACAGAAAAAAAAATATAACACTAACTGAATATTTAAAGCAAACATGAAAAGAAAAGAGAAAAAACAATGCTTATTTTGGCAGGTGAGACAAATTTCATAGCACATTAGATATCTTCAGAATGGAGATCCATAATTTTTGTTGACATTTTAGGGTTGTATTTACACTCACTTTCTCTAACAGCACAAAATGTACATTGTAATAATATTGTTACTATTAAAATTCATAATAGATCAATCTGACTTATGAAATTATAAGAAGTGCACTATAATTCAGAACTTCGACAGAATCTCAGATTTTATAACTTTTCTGGATAAGTGAAGATTGAGATGGGAAGTTGGGAAATTAACTACTGGCTGGTACTGAGGGAAGGAATTTGAACTCATGAAGATAAGTCTTCCGGACTCTAGGCCTGGAACTCTATCCACTCTATCCACAGCACTACCTACCTGTCCAAACTATAGAATAGGGATGGGTTAACTATGGACAAACAGGATGATCAGGCCCATTGTTTAATATCCAAACCAGCAGTAATTTAAAAAGTATCTGCAACTGCTGTATTTTTACCTTAAAAATTCACATAATATATCGTGACTGTTATTTAAACATGTTAGTGGAAGGGATGGCTAGATAATGTTTGTACTGCTATGCCAACTGCAATCCAATTTTCTAACCTTGTGTGTTTCATGAACGAATTTTTTCCCTTATATGTCAATGATCTGTAACAGAACACAAACAAATAGGTGAGGCACAGAACAGCAAGTTTTAAAAGATCATCACAGAACAGAGAAGGGAAAATAGAGAAGGAAAAGCTATAAAGCTTTTCCATAGGAATTTATGCAAGAAAGGGACAGAGAAAGGAATAAACACTAACTGGAAGTGATTTTTAGGTGAAGATATTGTAGCAGTAATAATAATAACTCATACTGATACAGTATTTTAGGATTTATATTCTCCTCACAACAACCTTGTAAGTTAGGTAGTACAAGTATTGATATCCTCATTCTGCAGAAGAAGAAACTGAGGCATGGAAATTAAATGACCTGCCTATGGTAACACAGGTAATAACTGTCAGAAATTCCCTAATTCCCAAAGGGAAATTGGTAGAGATGGCAACTGTTACTATCGACAGGAATCTTTATCAACCTACACTTTTTACCTTTCAATACAAAGAAAGGATGGTGTAGCTATAGGGAACTGCAAGATTTCACTGACCTGAATAAGTAACAAAAGTAAGTCCTTTCAATCTTAATTTTCCTCTCAGAGTTTTAAAGTAGTAAAGCCTAATGTGAACTTCACTTATGGCCTTCGGGCAAAGAACACAAGAGCCTGGGGTACATTCTGACAAGTGCCTAAGAACACGGTCAATGGCCAATGTGCACAGAAATTATTGGATGTCCAATATTCATAGCTGTTAGCCCTTTGTTAATGCTTCTGGAGTACCTCTACCCTAAGAGGCTTCATTAACAGAGCAGGTAACAACTTGGAATTTTGAAATAGCTAAACACAACTGGCTTCAATACATGGCAACCAAAGGACTAGGTTATTATTTAATGAAACAAACCTAAATCAAGAAGTCTAGTACAGCAGAAAGAATACTGGATTCTTTCATTCCAGCTCTGCTGTTTTCTAATTTTGTGACTTTGGACAAGATACCTAGCCCCCCTAGGGCTCAGTATCCTCTTCTTCAATATGAAGGTTTTGTACCAGATGATGTTTAAGTGGCCTTCAAGCTCTAAATCTGTTAGCCTATGAACATGGGGGGAAAAAAAAACACTCACATGTCCTAGCCAGCAATTATAAACATATATGACTATATTACTTACCCATTACCTCCCCGGATGTTACTATTAAAGATTCACTTGTTTTCAAGTGAATTGTACATGCCCTAAGACATTCACGATGTCCATAAGAAACCATACCCTGATCTTCCCTTGCAAAGTTCACTTGACCACTCATGCACTGCTCTTGTTTAAGCAGTTACTTTAGCCAATTCGAACTGAAGGGAACAAATGGGTGTTACTAGGTCGTGAAACGAGTAGGGAAGATCTGGGAAGTCTGCTCAGAATGGTGCTAAAAAGTAAGAAGAAGCCCAGCTATGGGACTTTGTGAAAGTATGTCTTCAAAACTCAATTGAACCTAGTGAGTTCTTAAAGTCAGGCAGTAGATTCAAATCCCTAATGTGATAAAGAATTCGCTTTCCATGAATTCTAGTCATAATAATTCTCTCCTTTTCTTTCTCTCCCGTTACTCTGATGCCTGCTCAGGAATGTCCCAATATATCTTCTGTGGAATTCATCTCTGAAAGAATTATCCACAATAATCTCTGGATCTTGGATTCTCTGTTCTAGCTTGAGTTCATTTGTTCTTAAGGATCCAGCTGTCCTAAACAGCAAACCATTCTTGAAGGAAGAAGAGAAGAATGGAGAGTGACTTCAGTGAAAACCTGAGAGAAGGAAGAGAAAATGCCTCCTAGAAATTCATCTTTTACATGCTAGAAAAAGGCCAAAGGGCAGAAATAGAGTGAAGCCAAGATCTTGGCAACTCTAAACCAACCATATGAAAAGAGACTATTTGTAAATGAAATACCTAACATCATTCTTTTGAATATTCTGCATATATATAGGAATTATCATTTTTAAAACACTAAAAAAGACATAGTATTGAATGTTTGAAGAATTTTAGACAAAAGAGAAGAAACGACAATCTTACTGTCTCTCTTACAGAACTGATTCACAATGAAATTATATAATTCCATAAAGGAGCAAGGATTCTGTCGGTAAAGGAATCTGAATACCATCTCAAATTTGCTGCACGATTTTTTTTTTCAGAGTGGCATTCATTGCATGCTCAACTCATTGTCTGGCTAATAATTTTTCCTACTAAGTCAGGAGACTCCTTACCTTTTGGGGGATGAGAAAGTACTCTTACTCTCCCAAAACTTTTGGATGGACAAGAGAGGAGGTGGGAGGGATGAGGAAAGCTTTGTAATATAACAATTTAGCTCAGGGAAGCAGGGTCCTGAAAAACTAGTAAAGCAGTGTGGAAGCATGCTGATGAACATCGAAGGTTGCATTTTAAGGGGCATATTTCAGTGAGTAACATGCTTTTCTCTTTATAGTAGCATATACCAGTGAAACATAGGAAGGGAGGACATGGCAATAGATGTTTTCTATCCTTTGCCATTAACTGTTAGAGACCTTTAGCTTGAATGGCTTTACTATCTAATGTAAAAAAGAATGACACTGAGGAAATAGGCTATGAGAAAGAAATTCAAGATAAATACAAATATCAATTAATAATAAATAAGATTTATAATGCATATTTGAGGCTATGTTGCATGGACTCTCATCTCAGGTTTCCCAACAATAAAATAGGAACCTTTTTTTCACCATTTCCACGAGGAAGTTTGAGCAGAAAAGCCTTCAAACATGTCTGCTATTCCGAGAGCCTCCAAAGTTAAAAGACCACAGACCTTTTTTTTTTCTCTCCCACCTATTCTTCCAAAGTCAAGTGCTGTGAGGATTCCTTGGCAAGTATGATTTATACAGCACTGTGTTGACTCAGGGGACTGTAGATTTCCAGACTTATTCCCATGGCATTGGCTATTATGGCTACCAATGGATACAAGAGCTAATGAAGTAGCTGGTACAGACAATCTGTGAATCACCAGGTTTCAGGTTCCTTGAATGCACAGCATGGCTGCTGTAGAGAGCACTAAAAAATGTTGCGCCAGGAAGGTCTGAAGGCAGTTGCTTTGTTGTTTATTTGATTTTTAAAGTCTATTTTGTAATATATTGTTGTTGTTTTTGGTATTTTGTGCGACTACTGGTTTGTTTTTAAATAAATTACTTCAAATAGGCCACTCATACTTTTAAATTACTGCATGCAACCTTGCTGGCAACAATGAACTTTTCAGTGCTCCAGGTAAGATAATACATTAAGAAGGAATTATTGTTTTGCATTGGTGAAGGGAAGTTTCCTTCCCCACTCTGATGAAATCACAAGTGCTAACCAATACCTACATACATATATATATACAACTACACATACATAAATCACTATATATTTCATATTTTCCCTACCTGTAATTGCTCTGACACAAAGACTGTGTCACTTTGCTTCCTTATATCCTCGTCATCTAATGAGCAAATAGCTTAATTTCTTTTTGATAAGAGCTGGCACTTGTACAGTGCTTTAAGGTTGACAAAACACTTTGAACAGATCAACTTACTCAACATTCACAACAACCCTAGGAGGCAGGTGCTTATTATCATCCTCATTTTACAGCTGAAGAAACTGAGACAAACAGAAGTGAAATGATGTGCCCAGAGGCACATAGCTCTGAAGTGTCTGAGACCAGATGTGAACTCAGGTTGACCTGATTCCGGGCCCCCAGTACCACCTAGAAGCCTAGAATAAGTGACATCTACCTACAAGGATACAAGGTCACATATGTGTAAAAATTGTGTGTGTGTGTGTGTGTGTGTGTGTGTAAAAAATGTAGTGATGGGGGAGAGAGAGGGAGAGAGAGAGAGAGAGAGAGAGAGAGAGAGAGAGAGAGAGAGAGAGAGAGAGAGAGAGAGAGAGAGAGAGAGAGAGAAAGGAAATGGAGTGAGACACTAACAATAGAGGGAACCAGGAAAAGGCACCTGAGGTGAGCCCAGAAGACAGCTAGGGGTTTCAAGAGATGAAGACAAAATTTTTCTGGTCTCTGTAGTCTAAGGGTGTGACCAAAATACAAACAAACAACATGAAATTACATTGTAAAGTACAGTTCTGTATATTTCTACAACCACTCATAAGAGGAAGTCCTCTGTGCCCTCCCCCAAAAAATTATTTCAACATTTCAAGCTCAAAGCATTAAAAATAAATGGCTCATGATGCACATGGTGTTGAATTGGACCTTTATTTATGATATGTGTCACAAGCCATTTATCTTAAAATTTTACATTGGGCTAGAATTCACTCAGCTTCGAGTGAGAAAACTAGAAACAAGTCAGAGAGCAAGTGACAGGAGGAAAGGCCAATAAGATGAGCTCAGCACAGCTAGAAGATGGAGAAGGGAGATTTTGGCAGAGATGACTTGCAGAATAAACCTGTGATTTATTAAAAACATGGATGGAGAATCCTTCTTGGTAGTGACTAAATGTTACATAAGAAAAAATAAACAAAAGGACTCTAGAACAAAACTGTAGGCAAGCCAGTTCACATCATAGGTGTGAGAGGTAACAAATTAATGGATAGTTTTTCATGCAAACTATTACGAGAACACTGTTACATTGTTTTACTTGTGTTTATGAACAGAAAAATCACTGGGGAAATTTTTCCATCCACCTGAAATTTTAAAGCATGATGGTGGAAAAGCTGCCCAACTTCATTATTTTATTTTTCATATTGAATTTCTGCTTCATGTCTATGCTGCTATTGATTACAATCACATTGTTGGAGCTGGACACCCTAAACACAACCTTACTTCACATTTAAGAGGAGTGTTTCACTCTTCTGAAGTTCAATTAATATAACTAACATGACTGTCTATACCCTTATACCTTTATCAGATGAGGACACCTCTTTGAGTTAGAGAATCAATCAAAAGAAGGCATAAACTATTGCAAACAACCTACCTAATCAAGGACAACATCAGATCACACAACGTATTGGGACTAGTTACAAGAATTAGACAATTTCTGGGCTGGAGGTCGCAGTGGCATTTCTAACAACTGCTTCAAGGGTTAAACTCTGGGAGTACTTTCAGGAATCAGTGATTTCTATCTGTAATTAGAGTGATCCCAGAGGGAGTGTCATACTTCTAATTCCCCTTTCCACTGATTAGATCAATGCATAGAGCTGTGAGTTGAGAGAAGACAAATTAGGCAAACTGAGGAAAGTTAGCTTTAGGAATCCTAACCTCTTTGTGGCACTGAGACAGATGATTTCAGGAGACTACAAGGGCTATCAGGGCCTAATAGAAAGCTACACTTAATGAAGGGGAACTTTGAGGACACCAAAAAGTAAGAAAAAAGACTTCTATCCAACTTGAAACCAAGAGATATCCCTTTGCCACAAAAATATTGAGTGCAATTTTCCTTGTGTTTCATAAATGCTTACAGGTGAAGGTGCCCCAGTCTTTCTGGGGGGTAGGATGGATGTTTTCTCCTATTCTTACTCACTGGAGTGGGGGGGGGAGAAAGCTCTTGAATAGCATTACTAGAGAAATTCCACAATCCCTCAGAATTACTTCTAGAACCCTGAGGAACCTGATCCACCAAAGTGAATGGTAGTTTGGAATTAGCCCTGAAGGAGATGCCACACAGAGATGAGAAAACAGACCCTTGGGGAGCAGAAATGATTTGTCCAAGGTCACATAGCTAGTAAGTGGCAGAAATGGACTTCAAATCTGAATCTTCTGACATTATATTTGGTGCTCTACCAGGTTAACTCCCTGGTAGTATGGAACCCTGTAAGTGATTGCTACTTCCATGTGACTAGAATGAAGTTATTTTAATTTTCTGAGTCCCCAAGGCCTAGGAACCCAGACAGCTAAGAAAATAATGTAAACAATGACAGAAGAGAAGCAGTAATCATGGGATCATGGAAAGATCACTGGAATAGACATCAGGAAACCAGAATTCCATTTCTGGTTATACCATTAATTAGTTGTGTGAACTTGGCTAAGTAAGCATTTGCACCTCTGGGAGGACCTGTTTCCTTACCTGCAAAATGAGGGGATTTGAAAAATGTAACAGACAATTTTGACAACTTCTTAATGATTTAGATGAAAAAAGGGGGGGGGGAGAATCAGGAAAATGAATGCCCCAGGTGTCTCATGATGGATATCTGGTATAGAATCTCAATCATAGAGGGATTCTCAATGTATGGTGAGGTCCTCCAAATGCTATTTCCAGAGGACACTGCATTTACTGCATCTGGCTTTAGAATACTGTATACTGAGAGCCATAATCACACAAAAGAGTTTGACTTGTCTATTCACATAAGGGAAAAGAGGGGGGAGAGATGAGAAATGCCCATTATCTGGGTTACATTGTTGCACAGACAGCTCACTGAACTAGGCCATTATGATAAATATATAAATGCAGACACATACACATTATGTGTATATTCACATGCATTTATATACATACACACACACGTATGTACATATAATCTCATTTGATCCTCACAACAACCATGGGATGTAGGTGCTATTATCATCTATTTTACAGATGAGGAAACAGGTTAGGTGTCTTCTCTACAGTCATTCAGCTAGCAAGTATCTGAGGCCCAGTTTGAATCCAAGTCTTCCTGACTACAGGTCCAATGCTCTTTCCATTGCATCACTAGCTGCCCCTATAATTGTAAAATGCTTGGCATAGTCCCTGGCCCATAATGAGCACTAAATACATGTTAGTTATCATTATATTATTAGCACAGTGCACCCTGTGCATAGCAGGCACTGAATGTTTGTCACACTGAAATGTCCCAAGCTTCTTCCTAAGCAAAAAGAACGTCTTTTTCATGTCACTACTTCTAAAGTGGCAGGAGACATAAAGCTTTGAATTACAGGTGTCTACAGTCCCCAAAGAACCGAAGTTACACGGCCCTGCTGCTGCTGCCCAAATAAGCAAACAGATCTTATAAAAGGAAAGCTAAGTTGTATGTCCTTGAGTCCTGGAGACTGACGCCTGTAGGATACGTACTGAGGATTTATGGGAGGACATAGACTAGAGAACTAGAGGTAGGCATGGCCCAGCTATGATCTCTACTTTACGACTGAGGAAACAGAGATAGCCGTAGGTTCTGTGAATTAGAAATCAGTGTGTGTGTGTGTGTGTGTGTGTGTGTGTGTGTGTGTGTGTGTGTGTGTGTGTGTGTGCACGTGAGCATAATGTGTTTTCTGTGGGAGAGAAAGTTTATGGCTGCTTTTTTTGTGTGGCTACTTCATTCATTCATTCACTCATTCATTCATTCATTTATTTATTTGGCAATTGGGGTTAAATGAATCGCCCAGGGTCACAAAGTTAGGAAGTGTCAAGTGTTTGGTCTGAGACCAGACTTGAACTCAGGCCCTCCTGAATTCAGGGCCAGTGCTCTATCCACTGCACCAACTAGCCACAAGTCCTGTGGCTACTTTTAAAAAATGTATTTATACTAACTTAAAATACACACAGCACCTGTCATTATCCTACTGGTATAAAAATAAGTAAAAACAGTTCTTATCAAAAAAAAGCAAAATCTGGTATGTGGTGTAAGATGTTGGTCTATGCCGAGTTTCTGCCATATTCTTTTCCAGTTTTCCCAACAGTTTTTGTCAAATAGTGAGTTCTTATCCCAGAAGCTGGGGTCTTTGGATTTATCAAATAGTACGTTACTACAGTCATTGACTACTGCGTCTTGCATATTTAACCTATTCCATTGATCCACCACTCTATTTCTTACCCAGTACCAAGCACTTTTGATGATTGCTGCTTTATAATATAATTTAAGATCTGGAATAGCTAGGCCACCTTCCCCTGCGTGTCTTTTCATTAGTTCCCTTGATATTTCTAGACCTTTTGTTACTCCAAATGAATGTAGTTATTATTTCTTCTGGCTCTATAAAATAATTTTTAGTAGTTTGATTGGTATGGCACTGAATAAACAAATTAGCTTAGGTAGAATTGTCGTTTTTATTATATTAGCTCGGCCTACCCATGAGCAACTGAAGTTTTTCCAATTATTTGGATCTGATTTTATTTGTGTGAAAAGTGTTTTGTAATTGTGTTCATATAGTTCCTGGGTTCGTTTCAGTAGATAGACAGAAGAATTCATGACCAAATAAGAGACCGAGAACATTACTAAATGCAAAATGGATAATTTTGATTACATTAAATTGAAAAGTTTTTGCACAAACAAAACCAATGCAACCAAGATTAGAAGGAAAACAGAAAGCTGGGAAAGAATTTTTATAACCAGTCTCTCTGATAAGGGCCTCATTTCTAAAATATATAGAGAATTAAGTCAAATTTATAAGAATATAAGTCATTCCCCAATTGATAAATGGTCAAAAGATATGATCAGGCAGTTCTCAGATGAAGAAATTCAAGCCATCTAAAGTCATATGAAAAAATGCTCAAAATCACTACAGATCAGAGAAATGCAAATCCAAACAACTGTGAGGTACCAAATCACACCTATCAGGTTGGCCAACATGACAAAACAGGAAAATGATAAATGTTGGAGAAGACGTGGGAAAATTGGAACACTAATGCATTGTTGGTGAAGTTGTGAAATGATCCAACCATTTCAGAGAGCAAGTTGCAACTATGCCCAAAGGGCTATAAAAATGTGAATACCCTTTGACCCAGCAATAGTACTTCTAGGGATGTATTGCATAGAGATCATACAAATGGGAAAAGGACCCACATGTACAAAAATATTTATAGCAGCTCTTTTTGTGGTGACAAAGAACTGGAAATTAAGAGGATGCCCATCAATTGGGAAATGGCTGAACAAGTTGTGGTATATGAATGTAATGGAATACTAACTACTGTGCTATAAGAAATGATGAATAGGCAGACTTCAAAAAAACCTGGAAACACTTGTATGGACTGATGCTGAGTGAAGTGAGATGACCAGGAGAATGTTGTGCACAGTAACAGCCATGTGCAATAACTAAGATTGATAGACTTGGCCCTTCCTAGCAATGCAAGGATCCAAGACATCTCCAAAGGCCTCATGATGGAAAATTCTATCCACATCCAAAGAAAGAACTATGGAGTTTGAATGCAGATCAAAGTATACTATTTGCTGTTTTTTTTTCTTCTGTTTTGTTTTGTTTCCTCTTTCTGGTGGTTCCTCCTATTGGTTCTAAGTCTTCCTTACAACATCATTAATGTGAAAATATGTTTAATGTTTTCACACACACACACACACACACACACACACACACAATTTGGTGTCCAAAATGCCTCTGAAAAATATCATTTAGGTCCTAAGATTTCCTACATTTTTACTAAAGAAAAACAAAGAGAAGATATAGGCAGAAGTGGCTTTTAAGTAAAGATTCATCTGCAACAATGCTTTTTTTTCCAGTGAAAAACAAAAAGGAAAATCAGGAACACAGAATATGAGCAGAGCAACTGACTTAATATGATGAAATTATTAAAAACAGAATGACTTATTTAATGGAGAAATATTCTCCAACCTCATTATACTGCCTCATGGTTCAGTAGTAAGAGCACTGGACATGGAGTCAGCAACACTGGGTTCAAGTCCTAGATTTGCCACTAATTCTGTGAAGTAAAGTCAATTCCCTTCTCTGTGATTCAGTTTCTTCATCTGCAAAATGTCAGCACAGACTATATGATTTTCAAGGTCCCTTCGAGTTCTAATAATTCACAATTCAATGACATGTGACTATAGTAACCTATTATACCAACTGGATCCTATTAGATTCCTTAGCTTTTTTTTTTAACCTTTGATTATCTGCTTTTAACCTCTTCCATCTTTCCCTTATAATGTTCTTCACAGGTTAAGGATGTAGAGATGTTTTATAGCAATCCAAAGGATTTGTTATGTTTTTATTTTTTAAAACATTTTTATATTGCCTTTTAATCTCTGTCTGTTTTTACCTCTTCCATCTTTCTCTTATAATGTTCTTTACAGGGGAAGGGTGTAAAGATGTTTGTAGCTTTCTGAAGGATTTATTATGATTTCATTTTTTAAAATGCATATTTCTGCAGTGTTTTGGGATTTTCAAAGTACTTTCCTCACAACCACCTATAGCATTGGGCAGCTAGGTGGCATAGTAGAGTGTCGGACATGAAATCTGGAAGACCTGAGTTCAAATCCTGCCTCAAACACTTACTGTCTATGTGACTTTAAGTCACTTAACCTTTCTCAGTCTGGGAGGTAAGAGGGGATAAGATAGGAAGTAAGCTAGAGGGAAAGCATGCCTAACTATTTCATTCTACCTGGAAGGCCCATAAAGCAGCCTTGGTCTTTCTCTTTCTCCTCCTTCTCATAGATAAAACATAAGGAGCTGCAAGTAGAATAATACTTTAATATCTATAGAGAACTAAGACATACAAGGAATGGAAGGAGCTCAAAATGAAAAAGGAACAGAGATGTTAAACCAAGCAAAACATCCTGATGGCTTATATAAGTCTACTGTATCCTTATATCAGTTACTTGATTTGGGACCTGCTCCCTGAGAAGATTAATATTTGCAACAACAAAAGTTCAAGTGTCTAGAAGGATGATTTATACAATCATGCTGCTGTAAAAGACTAAGAACTTGAGAAGGATTGCTCCTGAAAACTTGCACTTACAAAGACGGGGAAAACTGCCAGGCACTGAGAGAAGTGCCAATACAGAAAACAATTTAGACTTACAAAGTTAATGACACAAAAATAATGTATGCCAAGAAATCCTTATGGAAGACGCTGAAAGTGATCCATGAAAATGACTATTACGTAACATTACTAGGGAACCAAGTAGAGGAAGCCATGCCCCATGCCTAACTGGGCACCTTCCCTTCCACCTCCCCCCAAGAAATCCAGTAAACTCCCCTGGAAAGTCTGGCTGAATGGGGCATTTAACAGACTTATGTAAACATAGTATTGCCTACGCTGGCCCACGGGCCTTAGCTTAGGATTAAAGTCACAGTATGGCAATACTAGTAGCATCATTTTTTAGGAAGGAGAGATCCAAACAGATGAACTCATCCTTCATTTCCCACACCACTAAGTTTACCAAGAGATTAAGTGATAGGCTCTTTCCCCTAAGATTAACACAGCTTTTTCTATAGACATGTGCACCTCAACCTGCCTAAAAGCAAATAAAAACAAAGGGGCACACGCGCGCACGTGTGTGTGTGTGTGTGTGTGTGTGTGTGTGTGTGTATAAATATATAAAAAATCAGGGCTTACAAAAAATTAAAAAGATGATTTTTTTTTGAGGTGACAATTTGTTCTAAAAAAGGATTCTTTGATTTACTGAAGGATTTTTTATAGGATTCTTTCAATTAACATTCCCCTAGTATCAGATAATATTCATATCTCTTTAACTATATTCTTCAAAATAATCTTTACACATATTATTTACACATGTAAATATGCTAGTATCTAGCATAGCCCCTTGACCATGGTTAGTGTTTAAAAGGTGTCTGACAGGTTGTACTGGATTGGACTGGGAGAGAACATGAGCTGATAAAAAAAAATTCTTTAGGTAATTAATAAGATTATTTAAGCCTTCCTGAAAGGTATCAAATAGTATTTGATGGTAAATTAATTGTTAGTTTAGCACAGTGAAAAGAGCACTGGGTTTGGAGTTAGATAAGTAGGACTGGAGTTCAGGAGAGAAGTTAGGACTGGATATATAAATTAGATCTAGGAATTATCTGCAACGAAATAGTAATTGGACCCGTGGAAGCTGCCAAGATAAAGAGGGGGAGAAAATATATAGAGAAAAGAGTGGAGGGCTCTTACTCAAATAATAATAATAATAATAATAATAATAGTAATAATAATAATAACAACAACCACAATAATGATTACTAGCATTTATATAGTGCCTACAATGTGCCAGGCACCATGTTAAACGCTTTAAAAATATCTCATTTGATCCTCACAACAACTCTGAAAAGGAGGTGCTTTTATTATTCTTATTTTGCAGTTGAGGAAACTGAATCCATTAGAAGTCAATGACTTGCTCAGAGTCACACAGTAAGTAAGGTCCACCTTTCTAGCTCGGCATTATTTGAGGGATGGGTTAAAAAGGGAGACATTGATGCTCTTCCCCCATATGGTAGTTACAGAGGTATGAGAGGGGGGAGAAGAGGAAGAGGAGCCTAGCCTTCAGCTCCACAGGAGTGCTCCTTTTTGTGCAGTATCAGCACTACCCTCAGCTTCCTGATCTTTGCTCAGGTACTACAGTGCTACAGGAGGTCTAGCTGAACATGGCAAGCCCAAAGAAGAAACAAAGGAATACTCAACCTAACACTGTAATCTTTTTCTCCAAACAAGGAGAAAATAGTTTATAGGGGCAAGTGTCTGAATCATAAAACAGGGCTCTAGGAAACACTTTCTATTTTAGAGAATCCAATCATACATCATTTCTGGTTCTCTCCCAGACTGTTTTGGTTGCAATCCACATTACAAATCCCTTGCAAAATTTAAAGGGCAAAGGAGGTACACAATTAGTAAGCGCTGAAAGATTTAGAACAAATTTTACTTATTAAAAATCACTAAATATATTTTGGCTGATATAAGAGAAAAGAAATCTGTCAAAACCACAAAATAGACATCCTTTAACTACCTATGCATTTGCATTTTTATCTCTTTTCATTTTAATATTAAGTAGCGACTGTTTCACAGAAGAAATTTCATTATTTGAAATTGTTGTTTACCAAAGAGTGTATGTACTGAAATTCTTACTCTTCCTAAATTTGTATTTATAAAGCATTTTATGTGTTAAACTCCCTACACTATCTTTTCAAAAATATCCTTCTGTCCACCTTAGTATTTAGTTTAATTCCCTGCTCTAAGTAGGAAGTAACAGCCTCCTGAAATCTTTACAACTTGTCGATTTTCATCACTTTTGGAAACAGTGTTAGAAGCCCAAAGGAATAAAGTCACTCACTCAAAGCATTACTTTAATGCTTCAAAAAACCATCATTTTCTTGGAGTGGAATTCTTGACACAGGTCTAACCACTCCATGCTACAGTAGTTCTGGGGGAGCTACTATGACCAAAAACATTTATTACATGATGGCCAGTATGATGATGATAAATCTCTCCAAAGTTATCCAGTCTCGTCCTTGGATGACAAAAACATAGACCATTTCTAGACCTGCACTATAGGTTGAACTTAGCTGGAATGGCTTAGGGGAGCAGAGGGAGTTGACCTCCATAACATTATAAGGCAATTCCAGCCTCGGAATTTACACTTTGGAAGTACTCTCCACTCCTTTGGTCCCTCCCTCTGGGCTCCTCCCAGAATCTCCATTTAAGGAAGGTGCCCCAGGCCAGTCATAGTTTTGTTTCTCACCAAGCTGTACTCTAGCTAGACTTCTTAGTATCCCACCAGAAGGACATCTGTTCCTCCTATCCCCCTTTCAGCTTCCTTTTTAAGTGTGGTCTTCTCCAGTTGGAATGTAAGCTCCTTGAGGAGAGGAATTAGCTTTCTTCTTGTCTGTATTTATATTCTTATGTTTGTACTAGTATTGCCTTCAGGACCAAATACAAAATGCTCTGTTTGGCATTCAGAGCCCTTCATAATCTAGTCTCCTCCTACCTTTCCAGTCTTCTTACACCTTACTCCTCATGTACTCTTAGATCAGTGACACTGTCGTCCTGGCTGTTCTATGAACAAGACACTCCATCTCTCAGCTCTAGGTGTTTGTTTTTGTTTTTTCCTGGCTGTCCCCCTTGCCTGGAATGCTCTCCTTCCTCAGCTCCACCTACTGGCTTCCCAGGCTTCCTTTAAATCCCAATTAAAATCTCATCTTTTACAGGAAGTCTACCCTCTTAATTCTAGTGCCTCTTCTCAGTTCATTATTTCCTCTTTGTCCAGTATATGGTTTGCTTTGTATATATTTATTTGCATGTTGTCTAGCCTCTTAGATTTTAAGCTCCCAGAGGGTAAGGACTTCCTTTTGCCTCCTTTTTGTATCCCCAGCATTTAGAACAATGCTTTGCTCGATAATATTTATTGATTCCCAATGCTTAACACTGTACCTGGCACTTAGTTGTTATACTTAACTTGTTCAACATACCAAAAAATGACCCTTGAGTCTTTGCTCTCTTTGTGATCTGTTCCACAAAGGGGAAACTGAGCCAGGGAGATACTGACTGGGGTGGTTTTCCTTGCATGGACTGCCAGAGGCAACTGAGTCTCATGTCCACCACTCAGAGTTATCTTTCACTTGTCAGAGGAGGTCCCAATGATGTACTGACAGAAAGAAGACACCTGAATTTAAAGGAACCTGGGATTCTACTGGGGTAATTGGTCACTGAGAGACCACAGCCTCAATTTCTTTGTTATTACTGGTCTAGGTAATAAATTGATTTATCACACCTGGAAGTGTGTCTCTTAGAATTTCATTAGTGACATTCATTTATGCTAAAAACCATACAAAGCATAGGCAGAAAAGGGGAGTGGAGAAAGACAGTGGCAGGAGGGAAGGTGGGAAGGTGGCTAGGTGGCTCACTGGGCCTGGAGTCATCAAGACCTGAGTTCATATCTGTTCTCAAATACTATATGACCCTAGGCAAGTCACTTCACCTCTATTTGCCTCAGTTTTATCAACTGTAAAATTGGGATAATAACAGCACCTACCTAGCAGAGTAGTTAAGAAGATCAAACGAGACAACTTTTGTAAAAAACAGCACAGTTAGCACAGTGCCTGGACTAGTAGGTGCCATATAAAGGCTTATAGGCTTCTCCTCTCCCCTCTCTCATTACATTTGATGACATGATGCTTTACTTAGAAAATTGTAGAGAATCTGTAAAGAAACTATAATGGCAGAATAGCCTATTTTTATCTTTTCTCAAGCTACAGTCTTTTATTTCAATTCAATTTAGCAAATATATATAAAGCACATACTAAGTGTCAGATATTCTGGTAGGAGCCAGGAATACAAAGACGAAATGAGACAGTTCCTGCCTTTAAGGAGCTTATGTTTTACCGGAGAGAAACAACATAGATAACAATATAGAAAAACAATACAGATAAAGAAATACCACACAGGCTTCATATTTATTTCTTACGTGTAATACGCATGTATACACACACGAAATAAATACACCAGTAATTGCAGGGCACTGTGGAGGAAGAAACTCTAATAAGCAGGGAAATAATTTTACAATCCTTTTTATTTATTTATTTTTGTGAGTCCTTTTGTAGAAGGTGGTACTTCAGCTGAACAGTGAAGGGACCCAGTAATGCCAAGAGGCAGGGTAATGAAGGAGAGCTTCCTGGGTCTCAGGGGACAGCTCATGCAAGGCACAGAAGGGGGAGATAGCACAGGTGTTGTGCTCTAGGCTATTGGTGGGACTGGAGAGGTGACAGTTGTCTTCTCCCCCAACACCAGCTGGAGCTGTTATAAGGGATGACTCTATAGGCCCCACCTCGGGCAGTCTGAGTTAACTTTTCCCTAGGTAGGTTGGTCTGGCACCCAGCTTTCGGACTTTTGGACAAGGAAAAATATAGTGGTGGTTTTAGGACTTGAGACTCCAGGGTACTCATCTGTTGACTGCTTCTAGTGGCTGTGTGTGAGCTTTAAATCGCTTTTACATGTCTGGATTGCCTTTTACTGCCCAGTAAACTGACCTTTTACCTAAGAGTTGTTTAATGCTTTTATTAAAAGAATTGTTTATCTGAACCCTCAGACTCTGGGTAATTCACTGCACCAATGGCTGAACCACAACTGGGCAAGGAGAGCACAGCAAGGTACCTAATTTGGCTGGAATGTCATGTGTGAAAGGATGGATAATATGAAATCAGTCTGGATAGACAGGAAGGAGTCATATTGGAATGGACTTAAAGTCTCAAAACAGATATACTTTATCTTAGAAGAACTATGGAGCCCTTGAAACTTCCTGAGCAAGGAGAGAACATGGTCTGCACTAAAGAGTATCAGTTTGGCAGTTGTATCAAAGATGGACTGGCAAGTGGGTCTTTGGTGAGGTTTCAGAAAGTCTCTTATATTGCAATGTGCACCAATAATAACAGTGGGGAAAGCAAGACAAGTACAGTGATTTAGGAGAAGAGAAATAAGTCACTTGAGCAATCGCTCTGCTCCAAGAACAGTATTCACACAACGAACAGCCTAGGAGTTACTCAGAGGCCCCTGAGTATAACCAATCCTTATTTGAAACAATCGTTGATAAATTGTTCTATCTGCAGCCTTCCTTTTCCTGCGAATCTACTGGTTTCTTAAACACACTAGCAGTGCCTTACAATGCTGAAAAGTTATACCTAGGATAAAAAATGTCTACTATATCCCTGTCTGCAAACCAAACCTTTATTTGGGGAGCACAAAGTTCTGTAAGAGAAATTTAACCCTGCCCAATCCCTGGCAGGTCTTACCAAACTGGATGGGCTTCAAGTGTTGATCTGGTAACATGGCTCTTGGGAAACCAGCTTAGCTAACTGTGGGGAGGTTCTTCACTAGATTTGCCATCAGGTGATGAATTCTTAGCCAAAATAGTTCATGAAACTATATACCATCATGTGAAGAGTTGGAGTTTGCAAGAGTAAGGGAATACCTACACTCATTTATCATTATTAATAATATCTACTCAAATATATACAGTGCTTTGAAGTTTACAAAGAATTTTTCTGAAAAAATCCCTATTGAATTGACAATGCAAGTATTATGATCCTCATTTTACACATGAGGAATTGAAGAAAAAAGACCTTTAGCCACTAACTATATCTGTTAGAGAACAGTGATACCTGCATTATAACTATTTTTTGGCTCTTTCATCCCCTGGAAAATTGTGAAATTTCACTTTAACATCCAGAAAATCTGCAGACATAAATAGTCTATGTTGGATAAAGAACAAGCACAAATACTCTACAGATGAAGCTATGAATCGGTCTAACCATTCTTGAAAGCAATTCAGAATTATGTGAAAAAAAAAACCAAAATGCTCATGTTCTTCGTCCCAGAGATGCTAAAAGAGTCAAAGACAGAAAGAAAGACCCTATATACACACATGTAAATATTTACCCCAGGGATCTTTTCTGGTGGCAAAGAAGTGAACACAAATGAAGTGCTCATTAAGCTAGGAACGTACCATAAGACACAATGAAAATACGTAAAGAATTCAGAGAAACTTGGGAAGATTTACAGGAACTGATGAAGAGTGAAGGAAATAAAACCAAGAAAACAATGTACTTGACTACCTTAGCAATGTAAACAGAAAGAACAATAAAGAGAAACTGAATGTTCTATAATTACAATGGCCAAGCTTGGATGGCAAAGAGGA
This sequence comes from Phascolarctos cinereus, assembly GCF_003287225.1. Lineage (NCBI taxonomy): Eukaryota > Metazoa > Chordata > Mammalia > Diprotodontia > Phascolarctidae > Phascolarctos > Phascolarctos cinereus. The sequence continues at coordinate 117,994,646 of NW_027555847.1, forward strand.
ACCATGTAAGCATTCCTCTCCTCTTTTTATTGCAGATATGGAGAGCCATAGATCTGGAATACTCTGTATGTGGGGGGTGGCGGGGAGAATAACCTTTGACACTAGAAAAGACTAGGTACAGAAAGGGAGAATGGCATATTTGGAAGTAAATGTAATATAAAAAACCAAAAAGCATCAATTAAACAAAACAAAAATCCATTCCTGTACCCATTTGTTACTAGAAGCAAAAATCCATATAAGATATCAAAATAATCGTTCGCTGGCTTTATATTCTGAACAAGAAATATTGTTAGATGTCACAAGAATGCACAGTGGAAAGAAAAGCAGGTATGAAGAACACTGGGACCAATGGAAGAAAATAAAGGGAGTGTCCCAAGGCTTTATATTAGCAGTAAGCCAATGACGCCTCACCTCCCAGGGTCTCCATTTCTATACCTTATCCCACCACCATACCACAGTCCTGTTACCTGATGTAAGTCAAGAGGACTTCCAAGAACTACAATATGGAACAGAAGTATTAAGTCATGTTCCCCACTAAAACATCCTTTGATGTGTTGTTGACACTCAACAGTATACTATTAGCAAAGTCATTTCTGGCATACTGAGTTAAATAGATTTTCTAAGGCTGGCCTGAGAACCTAACACCTACATAGAAAACTTTAACTAGGTGAAAATAGATTTTAAGTTTCATACAGCTGATGTGACATACAGACTTGCAGATTTGTCATTGTTGTTTAGTTGCGTCTGACTCTTCTTGACCCCATGAACCACAGCATGCCAGGTCTTTCCAACCTCCACTATCTCTCAAAATCTGTCCAAGTTCATGTTCATTGTTTCCATGGCACCATCAATCCATCTAACCCTCTGTTCTCCCCTTCTTCTTTTGCCTTCAATCTTTTTCAACATCCGGATCTTTTCCAGGGAGTCCCATCTTCTCGTAATGAGGCCAAAGCATTTAAGTTTCAGCTTCACTATTTACCCTTCCAGTGAATAGCCTGAATTAATTTCTGTGTGTTGACTGATTTGATCTCCTTGCTATCCAAGAGATTCCCAAAAGTCTTCTCTTTCACCATAATTCAAAAGCATCAATTCTGTAGTGTTCAGCTTTCTTCAAACAGAAGATGGAAAGGTTAAACATGGATATCTTGGGAGTCAGTGAACTTAAACGGAAAGGAATGGTGAATTTAATTCAAATGATCATTACATACACTACTGTGGGCAAGAATTCCTTAGAAGAAATGAAACAGCCCTCATAAAAGGTAAGAAAAGCAGTACTGAAGTATAATCTTAAAAATGACAGAATGATATCTGTTCAAATCCAAAGCAAGCCATTCACCATCACAGTAATACAAGTCTATTGTATTAACCACCGATGCAGAAGAGTCCAAAGATGATCAGTTCTATGAAGACTTACAACATATTCCAGAAATAACACATGCAAAAAAATGTCACATTCATCATGGGGATTGGAATGCTAAAGTAAAAAATCAAAAAATAATTGGAATAACAGGAAAGTTTGGCCTTGGAGTACAAAAGGAAGCAAGGCAAAGACCAAAAGAGTTTTTTCAAGATAACTCTCTGGTCATAGCAAACACTCTTTTTCAACAATCCAAAACGCAACTCTACACATGGACATCAACAGACAGTCAATATCGAAACCAGAGTGATTACAGACTTTGCAGCCAAAGGTGGAGAAGCTCTACACAATCAGTTAAAACAAGACCTAGAGCTGACTATAGCTTATATCATGACCTTCTTATTGCAAAATTCTGACATCAGTTGAAGTAGGAAAAACCACCAGACCACATACATATGACCTAAATAACATCCCTTGTGAATATGAAGTAGAAGCGATGAATAGATTTAAGGGATTAGATCTGGTAGAGAGAATGCATGAAGAACTATGGACAGAAGTTCCAAATAATGTATTGGAGGCAACAACAAAAATATTCCAAACTTGCAGAACACAACCATTTATATCAGCTGGGCACTGCCTGTAATATCTGCAACAATAAGAGTAATTTGTATTGAAGGTTTATAAAACATTTTCATTACACAGAGTTTGTTGGGAAGATAATGCAAGTATTCTTAGTCTCAATTTACTTACGAGGATGGTAAAGGTCAAGGGTAGTAAAATAACTTTCCCAGGCAGAATTCAAACCCAAGCCTCTTGACTCTTTCCCATATACTGTGCAGCTAAAGGACCAAACTTACACTTTATTTTCCTTCTTCTCTCCACTATGGTAAAACTACATTTCTAATGCTTATTACTCTCTGTTGGTAAGATGGAACAAAGAGAACAAGAAGGGCCAGACTACTGAGAACAGGAATATTCCTGTTAATAAACAGCCACATCACAACTATATAACTGTTATATTTGTTCTCACTGGACGATTTCTAAGTAGATACATTATGGTGGCACATGAGCAAATAGGTCAGACAACTGACCTCTGCAGAAAAGTTCATTTAAATTAAAAGGTAAATATGTTTCAGATACCAGGTTGCATCTTGCTTGTTCTTAGCACAGAAATTTTTCAATATTTAAAAATTCTATTTCTGTGAGATCCTTTTCAAACAGGGAAGTGAATTACCCAAGCAGATGTGTGAAAGAACACATTCACATTCAAGGAAAAGTTTACTGCTTGTGTTATGTCTCATTTGTAAGCATAAAACTAAATGGTAGTCTTCTATCATTTAAATTACTTTTTAAAAATGAAGGTAATCTGCATAGTCCTGTAATTCAAATACCTTTTTTTCTCTCTCTGTATATAAAACTATGGGTTTGTGATGCTGAAATATTTTACCAAATCTTCTATAAATGTAAACTGCTTCTAATTTGAAAATCCGTATATGAACATGTATGTTTAAATACATATACACATATAGTCCAAAATGGAAAGTTTTCTAGTTCCAAAACTTTTTTATTGATAAAAAAGAAAATATGGGAATCAAAATGTTATTCTTTGCAATGATGCATAAATGCCCCAGCTACAGGAATGAGAATTAAGGGAATAAAAAATTACAAGGGCCCTGTAATTACTCAATGCCATATGACAGGGATAATATTTAAAAGTTCATAAAGTTGGTTGATAGTCTGAGCAAATTTCCCAAACTGACTAAAAAACAATTCTTCAGCCCCCCCACATACCAGTATCATTCAAGTTCTCAGAAAGAAAAAGAGAGAGAAATAGAAAGAGAGAGAGAGAAGGAAGGGAGGGAGGGAGGGAGGAAGGAAGGAAGGAAGGAAGGAGGGAGGGAGGGAAGGAGGGAAGGAAGGAGGAAGGAAGGAAGGAAGGAAGGAAGGAAGGAAGGAAGGAAGGAAGGAAGGAAGGAAGGAAGGAAGGAAGGAAGGAAGAAGGAAGGAAGGAAGGAAGGAAGGAAGGAAGGAAGGAGGAAGGAGGGAAGGAGGAAGGAGGGAAGGAGGGAAGGAAAGGGAAGGAGGGAAGGAAGGAGGGAAGGAGGGAAGGAAGGAAGGAGGGAAGGAAGGAAGGAAGGAGGGAAGGAGGGAAGGAAGGAGGGAAGGAGGGAAGGAAGGAAGGAAGGAGGGAAGGAGGGAGGGAAGGAAGGAGGGAAGGAAGGAGGGAAGGAGGGAAGGAAGGGAGGAAGGAGGGAAGGAAGGAAGGAAGGAGGGAAGGAAGGAAGGAAGGAGGGAAGGAGGGAAGGGGAGGAAGGAGGGAAGGAAGGAAGGAAGGAGGGAAGGAGGAGGGAAGGAAGGAAGGAAGGAAGGAGGGAAGGAAGGAAGGAAGGAAGGAAGGAAGGAAGGAAGGAAGGAAGGAAGGAAGGAAGGAAGGAAGGAAGGAAGGAAGGAGGGAGGGAAGGAGGGAGGGAAGGAAGGAGGAAGGAAGGAGGAAGGAAGGAAGGAAGGAAGGAAGGAAGGAAGGAGGGAAGGAAGGAGGGAAGGAAGGAGGGAAGGAAGGAAGGAAGGAAGGAAGGAAGGAAGGAAGGAATAGGAAAGAAAGAAAAGAAAAGAAAGAAAAGAAAAGAAAGAAAGAAAGAAACCAAGGCAAATGTGAGACTGCACTTACTAGTACTGAGTGCTGAAGTGTCAGGATCCTGGAACCTTCAGGGATAATCCAACTCCATCTGGAGCAACTTGACTTTCTAAAGAAACTGCTAATACTATTACCACTTCATGACCAAAGTAAATGCAGCTTTTTACAAATAATCAAAAACAAATAATCAAAATCAAGCCTTTGAAAAAAACAAACCAAAACACCACCAAATGCCAAATTAATGAGATCTCTACATTCAGCTTCAAGTATTTTCACAAAATCATAGAAGGCCAGGACCCAGTGTAATCCTTGAAGTTATCTAGCATGATTCACAGCCTCAACTATGCAAGGCCCTCCTTTTAGAAAAGGGATTCTGAACCTTTTCTGAGTCATGGACCCCTCTGGCAGTTGGCTGAAATCTATGAATCCCCTTTCAAAACAATGTTTTTAAAATGCGTAGATTACAAAGGAAAACGATTATACTGAAATGCCTATTTTTTTTTAAAGGTCATAGGCCCCACGTTAAGAACCCTTGTATTAGAGACAAAGAAACTGAAGGTCATGAAGGGGAAGTGACTTGTCCAGGATCCCAGAGGAAGTGAGGTACACAGCACAGACTCAACCACAGGTCTTTTGACTCCAAATTCAGCGTGCTCTCCACTCCACTGCACTGTATGCTTTCTTCACACAACCAGGCTCATCTTTTAGGTTGTGATATATTTATTCTTGGCTCCAAGGCTTCCCCTGCCATGACAAGTGTTATGACTGCAGCTTAACCTTGTATCACTTTTGTGTGCCGTTCAGATTTATTTTTAGTAGAAGGGGAATGAAATCTCCTTGCCAGACTCAAGGTTTCCTTTGGGTCTCTGCAGTATCTTGCTTGCTTTTCCTGGAGTTGCTACAACAATGAAGTCACATCTAGCAGGCTTTTTTTTTTCCAAGTGACTTCAACTTCTAAATTTCACTAAAGGAAACAAAGGCAAATTTGAACCCAATGTTCATTTTTTAATAGCAAAATCAATGCTAAGGCTTAGAGAGTGTCTATTTTCCATTTTCTTTTTCCCTTGGGAAATGTCTTTATTTTTTGGTTCATTTTCCTGTGAAAGTGATTCTAGGTTCTCAAAGACTGTATTATCATCATCATCATCATAGCTGGCAATGACATAATGCTTTAAGGTTTCCAAGGTATTAATTCATTTGATCCACCCAACAACTCTGTGAGGTAGGTGCTATTATTATCCCCATTTTATAGATGAGGAAACTGAGGAACAGAAAAGCCAAGTCACATAACTAGTAAGTGTCTGAGGTAGGATTCAAACTCTGGTTCTTCCTGACTCCAAGGTCTGCTCTCTATCTACTAGGCCGCCTAGATGTGGGTAGGATATAACTTTCTTGAGGGCACTGAATAAGTTTTGTCTTTGTAGCCCAGGTACACTATACATAATTTGCACTCAATACATGTTTGTTGAATAGATGAATTAATTAAGATTAGAGGCCTGGTAACGGCCTCTATATACCTACTGTTGTTCATGGAGAAACCGTGAGGAGCTAAGTTTAGGCAGGTTCAGCAGCAGCTGGGCTGCAGGATGATGAAGTGTTAGCCACAGCAGCTCTCAGACCACCTACTAAGCTATGTGGGGAGGGGTTTGTAATCTGCCTAGAAGGAGGCAGTGCCTTCACTGATGAAATCACTCGGTCCTCAGGTCAAAGAATGCTAGCTGTCATCTAAACAGTGTCTCCAGAAGGGAAGACTGCTTTATTCTTTTACTGGAGTTTTATGAACACCTCACACAGTAGTGTGGCACAGCAACCATTACCAGCTGTGTGGCCTAGTGAAAATAAATTCTGGGCCTCAGTTTACCCATCTATAAAATGGGGATTCAATCTTATTCATCTTTCAGGTTGCTGTGAGGACAGCATTTTATAAATCTAAGGGTGTTATCAAAATTAGTTGTTAGTATTCAGATTTTATGGCTTTAAAGTATTCATGGGCTACATATTTATATTTTTTTTGGCTAGGCAATGGGGTTAAGTGACTTGCCCAGGGTCACACAGCTAATAAGTGTTATATGTCTGAGGTCACATTTGAACTCAGGTCCTCCTGAATCCAGGGCTGGTGCTCTATCTACTATGCCACCTAGCTGCCCCTAATTTTATGTTTTCTTATGGAATTTTCCTAACTTGCACATTCACTCCTGAAGTGCTTCTCTCACTGAGTGGCTTTCTTCCAGTGCAAGAGCAGCACTTCAGGAGTAAGAGGACTTGGATTCAGATCCCAGTTCTGCTCCTTACCACCTGTGGAAAGTCATTTCTTCCTCAACAATAAAAGGAGAGGAACGAACTAAATGATCTCTGTGGTCCTTCAAATTCTAAGAACTAATGATTTGCCTTTTCCACTTCCACAGAACAATTTAGTGGATGTCACAGAGGACATGTAGTCCAAGACATTCATTCTGCAGGTGAAGAAACGTTGGCCCAAGAAGGTTGACTGATTTCTCCAAAGTCATAGGTACCAAGGAGCAGAACTATATTCAAAGCAAGGTCTTCTGACTCTTCCCCTGTACCAATTTCTTCTTGTCAACTTAATGCCCTCCCCTTCATAATTATACACCATATGCTCGGGGAATAGAAACTAATTTTAATATAAGACAAAGCAATCCAAAGGAGAAGAGACATATATGCCAAAGTCAGATGGAGTAATTCTGCATTATATGTTATTGTGGATTATATCACTCCATTGGTGTAGATAATTGAGAATTAAAGGTATATTATAAAAACCTAGCTCCAAAGCTTTTCCCTCACTTGACCATACTTTACTAATGCAAAGGAAGCTTAACCCTTCTGAAAACAGTTTAAACCAGATCGAATTAAAAGCAGCACCAGAGGGATTATTTTCTTAGTAAGAACCTGCAAGCAATTTACTTGACTAGAGGAAAAAATGCAAAGAAATCCTTTATCACAAAATAGCTTCCTTCATCTCTTCACCAATAAACATTCCATCCATTTGAGAATAGCTATCCTTTCCTGCTGATATCAACATGCCACAAAGATAAATATTTTATTTTTCCTATAAAACTCTAAAAAGGTATTTTTAAAGTAAAATAAAATAAAACTAACACAAACCTGTGATGGAAATAGCCCTCAAAGAGATATATGTCATTTAAAGGTTGCATGCTGAAATATTTAGTAATGGAAATCTACCAGCCAGGTTCTTACAGTAAGCTCTGATAAGGATACAAGTCCTCCTATCAAATTTTCATCTACCTTAAGGCTGGCCTCACGGACAAAGCAGCAGAATGTTGCTCTGATGGTGTAAAGGATTTGGAAAGGCTAAAATTTCAGAGCTCTGGGATGAAAAAGGGTCATGATCAATTATGCAGACTTTGGCTTAGGAGACACCCTGCAACGGCACATGTGTGAAACTGTGTTGGCAGTGTTTGGGGAGGCAGCTGCTTTCCTGCTTAGGCTCGCCTGCAGAGTCTCAGTTGATTACAAAAAGCTGGGGTTAAAGAAAAAAAAAAAGAGAGAGCTGCATTAAGAAATGAGGCCATGTGGTAGGAAAAGGCAAGGTCTCCCTAGATAGGGAAAATTGAATTCAAACCTCTTATATTATTCTCCAGTATAGTTATTTGTATAAGTATTCATCAAACCAAAGAACTCAAAAGACCAAGAAAAAGCAAAGCACAGGGGGGAAAAATTTAAGACAAATTTAAATAGACCTTGGAATCCTACCCCTTAGCGAGTCATGTCCAGGAACTTTTGTGGTTTTGTTGTTGTTTTGTTTTTTTAAACAAGGAAAATTTAGTTTTAAAGAGTTTATGGGAACATTTAACTTAGTAAGGTCAACTGCTCAATGTCTGGCTAAAAGCACAAATCTCCTTTTTCACCAGAGATGATTTAAATATTTTACCTCACAGGAGTATTGTGTCATATAATCAGGCAGTAGTGATAAGCAATACAGTTAATGGATGACTATTTCCCCCTCAAAGACACATTCAAATGTGTTATTAAGAATGAAATACCAAGTCCAGAAAATTTGTAAGGATACGGTTAGAATGATCTTAGAAATAGTAAATATACTCTCATTTTTCCTGCCTTCATTACACACAAATTCCAATGGGTCAATTCCCAGAAGACTTAGCCCAGGCTGATGAATCTCTTATAGGGTGACGAATCTCTTAAAATCATATGCCACTGAGAACACTAGTCAAATCATTCTCCTTCTCAAATTTACTCTGACCTAGAATTTTCTACAATACATCCATGTTAAAGGTTGCAATATGCTAACTATAAAGTAAGTAAATAAATAAAATCTGAAAATATTCCATTTAAATTTATCTAATCTTTTTAATCCTGCGGTTCCAGGTAGCACAGATCTATGATTTCAGCACTATGGGGGACTCCCAGCATAGAGAACTCCCTTCAGCAATGTAGATCACCAACTCATTTGTAAATTGAGAATCTTAGAGAGTTGCCTTTGGGAGCTGGTCAGTCAGTAGCCTTTATTTAGAGTTTAGTATACCAGGTACTTGCCTAGAGTCAAGCAGCTAGTATACAACAGAGACAAGCCTTGGAACGAGGTACTCCAGAATCCAAGGCTTACTCAGCCTCCTATACACTTTCCCATCCTTGCTTTTAACAAAAAAATGTTAAAAGTATACAATTGATTCTCTAGAAAGAGAGAGGAAATTACACTTTCATTATCTATTTTTTATGCTGAATCAATATTAATAATTTTTGTCTTCTAAATCCCATACTTGTTTACTAATTCAATTGCACTCATGGAAGGAGATAAATGTATTTCATCTTGGTCAAATAAATAAATGACAAATGTATCTTCTTTCCTTGGAGAAGAAAATGGCAATCCACTCTAGTATCTTGACCAAAAAAAGCCACAAATGGGGTAAGGAAGAGTTAGACACAACTGAAATACCTAAACAACAACATCCTCTTTCTTGCACAAACTTGTGAAAGTACGTGACAACTGGCATACTTGGTGAAGACAGCTCCAGGCCTGCCAAGAAAACAGCAGTCTTATTTCAAAATAATACAACTTCTTGCTGTACACTATTGGCATGAAAACTCCTAATCCAAACTTACTGACAGCCTGTGGAATGGACAGATGAGGCGTGGAAAATATTTTAAATTAGTTCATTTATCTTGTTGAAATCTAGGAAAAGTCTACAAATTTCTTACAGACATAAGAAAAGACACCCCTTCACCCTCACCTACACCTGGCAATTTTTAGCCAGGCGTGCTCAATAAGCCAAATCCTACACTATTTCCATGCTCCTATTTCCTCTTTTTCCTATTTCATTCACTTCCTTACCTTGAGGACATTTTAGCATTATAAGACCCAGGGAGAGGGCAACATATTGCAGACTGGTTTAAAATTTGTTGAATTTAAATTTAGTCAAATGATTTTAGAAATCAGTTTTTCATTTTTTACAAAAAAGTCATCATAATAAACTTGAATCTCAAGAATAAACAAAATAATATGTAATAATTCTCTGAACAAATTTTACAATCCGAACCATTAACACTCCAAATTTTACAATCTGAACTATTTACAAAGCCAGCAGCATTTGAATTCAGGTCTCCTGACTCAAAGTCTTTCTATAGCATAACACCACATCCTATCTCATCCCATCCCATCCTGTCACAGCTGTAAACCATATCTTACTAGAAGCATGACTTTTCTAGTAAGAGCAGCATCAGGTGACTTCGGGAAGTATAATCTAGGTGAAAAAAGCAAGATAATGGGGGCAGCTAGATGGTGCAATGGATAAAGCTCCAGCCTTGGAGTCAGGAGGACCTGAGTTCAAATATAATCTCAAACACTTGACACTTACTAGATATGTGACCCTGGGCAAGTCATTTAATCCCGATTGGTTCCCCTCCCCCACAAAAAAAGTCAAGATAACAGAAGAATAAAATGGATTACCTGGTGAAGAAGGAGGGCTGCTTGTACCCCTAACCACAAGCCCTAGGGAACCATGGTCTTCCCAGTAGTAGGAGAAATGGAGTGGCACAGGAAGGAGGATGAGGGTGAAAGTGAGTACCTATTCTGAGGTTGAGCCTTTAATGAAGGCTCTATATTACTCAAGACCCATATTTTCATTGGAATTCCATTATAATTATATTCTATAACTATTATGTTAATTTCTGGGATTTATTGCATGCTTTCTCACCAGAACAACTACTATTATAAAATGGGCACTACGATAATCTATGTCTCTGAGGCAGCTAAGTGCTGCAGTGGTGAGAGTGTCAGACTGGGAGTTAGGAAAACTTGTGTTGAAATGCTTTCTCAGACAATTACTAACTGTATAATTTTCAGCAGTTCCTTTATCTATAAAATGGGAATAATGATAGCTACATCACAGTTGTGAGTAGCAAATAAGATAATACATTCATAGTGCTTTGCAAACCTTAAGGCTCTATATAATTGCTTCTATTAGCTGTTATATAAAAAGGGTTATTTTAAAAAGCATAAAACTCACAGAGTTGACTTGAGGAAAAAACTGAGCTTAAAAATACTAAATATCCTATACTGCTTATATCATTGTATAAGCTTTTTCTGTCTGCTTTAGGATTCAAACTAAAGAAAAGCAAAATTTATTAAAAGGGAAAAAAAAGCTAAAAAGTCAAGAAAGATTTAGTTACTGCATTATATCCTCCATTCACCTCAGAAGGTGTTAACCTCCAAGCCCAGCAGGGAGTACCATTTACTACAAATACTAAAATTATCACACTAGGAAGTCTAAGGAAGAGGGAAAAACAAAAACAACCACATCTAGACTAGGATGGGGGAGGGAAATATCCCATGAAACCTAAAATCACACACGTATCCAAGGCAGGTATCTTCAGTACACTTAAAGCCAAATCAGGCATCAGGCCACAGCAGGTGAGTGACCTGGGCACGCATTCAAGGGCAGGTCACTGGTACACTGAACAGAACTGGCTTAAAATGATCAGACCTGGGGTGGTTTTTGTGTTGTTTTGAGCGAAGAGCACAGTTTTAAAAAATATTACAAAGGCAATCTATTTCTTATACCAAATTAACGTATGTTTTTACAGATATAATATTTTACTGAAAGTCACTGCTCAAGAAAAAAAATCATACTGTATTCAAATGTATTATTCAACAACAATAACAAAAAAAAAGTTTATTAACCATCTCCTTCATACAGAATAATGTGCTAGAGGGCCTGAAGGAGATACTTTTTAAAAAGACACAGTCTCTAAGTTCAGGGAGCTTACCATCCAAGAAAGGGTCAAGGCACACACAGTAACTGTAATAAACACCATTATGTGATACCTGTATAACAAAGTATAATGTGAAAGCCAAGGATGAAAGTCATTAGGAAACAAGGATTGGGAGATGCCATTTGAATTGGGTTTTAATTATGGCTGAGAATTCAAAGAGGAAGGGGGCAAAGGAGGTAGAACTCCCAGGCATAAGACATGGCCTGAACAAAGTCATGGAGGTGGAAGCACACAAAAAGCAGTGGGAGAAAGTAGAACGTAGAGTGTGGCCAGAGCTAGACTGTGTTGAGGGGAATAACAAAACATAAGCAGGAATGGCAAGGAGTCTGGAACTAGGATTTTTCCACTCTGGGGCTTTGGTCTATATCTTGGGATAAATTATCTCAAGCATCTTCCATCTCATTTCTAGTCATAGAAATCATTTTTAAAAAAGGCAATGAGACTGAAATAATCTAAGTAGGCCGTCTGCTAGATCCAAAAAGGGTAAAAGTATTATCTGCCCAATGAAGAAATGGTAAAAATTCACATCTGTATACTACTTTAAGGCTTGTAAAGCTCTTCCATAACAACCCTACAAAGTGGAAATTCTACTATATTTTTAAAATAACCCCTATCACAGATCAAATTACTACTTTCTAAGGCAAAAATTTACTGGCAATAATCTGTTACTTCTAAAATCCATATAGGGAAGGCCTGATTATTTCTACTTAACCAGGAAAATTAAACACAAAGAAATCAGAAGATCAGATTTAGAGCTTAAGAGAACACCAAATTCAATGAAGTCAAACGACACAGCTAATAAGTGTCTGAGATGGCATATGAACCCAGGTTTTGTAAACTCCAAGCCCAGCATTCTAGCTACTATGCAACACTCCTGTAAATCAACAAGCAACAACAAGCAGCAGAAATGTAGCTAGATACTGGTCTCTTACCTATTAGGAATAAATATGAGCACTTACTTTGGCAAGCCACAGTCTAAGGCCATGTTAAATGAGGACATGTATTACAATACTGTATGACTAAAAACCTTTCTATGAAAGGTTACCTCTGATATTCCATCAAGGCATAGAGTTGGACATGGAATCTCAAAGAATCATCAGAGCTCAAGGTCTGGCAGGTCTCAGATTAACATGGAAAGGCTTCAAGTATAGATCTGATGATTGACTGTGTGCCCCCTGTCTGATAAAGGGTCCAGTTAAGGGCAGAGGCATATTGCCAGGAGGCTGGCCACCAGATGATAAATAGTGTTGTTCATGGCAACTTATGAAAGCTATCTATGATCTATCCACAAGGAAAAGAACATCAAACTGTAATGAGCTCAATAGTTAATAATTCTTAAATGACTACTTTCTCTGTTAGGGCAGACTAAAGTGTTAAAATGGAAAGTAAAATTATCAGGAACCTGCTGAATCGATTAGTATGTGTATTTATATATGCTTGACGTAAAATCAACTAAGTCTGTGTTTTAAAGGCATTCAGTTATACAAATACCCAACCTTTATGCACTCTGTGCATCTTTAAAAATCTGTCATTAAAATGCTCATTATATGTTTGCATTAGCCAATAGCAAAGATAAAATTAATTTAAGTGAACTGATAAAAAAACTTTCTGAAAAAGCACTTTTGGAAAATGCACAAATTGCTCTGATTGTCAAAAGGGGAAAATGTTTATATAACCAGAAGAAGGCTTTTCTCCAAAAGTTAATGGGCAAAAATAAACATGCTTTCGAATCACACTTTGTAATCTCGCTATGAAATGCACGTATTTTTGAAAAATAATTAAATATTGTGAATGTTTCTTCTAAAAATAGATATTTAAGTCATTTTTAACTTGAAATCAACACTAAGCAAGCAAGAGAAATTGCTCAAGATCTTAACATTAAGCATGAAAAATAGTCCATAGTGTTTGGCATTTTAAAAAAATAATTTCTCCCGAATTTGACAAATTCCTTCTTTTATTGTATATAACCCAATCATTCTCTTGAGCAGTGAACATAATGCTATTTTGTCTGCTTTGGGTTTTGCTGCTAAAAATTCCTGACAAAAAGGCCAACTTCAATCTTTATTCCGTGTAGGTCCCTTTACCCTCCAGGCAGCAGATTTAAAGCACAGAGAGATCTAGAGCTCCACTGAGAATTGTCAGTCATCAGGCAACATGCTGTAGAAGCAATAGTGAGTGTTTCAGAAAAAGGATAATAGCAGCTCCATTAGATGGATCCTGGGAGTCAGAAGCTAGAAAGGACTTAGTATTTTAGGCTGAAAAATGGCAACAAGAAAAGTCCTAGTTTTGCTTGCTTCATCACCAGGGTGTACACTTGACTAAACTGTTGTGGGAAGACATAGTTCATTCCTACAGTGCCAATCTAATCTATGTGACTGCATTCTCAGTAGGTAAATGACTAATGGTATCTCCATGCCTACACTTATCCTAGGCTTCACAACACTTAACATTTATATAATGCTTTGGGGTTTCAAAGTGCTTTCCTTGTCATTATTTAACAGATGTGGGAACTGAAGATCAGTGACTTGCCCCAGGCCAAGTAGTCAACAAGTGTCAGAGGGAGGATTTGAACTGGAATCCTTCAGGACACCTAGTTCAATGCTCTTTCTGTTAGACTACCCTGCCTCACCCCATAACAAGATTAGTTGTTTACACTTTTTCATTATAGTAGACTCCAGGCTGAATGCAGATGAGCCATTTATTTTGAGGTTAGATGTTCAGCCTTGGAGTTCATTTTGGCAGTCCTTTTTTTAATTTCAAATGTTTATTAGATACTAGTTATCCTAAAAACACTTATGTTTTATCTCAAATTTAAGTGTCATTTTGGGCCAACAAGTAGCATTTTCAGATTTTGGCTACTAAACAGCTTCAATTTGCATACACTAATACAGTCACTAAATGAGTTCTAGGATCTCATCAGCTCCTTTCATCTTAGCCAACATACTTCTGATAAAACACATTCAAATGGGAACACTACAGAAATGGTGATTTCATGGATATTCCATCACAATTCTTTTTGTCTGCAATTTGTTGTTTTTTATTTATTAACCACTTTGAAGACATCTCTCTTAGTTTTCAGTCAACTTCCTTTGCTGGCTCTTAAAGCTTAACAGAATTTTCTCTAACCACCTAAACAAGTTTGTCCTTATGCTCCCTAATGAAGTGTGTGGTGCCGCTGCTCTGAGTGTTCTACTTCCCTGCCTCCCCCACTATTCCTGAAGCCCACAGGAGGTGCTTCATTTTTTTCCAGCAGAAATGCCAGGTGTCTCTCTGGCATTTGCAGGTTTCCAACATGTTGACAATGGAGGAATGCCAATGTAGCACCACTGGAGACATTTTTAGTCAAAAGGCATAGCACCACAGTGTGAGATCTGATAATTTTCCATGACATTTTAGCAGGCTTATAATGAGTGACAATGTCAGAGGCCTCTTTCTGCTGTTTTCCATTTTGCTGTATCTTTCCATGCTGCTGTAGAAGAGTCCAGGTATATGTGTAAAAATATACAGTCAACTAGAATTGTTTAAAACCCTCAGGATGGTCGGAATGCCAAATTCTAAATTCAGGTAATTACATTCTGTTAGACTCAATCTTTCCTGTAGCATTTTTGTTAGATAAGTTATTCTTCATTTTCTCTCCAAAAATGCTTGGCCTGTTTCCCATTCATCCCATGTGAATGTATCTATTTGATGCACCCAAAAATATTCAGAAAAGGCTGAGAATGATGATATTTACTGTTTACTTGGGGCAGGAAGTGTTCAGGAAGGGGAGCACAGCAGATGAGAGTCTTCCATTAGCAAGGTAGCATGTGAAATGCCACTACCCACTCTCTCACCCCAATGTGTTTCCTTTTTAAAGAATATTTTCAACCCTTCTATTCACCTGCTTAATGAGAACCTACTAATACTTTTTTAAAAAATCATTGGGAAGAGGATAGTCACAGAAAGGTTCAAGTTCAGGTGTTATTCACAGAAGTTTCACTTAGCCCTTTACATTGTTTTTAAAGTGGGAGAAAAAAAACGTAGATTTTTTTTTCATAATGAGAGTATAGTGGAATTTTTTTTTTTGGGGGGGGGGAGAAGACGACCAAAGAGGATTAGTACTCACCAATCTGGGTTCTTGAGGAGGGGGTCAGATAATAACAGTATGGTGACAACCAAGAGGGAAGCCTTTTGTTCCAGCAACTGGGGTAGACACCCAGGTGAGTCTGGCCTAAGAGGTTCCTTATACACAACTTTTAAGGCAGCATTCATAAGCCACACATCATTCACTGTACCATTGCATGAAACAAAGAAAAGAAAGATGGCTATTCATAAAACACAAGTGGTTATACAAAAAGAATATGCAGTTAACTTGCTGAAGAAAAATATATATGATCAGTAACAAGACATAGAAAGGGGGATTATCATCTTAAGGGAGGGGACCATTCCCAGGATTCTGGCATCCTCCCAATTCAGCAGCAGTCTTTTTGTGCCAATAAGAGAAAAGGAGACACTGAAGTTGGTTTGCAGTTCAACTCACTAGTGGTCATTTACAGGAAAATGGCTGATACAAAATAAGACGGAGTCAACACACCTTGAAGCAGGGATGCTTATAAGGAGGGGAGGGCCTATGTGTTACACAAATATGTCAGGGAAATTTATGGTGCAATAACGGGGGTTTGATGAGAGATATTAAGACAAAGGCAGTAAAGAGGCTCACTGGAAACTGCCAACTTCAGGATAATTGGCTGAAGTCAGTTTCTGGGGTCCCTCTCCTCCCAGGGAGAGTAACACTTCTCCCACTAGAATTTAATAAAGGCTCTCCTAGAAACTGGACAGGAAATAGCTCCAGACTACAAACCAGGAAACCTGCATCTTAATTCTAATTTTGTCACAAAATGCCTGTTTAACCTTGGACAAGCTTCCTAAGCTCTCTGAGCCTCAGTTTCCTAATTATTCAAACCCACTGGACACCCATCCACTGAACAAACATTTATTTAGTGCCTACTACATACGAGGCATTGTGCTAAACAAGGGACGAGAAACAAGGAAAAGACATTACTGTCCATACAGAATGTGAAATCTATCAGATAATTATAGTAATTTTAAGGTCCTTTAGGGCTCTAATATGCTAAATGATTCTATAATATTTTAATATAAAATGAGATTCTTGTAAATAAGCATCCTGTAAAATGTGTATGTGTATGTGTAGCATGCACACATGTGTGAAGACAGAGGCAGAGAGAGGCAGTGAGAGAGAAGTGAAGGGGTAATATAGAGAGGAAAGGAGGGAGACAAGAGATAGGGTGAAAGGGCAGGGGTAAAGAAGATCTCTAAGGTCATCTCACACTCACTCACACACACACACACACACACACACACACACACACACAAATCAATCATAGATTTGGAGCTGGGAGAGACTTGGGAGAGATTGAATCCAAAGCCCTCATTTAACAAATGAGGAAACTGAGCCCCAGGGAGTTGTTAAGTCACTAGTCCAAGATCACAAAGGGCCAGGATTTGAAATCAGGTCCTCTGACTCCAAATCCCAGCACATTTTCCACTAAAATACACTGCCTCTCACATAGTCTACTAAAACAGATTAGCAACTGTTAATAACTAATGAATGGTTTAAGAATTTTGCTTAGAACACAGAGGATAAGTGTTTTTCCCAGGGTTGCAAAGCCAATGTTCCAGAAATGGGTCATGAACCAATGTTATCTTGACTCCAAGGTGAGTGAACTGTCCTATCCTAACCAGCAACTCCTATTCTTCCTACTAAAATGCCCATGATTAATCTATTACTGAACATCAGAATAATTCCCTACTCCTACAACACTGAAATTATCGACAAAGGCTAGTTTCTGAAGGTGGAATAGATTATCACTCCACTAAGATGTCCTTACTATCTGCATTAAATGTAAATTTATTTCTTAGTTTCTTTATGTAGCTATCAATTGATCAAAAACCATGGCTCAATTTTTAGGAAGTTAAGAACAAAATGAGTATAGGAAAGGATGAAAAATTTTCGTAACTTGATTTTAATGTTTTACCCTGGTTAGGAATTCCACAAGCAAGTATATAAGTTTATTGAGGTAAGTTAGAAAATTGACAGGTAATAACTAAAACCTTCACTGTAATAAAAATCACTTTTTTGATGGTGAGCAAAACAGAATCTCTGTCAGTTATTCCTAGAGGATGTAAGGAAAATAATCTTCTATATTTTATCAAATGTGATAATTTACATAAAGTATTTTGCAAATTTTAAAGAACTATGTAAATGTCAGTTATCATATAAAATAAGGACTATACTTTTTTCTAATCTATTCTTCACATCATGGCCAGAATAGCATTTTTATTTACAAAACTGGTTACAACAATCCTGCTAAAATATATTCAGTGGTTCCCTACTAACAAGTAAAGTTAAAACTCTATGGCTTGACATACAAGTCTTTTCATGATCTGACATTAACGCCTTTCTAACTTTATCTCACATTACTCCCCTCCCCAAAGTCTATGGTCCTAGGAAGGTGGACATCTTTCTGTTCTGTAAACACACTGAATTCTCAAATCTCCTTGGCTTTCATCAAAGTTGCTCCCACAACAGAAATGCCTTCCTTCCCATTTCTGACGTACAGAATTCATACCCATCCTTTAAAGTTCAACTGAAAAAGCACATTTTTCAACATGTCTTCCTGGTCACCAACTTAAGGGATAAATACCCACCCTCCTAATCTCATCCAGGACTTTAATGCACCTATCATAACAACAGTATCAAACTCAAACTATACATAAGGCTCCACATTGGCTACATACTCACCTAGAAAACCACATATCAGCATTATCTATGTTCTATTATATGTATCTATTGTATTTTTACTTATTTTGTCAAATATATCCCACTTACATTTTAATCTGGTTTGAGCCCACTGACAGCAGAAATGAATATTCCAGCTGTGCATTTGACGCCTCTGTTGCATAATATACTTGTCCGTCTTGATGTCTTAATGAGTGCTCTCTCAGTTTAATCATTTATTCTTAACCTACCTATTTGTACTATGATTATCACGTTCTATTCCTCCTAATGAGGTGTCCATCATTTGGCTATCCATGAACATAAGATAAAACTTATCCAAAACTTCCACAATATTGCCTATCCATAACTGCTATGGAATCCTGAGCAACAGTACCTTCTACTTCTCTGGGTGGCATGGGGCTAGGATAGGGATGAGGAACCTGCGGCCTTGAGGCCACATGTGGCCCTCTAGGTCCTTTTGACTGAGTCTAAGTTTTATAGAATAAATCCTTTTATTAAAGAGCTTTGTTCTGTGAAATTTGGATTCAGTCAAAAAGCCCCACTTGAGGACCTAGAGGACCACATGTGGCCTTGCTTGAGGCCACAGGTTCCCCATCCCTGGGCTAGGCAGAGGCAAATGATCAGCTTATAGAACTCCAAAGTATCAAAGAGCTACCAAGTATCAAAATTCAAGCACCTTTCATTTACCAGATTTCAGGCATATCATTTTGAGTGCTAATGACCTGTCTTCCAGCAGCATGTTTGATAACATGAGCTTCAACAACAGGTCCATTCTCAACATCTGTCAACCTGGTTTCACATCTGTTTTCAAAAATGCTCATCACACAGACAGAACTCTGATGAATGAGTGATAGTTTCACCTAAACTGAAAAGATGCTTGAATGCTTTGAAGTGCAGCAGGAAACTGTGATTCAGGCAGAGAGAGACAAATAGATTCCCCAGGCAACAGCCCTCCAGGCTTGGGATGTGCTGTAATATTAACAGCGATACTTCTGACAATCTTACAAAATGCCTTTATCTTAGGGAATAGGATCAGACGATGTACAAAATACACTAACACAATGTTCCTTGGAAAGATTTTGATTCAGAATCATAGTTGCTATGGATCTTAAAGGGATTGCCAAAGGAATGCACATGTGGAGTTCATTCACAAAAGGAAAAGACAGACAGACAGATAGACAGACAGACAGACAGACACAGACACACACACACACACACACACACACACACACACACACACACTCACACTCTTCATGAAAAGTATAAAATCAGTTACCTAAGAGAAATTTCCAAAGGATAAAATGAATTACCTAAAAGAAATCTCTCTATCCTATTAAAATAGAGCACAGTGTGGTGGGATGAGTATTAAATTTGGAATTAAGAAAGAAATTTGTAATCCTGTCTCAGACACCAAATAGCTATGGGACCACAGGTAAGTTGCTTCATCTCAGGTGTAAAATGGTATTAAAAATACTTATACTACCTAGAGCGTCAACTAAAAAAACTAACTGAAACAATAAAAAACTTCAGCAAAATTGCAGGGTATCAAATAAACACATAAAAATCATCAGCATTTCTAGGAAAAGACAGAAAGAGAAATTCCATTTAAACTATCTGCAGACAGTATAAAATACTCAGGAGTCTATCTGCCAAGACACACATAGGAACTATATGTACACAAACACAAAACAACTCTTCACACAAATAAAGAAAATTCTAAATAATTAGATAACTATTTATTCCTCATGGGTAGGCCCAGCCAATATAACAAAAATGTGAATACCTACTTCAATTAATTTTCATTTCAATTCAATTTCATTTCAATTCAATTTCAATTAATTATTCATTGCCATAACAAACTACCAAAGAATTACTTTATAGAGCTAAAAAAAATATGAACAAAATTCATCTAGAGGAACCAAAGGTCAAGAATATCAAGGGAATCAATTGGGGAAAAAAAAAAGGGAAGCAAGGAGGTCTATAGCAGTATCAGATCTCAAGCTATAATCATTCAAATAATTTGGCCCTGAGTAAGAAATTGCAAGATTAATCAGTGGAACTGATCCTGGGATAGAATGTCATACTAAGTATATCTAATACTGCTTAGTATTAATAATTAGTAATAATACATACCTAATCCTAGATTTGGCACACAGAAGTAAATGACCATAGTAATCTACCATTTTTGGTAAACCCAAATCTCATTATGTGACAAAAACTGCTGGGAAAAATGGAAAGTAGTCTGGCAGAAACTAGGCATAGACCAACATTTTATACCATATAGCAAGATAAGCTCAAAATGTCTACATGATTTAGATAAAGGGTGATATAAGCAACTTAATGGAGTAGGAAAGAAATTACCTAACTGATCTATGTATAGGGAAAGAGTCCATGACCAAACAAGAGATGAAGAAAGTCACCGGAGGTAAAATGGATAATTCTAATTACATAAAATTAAAAAGGTTGTGTAAAAACAAAACCAGTGCAGCTAAAATTAGAAAATAGGAAACTCAGAAAATCCTTTGCACCAAGTTTCTCCGATAAAAGTCTAATTTCTAAAATATATAGGGTACCAACTAAAATTTACAAGAATAAGAGCCATTCCTCAATTGATAAATGGTCAAGGGAAATGAATTGATAGCTTTCAAAGGAAGAAATCAAAGGTAGCAGTTACATGAAAAATTGCTTTAAGTACTAATTAGAGAAATGCAAATTAAAACAAATCTGAGGTACCCTTACACTCATCAAACTGGCTACAATGATAAAAAAAGGAAAATGACAAATGTTAGAGGAATTGTAGGAAAATGGGTATACTAATGTACTGTTGATGGATCTGTGAACTAACTAGTCCAACCATTTTGAAAAGCACTTTGGAACTATGCCCCAAAAGCCATTAAACTGTGCACACCATTTGAATGAGCAATACTGCACGAGGCCTAACATCCAAAGAGATCAAAAATAGAGAGAAAAGGATCCATGTATATCTATATATCCATATATCTATATAGATCTATATAGATAGATCTATATAGATCTATATAGATATATGGATATATAGATATAGCGCGCAGCCCTTTTTGTGGTCATAAAACATCAGAAACTGCGGGGGATACCCACATATGAACATGATGGAAAGAAAATTATTGTGTTGTATGAAATGATAAAGGGGAGGCTTTCAGAAAAATCTGGGAAGGCATTTATGAATTGATTCAAAGTGACGTGAGCAGAACCATGAGAATAATTTACACTGTAACAGCAATGTTGTAAAGATAACCAACCTTGAAAGACAGTGATGTAAAAACAAAATATATCAACAAAATATTTTGAAGGAAATGTTGGTAAATCATTTTGAGAAACTTGGAAGAAAGATGTTATTCCAAAAGATAATTATATGTGTATGACTTTTTCCTATAGAAAATTCTTAGTAAAATATTAAGGTGTTTTTTAAATGACATACTGAAAAAACAACAAAATGAAAAGAGATCTCAATTAATTTTTAAACATTTCAAGGTGTATGTAGTAAGAACAATGAGGTACCTGACTCAAATACGATATTCCATTTTGTCATAAGCAAAAAATGATTTGAAAGTTTATGTTAATACTATTATAAGTGTGAAGGAAAACCTAGTTGCTCTTTTATGGGTGTTTATTTCCATTTGTAGGCCTAAGGGGGAAAAAAATGCATGGAAAAAAACCAGATCTCAAGGTACATGTTGTAAATTGTATACATTATACAAATCTTGACAATAAAGAAAAATTGCTTTATGATGTCTATCCCAAAGAAAGTTCTTAGTAAAAAAGTAAATTTTACCCTCTGACGAATACCTCACTAAAATACTGAATAAAAAGTACAAATGGCAAAATGGATTTGGAGTCAAAAGACTCGAATTCAAATTCAGGCACAGTAACTTACAAGATAGTTGACCTTGGGCAATTCACTTCATGGAGAATCAATTTGTTCATCTGTAAACCGGTCCTAATATAACTTTGCACTGCTGATTTCACACAACTGATATAAGGAATGAATGAGATAATAGCTATAACGCAATATATAAAAATTTACATTATTACTGGTAGTAATAATAATACTTCAGCAGCTCAAGTATATATAACTCCTTTATACTGAAAAAAAGAAAATTGCTCATCTTATGAACCACTTCCAGGTGACTGGCAATTCTAATAATATAAGGCATATATGTTCCAAGAAGCCATGCTTTTTATACCACATGTTTTCTCCCACTAATAGCCCAGGAGTTACACAGGACTAAATTCCCACAAATTGGAGGAAAAGCACATTTTATGGCATTTTACATTCATGGCTTTACCTAAAATATGAAGACTTTTCTAAGGTAAGAACAAGAGCCTTTCATATGTGTCTACCTTCATTCTCTACAACTATCACATACAGGGCATCAGGGGCATCACTTGGGGCTTCCCAGAGTAGAAGACAGATTAACTGCAGAGATCAGTGACAGTGGTTGGCCACTGTTTTTAAAATCATGATGGCTGATTTACTACATTTCAGAACACTCACAGTTTTTAGAATTAAATATGGGTCAACAATCACTAGACACATCGACAAGTGACACTCATTAAAATAAATCACACAAAATAGCCTGCGTATTATAACATGTTGTGACACTACCACTGCTTTCATAAATAAAGACTGAGAATTAAACTTTCATAGCAAAATATTTCACGGTCTAGACTGCAAATTGTGACAGAGTAAATTCATCATTGTAAAAATCAGACAAAGCACAGCCTGCTCTAGGCAGGAAGCTCATTATTTTATTAAAATTATACCAGAGCAGGGTTTCACTACTCTTTTTATTAAAAAAAAAATCAGCATCAGGAAAAGGGTAATTAGCAGTTTTATTTATTAATTTTTTTAATCCAAAGCTAAAGCCAAAAGTTAATTAATTAAAAAGAAAGAGAAAAAAAAGAGCCACAGACTCCTAGGACCTCAGAGGACAACTAGTCCAACCCGTTCTTGAACAAGTATACTCTCTGGAATACCAGTGTTAAAATCAAATAGACACGGAGCAACTAAATCATACATACAGATCCCTGTGGACACATATTAATTTAGACAACCACAAATTAATATTATCTATATTTTACTATATTTTTAATAATTTTGTTAAATCTTTCCCAAATACATTTTAATCTGGTTCAGGCCACACTTGGGACTGTTGTGGGCTGTGGCCAGTGCGCTGCGGCCAGTGGGCTGCATGTTTGACATATCTGTTCTATGACATACCTTTAAGTGAAATAGAGAACTCTATGAAATAACTCACATTATGGTGCTTTAAGGCTTAACTTTCCTCACAATAAGCCTTTGAGAATGATAATGTAATATTATCCTCATTTTACAGAGGAGGAAATTGTGGCTCAGAGAAGTAATAGTGAGTAATTTCCTCACTATCATAGAGCAAATAAATATCAGAGCTGGAATTTGGAGCCAAGTCTCCTGACTCCCAATATGGTTTAGAAAGGCCATGAATTTTAGTTTATCTTCATATGTGTGTACAACAATAAATAGGTGCAGACAGATTTTTAACACATGGGTCCTCAGCATCATAAATACAACTGTAAGCTTTGCATGGATTCACAGAAATTATTATGTGTGAAAAAATAGAGACTAAATGATCAACTGAAATCCCCACTCTGAAGACATCACTTCCTTTCACAAACTCTAACATTACTAATAAAACCTGTTGTTCCAATGGAAATATGATTGAAAGAGAATGGAAACCCTGCCATTGCCATTAGTAGAACACAGACAATAGGGATGAAGAGGGTAAATTACATTTGTTTATTAGAAAATATTTCGGTAAGTCTTGGGTTCAGTACAGTGCTTTAGTAGAGCAACTATTACTAATGCCATCAATAAGTTTTATAAAAGAAAAGGAAGCCAATTTTATTCAATTTAATATCCATTACATTGAAATGACAAAGACTGATGGACAAGAAAGCATAGTAACTATTTCTGCATAGCTATTATACACAAAAGAAGAACTATTTGATTCTATGTGCCCCAAAAGAAAAAAAAGATCCTCATTCTGAAGACTGGCCATAGAGATATTGTTCCACAAAAAATTGGTAATAAGAGAATTTTTAATGGATGGCTATACACCTCCAAAAAATATATGTATTTATTCTCTCTCTCCTTCTCCCTCTCCCTACCACATGTACTAACCATGAAATATAACCTACGAATTGAATTATGTATATGTATAGTCTAGCCAATATGTGAAAAATTAAAGAGTCTTGTACTTAAAGACTCAGTATGATTGAGTTTGAATGCAAGCACTAACTTTTATTAGCAACATAATATTTGGCAAATAATATTCCACCTTAAGTCTCAGTTTCCTCAACAAAATAAGGCTAATAATTTTATAGTACCTATGTCACAGGGTTGTTATGGGAAAAGTGCTATGCCTGTACTAATAAATGCTTGCTGAACTGAACTGATTAAGATGTTATGGAAATGTCAGCTACTAGAGTTCTCTATTTTACTGGGAGCAAATATATACTATGTGCGCACGCGCACGCACGCGCGTGCACACACACACACACACATATATGTATATCCTATGTGAACCTGAGGTACAACACAATAGATTCTCAAAATCCAAATATTTACAGTTGTTTTCAGATATATATGTAAATATGTATTACACACACACACACACACACACACACACACACACACACACATTTCAGATACATACATATTCAAAAATACTTCAAATATATCAGGTATTTGCTGATTGCCTCATGCAATGTTAGCAGATGGATGACTGCCTAATGCAAAAGACTGTGGAAATGCATCATTAGACTTAGACCCTGAGTCTGTAACTTGGCTTCATGAAGTCTCAGAGAATGACAGTAATGGTCAAATTAGTTGGTTTTACATTCAGTTATCTGTCAAAATGTCAAGAAGAGAAAAAATGATCCTTGCTACCACAACAGATGTTCAGAATCAGCTGATAGAGAAAAGCAAATGACTCATCCTTTTCTAATTCTTTTTATGGAGGTTACAATGTCACAGGGGGAAATCAAATACTCATAGATGTGAAACAATACTCACACTCAAAAGCATTTCTTAGATGTGTTTAAACATTAAACAGACCCTCTTCAGCCACATGCCACTCAATTATTTGTCACTAAGATAGCTATAAGTTTTAGATTATAACTTATTGTAGAGTGTATAAGTTACTGATCTGTATCAGTACACGGAGTTTCCATAATGAGAGTTCCCATTCTGAATCAGTTCTGAGCCCCCCCTCCCCCAAAAGCCACTAGGAAAAGTTAACCAATTCTTTTTTACATTGGCAATAACAATAATTATAAAACAACAATAAAACCTCTCATGTTCTATACAACTCAACAATATGCCTTTATATCAGGGGTCCTTAACATTTATGTGTGCTCATGGACCCCTTGGTAGTCTGGTAAAGTCTATAGATCACTTCTGAGAATAATGTTTTTAAATGCATAAAATAAAGTACATAAGATTACAACAGGAACCAGTTATATCAGAATATAGGGTGTCCTAAAAGTCAGTTCAGTTTTAAGTTTTAATAGTTTAAATAGCTTTAGGGCATCCTCTACAATTATCAAAATAATTTGGTCATTAAAATTATATAGTGTGCGGGTGTTTTTATTGTTGTTGTTACTTTTCTTTTTGGTCAAACTGTTATACGTGTGTATACTGTCTTTCTAGTCCTCTATATTTCCATCTCCCTTGCTAGTTCTTTATCATTTGTACTAATGGTGGAAGTATAACTTTTACTAACTTTGGGTGTCCCCCAAGTCTATTTCCTAGACTGCCTTCTCTCCTCTCGAAACTATTATGCTTGGTGATCTCACCAGCCTCCAAGGCTTCAATTATCATCTCTATATAGAAGATTACAGAAAATATAAAGATAGCCTAAATCTCTTTTTGAAGCTACAGTCCCTGTACCTCCATGTCCTTTGAACATCTACAACTGCATATGCCACTGGCCCATCAAACTCAACATGTACAGAACTAAGTATCTTCTCCTCTCCCTCCCCTCGCCACAGCCATTTGCTCCTCTGAACTCCCTTTTTACTGCTGAAAGAACCACTAGTCCCAAGGCTGGCCACCTTGCGCCATCCTCAGCTCCTCCCTCTCATTAATCCCATAAATCCAGTTTCTTGCCGAATCTTGTCTTTTCCACCTTCAGAATCCCTTATACATACCCCCACTTCACTGACAAACCTACCCCTCTAGGCCCACAACTTTTTCCAGAAAGAAGCAGCCTTCTAACTGGCCTCCCTCTAATTGGACCAGATATAAAGTAAAACTCTTCATAAACTGACTCCTTCTCACTTTTACTGACTTCCTTCATTTTATTCATGTCCACATGCTCTCTACATACTAGCACTGTGATCCTACTTGCTGTTCCTTCAACATGACCCTCCATCTCTGTGCTTCTCATCTGTCCCCCATGCCTGGAATGCTCTCTCTCCTCATTTATTTCTCTTAGTCTCCTGGGCTTCCTCCAGTATCAGCTCAAATCTCATAGTCTCTGCAGGTTCATCTCTAAGCCCTGCAAGTTCTTCCCACCTTCTTCTCCAAGATACTTCGCATATATCTAGTATGTATCTAATTATTCCCATGTATCTCCCATTAGACTGAGTTCCTTGGGGGCAAGGACTCCATTTGACTTTTTGGGGATGGGAGAGGGTGGAGAGGGTGATATACTCACTGTTTATCACAGAGGCAGCTGGGGGCACAGTGGGTAGCTCATTTGGTTTGGAGTCAAGAAGACCTTAGTTAAAATCGAGCCTCAGACACTTGCTGTGTGACTCTAGGTGAGTCACTAAACTTCTGTTTGCCTCAGTTTTCTCAACCGCAAAATGGAGATAATGATAGTACCTACCTCATAGGGTTGTTGTGAGGATCAAATGAAATAATATTTGTAAAAAGTGCTTAGCACAGTACTTGGAACACAGTAGGTTCTATATAAACGCTTATTCTCTTTTCCCCTTCCCTAACAGTTGGCATACTATAAACACTCACCAAATGCTTTTTGATTGATGGACTACCTATAAATATTTTATTTTATATGGGGACTTTCCATCTTTATCTTCTATGCCTAGCAACAGAATAAAAAAAATATCAACAAGATATAGACATTTTAGTCACTTTCCAAGCATAAATCTAAATTCTTTTTCACAATGACTAAATTGATTCACAATGTACTAGTGTGATAGTTTTTCTACAGCCCCTTCCCGATATCGCCTATTCCCATTTTTTGTGATCTTTACCATTTTGCTTAAGGTTGTCTTAAATTGCATTTCTTTTATTGTTCATGATTTGGAACACTATTTTTTAAATGTCTGTTGAAATACAGTATTCTCAAGTATATCATGTATAATGATATAAATGGTCAGAAAAACTTCATTCAAATCCTAAAAATATGGCATTTACAAAAATTTAGATATGCTATATTTATGGAGGAAAAAGTTAGGATTCACTTTTTCTTCTAATAAATTTTGGCTTTTACCTATGGGCAAAAGAAACCAAAGTCTAAAATCAATAAACATTTATTTAAAAGAAAGGTTTAAGATATTAAGAATCCCTTATAAAGGAGACTTCAATTTTTGGTTCAAGCAACTGGTTCCTAATGGTAACATGATAATAATATCAAATAATAGCTAGCATTTACACAGTATTTTAAGGTTTGCAAAGTACATTACAAATATTTTCAATCTCATATCTCAACCCTAGGAGGTAGGTGTTACTACTATCCTCATTTCACAGATAAAGAAACTGAGGCAGACAGAGATTAAGTAATTTGCCCAAAGTGATATAGCTAATGAGGATATGAGACAGGATATGAACTCAGATCTCCCTGACTCCAGACCTAGTACTTTATCTACTTCCCCGACTACCTGAAGCATTCCTTCACATACCTTATCTCATTTAATGTTCACAACAATTTTATGAGGTAGATGTTGCAGGTATTATTATTTCACTGATGGTGAAACTGAGAGTGAGAGAAGTTGACACTTGCCCATGATCACAAAGCATCAGAATCCCAGTGTCTCTCAACTAAAAGTCCAACACTGACTGACCACGTGTGATACACTTTAAAGGATCTAAGATTTTGGTGTAACCAAACGGACTGCCTTCTCACACGCACATCCCAATCCATGTCTAACATATCCTTAGGGAACTGCCTGAGGTTCAAAAGGGTTAAGTGATTTATTCATGGTCACAAGCTAGTCACAGTCAGAAGAAGATGAACACAGCTATTCTTGACTTCACTAGTTAATGTTGCCCTTCCATGTCTGCCTCTGTTGTTGAACAACTTTTTTTTTAATTTAAGTCCTTTTGTGCTTTATTGTTGGGTTTTTTTTGTAAACAGTATTTTATTTTTTCCAATTACACATAAAGATAGTTTTCCACATTCATTTATAAGATTTTGAGTTTCAAATTTTTTCTCTCTTCCCTCCTCTCATTCCTACATGTGCAATCATATTAAACATATTTCCACATTTGTCATGCTGTGAAAAAAGAAACAGAACAAAAGGGAAAAGCCACCACACACATACAAAAAGTGAAAATGGTATGCTTTGATCTGCATTAAGATTCTGTAGTTCTTTCTCTGGATATGGATAGCATTTTCTGTCATGAGTCTTTTGGAACTGTTTTGGATCACTGTATTGCTGAGAAGAGCTAAGCCTATCATAGTAGATCACTGCACAATGCTACCTGTGTACAATGTTTTCCTGGTGCTGCTCCCTTCACTTAGTATCAGTTCATATAAGTCTTTCCAGGTTTTTCTGAAATCCACCTGATCATCACTTCTCATAGCACAACAGTATTCCATTACATTCATATACTATAACTTGTGCAGCCATTCCCCAATAGGTGGGCATTCCCTCAATTTCCAATTCTTTGACACCACAAAAAGAGCTGCTATAAATATTTTTTGTGTACGTAGGTCGCTCCTTTTCCCTTTTTCCTGATGTCTTTGGGAGACAGCCCTAGTAGTGATATTGCTGGATCAAAGAGTACGGACAGTCTGATTACTCTTCGGGCATAGTTTTAAACTGTTCTCCAGAATGGCTGGATCTGTTCACAACTCCACCAACAATGCATTAGTGTCCCAATTTTCCCATATCTCCTCCAACATTAATCATTTTCCTTTTCTGTCATAGTACCTAATCTGATAGGTGTGAGGTAGTACCTCATTAAATGTTTAAATTTAATTTCTCTAATCAATAGTAATTTTTCATATGACTATAGATAGCTTTAATTTCTTCATTTGAAAACTGCCTGTTTATATCCTTTGACCATTTATCAATTGGGGAATGTCTTGTATTCTTACACATTTGATTCAGTTCTCTATATTCTTGAGAAAGGAGGCCTTTATCAGAAATACTTGCTATTGTTTCCCGTCTTTCTGCTTTCCTTCTAATCTTGGTTGTGTTGGTTTTGTTTGTGCAAAAAACTGTTTAATTTAATGTAATCAAAATCCATTTTGCATTTCATAATGTTCTCTATCTTCTGTTTAGTCAAATTCTTCCCTTCTCCATAGATCTAACAGGTAAACTATTCCTTGCTCTCTTAATTTGTTCTTTATGTCTAAATGATGTACCCATTTTGATCATATCATGGTATAGGATGTGAGATGTTGGTCTATGCTGAACATTTATTTTTGATATGTTATTTTATAATGTTGGCCTATTTTAAAGACATGAACAGAAGCTTTGGCAAAAGCTGCAATTACAAAAGGGGTCAGGGGAGTCAAGGTGGGAAGGAAAGGCAGTAATGCTATGACTACTGAAGAATAAAGGAAGGAATTATTTTTCCCTCAAATTCACCATTATTATTTTAAAAAACTCAAGAAATTGTGGGCTAAAATCACAGAATCATAAAAGTTTAAAGCTGAAAGCGGGACTTGGAAATCACTTAATTCCAAGCCTTTCATTTTATAAATGAAGAAACTGAGGCCTGGAAAGATGAAGGACTTGCCTAAATCATATTGCTAATAATAGCAAGACAAATCGAGTATAGAGCCCAGGGTCCTCACTTCTAGTCCAGCCCTCTTTCCCATAAGTCACATTCTACCACCACTGTCCTCTTCCCCTCTCCCCATGAGCAAATGGTCAGATTCATTTCTTCAGTGTGTGGGAGGCAAAACTAAGAATGGAGGGAAAGAAGGAGAAAAGGCAGTCCACTAGCCCAGAACTTAATGGCATTCCCAGGCTCCCTTCTCTCTATCTCACTTTAAATTTTCAACTGAACCACTTAGAAAAGTTGTCACAATGCAAAAAATGAATCTTACAATCATGAGCAAGCCTTTTTTCAATCACTGCTTTGAAACAATTCATGAACAAAATTAGACAATGGTCCTTATAACCAATAAACCACTTTGTAAAAAGAGGTAAAAACTGATAATCTAATAATAATATAAATAAAAGAAAGCCATGAGTTCTGAAGGGTTGGTGACAAAATGGTGAATGCAAAAGGGAGGAAAGCCTACAGAAAGAATATTCTATTGCTGTGACAGAATACTGCTGTTTTTGCATGTCCCACGAGATAATTTCAGTATAACAGAAGCTATATTTACCCTCAAGCAAAGGCTATTGAAAATTCAGCCAAATTATTTCTGGCCTTGGAAAGAAATCAAAAGAATCAATTCCATTCGATTTCATATAGCTAAATGCTCTAGGGTAACAAGCTATGTGAAGACAAAAAACAGATGTGCTTTGAAATTTAGATCAACAAATTCAAATCATTAAAAGCTGTTATTGGTGAAACCCACGTTAGTGCCTGTGTTTTAAGAATGGCATTATTAGCCAGACCTACATGGGACTACAAACGTCTCAAAGAAGGTTCAAGCCACTAAAGTTGTACATTTAAAGAAAACCTATTTAAAAGCAATTGAAAGTATGAAAATGATCTCACCTTAAAGTTTGCTACATTTCTTTCATTGAGATTTACAGCTTTCTTCTGATTTTGCAAAAGGTTGGGTATCATAACCTATACTAGTGGTCTCCAAATTTAACCATGTATCTCTATCACTAAAAATTGTTAAGCACATATCTTAATATGTGTAATTTACTTATTTGCAAGTTATGCACTATACTACTAGTATATTCTAATAATTACATATCATAAAAACAAAAATATAAATTAAACAAGGATCAGATAAAGGTGAAATAATAGTTGCCTAGAGTCTACAGGAGGGAGCCATTAGAGTTTAATGACTATGGGAGTGGCAGGGTCACAGCTGCACCTTAGGAAAATAGCTTTAACTGTTGGCCTGAGGATAGATTAGAGTGGAAAGAGGCTTGAGGCAGAAAGACCAATTAGGAGGCTATTGCAATCATCTACAGAAAGCTGAGAAAAGTTTGAATGAAACTAGCAGTCACGTGAGTTGAGAAAAGTAGAAGGATGAAAGAAATGTTGTAGATGTAGACTGGACGAGCCTTGGCAACTGACTGAATAAAAGGGATTACAGAAAGTGAAGAGATACAGAGGACTAAGAAGTGAAAAGCTAAGTAACTAAAAGGATGGTAGTGCCCTTTACACTAAGAGAAATGACTAGAAGAGGGCTGGGTTTGAGGGAAAGATAATTTCCTCTGATTCACACCACAATCCATGCATGCCTATTCAGCCTATGAGACCCTCTTGGTTCTACCCAATGGTAATAGATCAAGTGAAGGGATTGGAATTTGAAACCAAGTCTTTCTGATTCTGGCAGGCCAGTATTACAAGCCTGAGCACGGGCCTGGGCTGAACAATATACTCTGTAGGGCAGCAGAAAGGGATTTCCAGCTATCACTGCTCCTCCCCTCTCCCAGCCACCTCAAAAGAGGAGCAATTGCATCAGAAGGCCAGAGGTGAATCCAGTTAGAGGCCCAAGGCCAAATACAGGTCTAGCCCAGTGTATCTTCCAATATCCCCTAGATGCTGTGACCCAGTGACACTGGTCTCCTTGCTCTTCCTTAAACAAAACACTCCATCTCTGAGCTCTAGCATTTTCACTGGCTATCCCCCATTCTTGGAACACTCTCCTTCCTCATCAGTATCCTCTGGCTTCCCTTGCTTCCTTCAAGTTCCAGGTAAAAGTTCACATTCTACAGGAAGCTTTTCCTGATTCCACTTAATTCTAGTGCCTTTTCTCTGTTGATCATTTCTAATTCATTTTAATATAATTTCAATTTTTTAAATTTTAAGTTAAACTCATTTAAATTATATTATTTTAAATTTTAATTTAATTCATGCATAACTTATTTGTACATAGTTGTTTGTATGTTGTCTCCTCCATCATATATTGAACTCCCTGAAAGCATGGTCTGTCTTTTACTTTTATTTGTATCCTCAGCACTTAGCACAGTGCAGGCAAGTAAAAGGTGCTTAATAAATGTTTACTGACTGACTATGACCCTGACTATTCATTTGCCACCCACTATTATCTCTAGGATTTCTCCTTTTATCTCCTTATCCTGGTAACACAAGCAAATTTCCAATCTCAGCCTCATTTTCATTATCTTTTCTTTCACCTTGATCCTCCTCAACCCTATCCCTACCCTTTCCCCATCCCCAACACACAGCACTGTATCTTTCCCCTGATTCTCTGGCTATTTCTTCTTTCACACTCCCCACTCCTGAAAAGGGAAGAGGAATACTCCTTCCTTTCCACTGTCACTTCCAATTTACCTCAATACCTCTGCAACCTTTCTTTCCTTTGATGTTTATCCAATTAAAATTTTCCACTCAATACAAATCTTGTTGTAAACCATTCCTCAGGTCCTTTCCCCTCCTTTTTTCAAGGAATTTAGTCGTTGGCATAACATCTTTTTCTCCTCCTCAATTACCACCCTCATAATAGGGAACTTGAATATTCACACTAGTGTTCCCTCTAATTCCCTAACTTCAATTCATCAGTCTCCTTAAATCCCATGATTTATTCTTTTATTCCACCGTGGCCACACAAAGAGATGGTCATACATAAGAGATGTCACCATAATACACAAACATTGTACTTCCCTAATTTAGAAACTCTGAAATTCTTCTGACTATAACTTCCACCAATTTCTATGCCTCAGCCATCATAAATCTACTCTTTCAGCATGACCACCAATCTCTCGACCCCTCAGGACTTTCTAAGTTCCTTAGCTCTCCTCTGACCTCACATTCCTCTCCAATTTTGATGTAACAGTTAACTATTTCAAATCTACATCATCTGCTTTCAAATCTCAGGACTCCTCATCCTTCCAGTCCATTAGTTAGTCAATAAGAATTTATTAAGTGCCTGCCATGTTCCAGGCTCTCTGCTGAGTGCTAGGGATACAAAAAGAGGCAAAAGATAGTCCCTGCCCTAAAGGAGCTCACAACCTAATGGGGAAGACCACAAGCCAACAAGTATGTACAAACAAGCTATCTACAGGATAAATGGGAAATGGTTAAAAGAAGGAAGGCATTAGAATTAAGATTTCATGGAACAAACCTTGCCAGACATCAGCCCTGGATCACACCTACTTTCATCCTCCTCTGCTCCTATTCATGTGCTGCTGAATACAGTAGAAAGAGGTCACCCAACTATGCTAAGTGAATACATTACAGATTCATGTTTTACAACTTTAGCTGGTTCCTCACTGCAGTAAGGCAGTGCTTTTACTTTTCCATAATTGATTCCCTTTCTCACTCCCCACAGAAGCTGTTCCAAACCTTGTTTTCCCTCTTCATTTCTCCCAAGTCTTCCTGTACCCCTTATTAGATCAGTTGAGGGTCATGCTTCTTACTTTACTAAGAAAATTGAACCCCTCTTCTCTCTTTCTCTTCATTCAAAAAAACCCTTGACATCATGTCCCACTCTTTCCCCCCATTTCTGGCAATGAGATGGTGTTTCTCCTTACCAAGATCAACTCCTCTACACATGCTCTGGATCCAATTTCATCCTACCTTCTGAAGTAGAATGTGACCTCAAGCATTCCATCTCTCCCTCTGATCTCAAGTCTCTCCCTATCTAAGAAGATGGGAGCCCACAAGCTCCTTTTTTACTACCTTCAAATATGCCCAACTCTCCTTCCAACTATTCCCATCAAGCTAGTTACTACATCTCTTCTTTCTTTGCTTCTCAGCAAAACTTCTTGATAAAGCTGTCTATCTTCACTGTCTCCACTCTTTTCAATCGCTCCTCAACCAATCTCATCACTCAACTGAAACTGCTCCCTCCTAAGTTACCAATAGGCTCTTCCCATTTACAGTCTTCCCTGTTTCTGTAGATGACACCCTTCTAGTCACCAAAATTTGTAACCCTGTCATTACCCTCCACTCTTTATTGTTTTTCCCTCAACCCACATATCCAATCAGTTGCCAAATCTCACCATTTCTGCTCCACTTCTCTACAGCATCTGACCCTTTATGAGGAGTCACATACTTCAGGCCCTCATTACCTCTTGCCTAGATTATTTCAATAGCCTCCTAATTAATTGGTCTCCCTTCCTCCCTTCTTTCAGTCCATATCTTACATACTACTGCCAAAGTGATTTTCCTTAAGTAAAGATCTGACCATATCACTCAGGTAGTCGAATACCGGTCCCCTCTCACTTTTAGCATAAAATATAAATTCCTCTTTTAAAGCCTATCAAAACTTGACTTCCGTCTATCTTCCCAGGCTATTGGACATTACTCCCTTGCCAGACCTCAGTGACCACATGCCGCTTCCTCCATTTCTCTCCCTGCTGCCTCCTGACTCTAACTCGCTGTCTCTGTGCCTTGTACTGGCTAGCCCTCATGCCTGAACACCCTCCCTCATCACCTCTGCCTCAGTGAATTCTTGTCTTTCTTCAGGAGGCAGCTCAAGTGGCACTTTCTCTATGAACCTTTCCTGATACTGCAGGTTCCTTCTCCCATAAACTACTTTGCATTTATTTTCTTTATATTTATTCTGTATGTGCTGATATATGTAACTGTTATCTTCCCATTAGAGAAGCAGATGTCTTGTAAGACTTGCTTCATTCATTATATATTTGTATCCCTAGAACCTAGGACAGCACCCGGCACACAGTAGGTATGTAATAATTCCTTACTTTGTCTGAATGTCTCCAAGTACCACAAGCACTCAATATGCTCAATAATACCATGATGACTTTCTGACTATCCATGTCATTGAACACATTTCTTATCTATTATGAACTTACTCATTTATATTTCATTTATTTATTTGTAAATAATAGTCAGAGGTGGGACTCTCACAGGTCACTGTCTTCCTACCCACTTCAATGAAGATCTCACTTTCACAGGGGTACCTGCCAACAACTATGAGGTGATATGGGGGTGGGAGGAGGAGAGGGCTGTGGGTAGTAGCTTTTAACTTCCAGCTCAGAATGGGAAAAGGCTGAGAGCCTAGACAACAGAAAGACATGAAAGAGTTGGAGGCTGGTGGGGAATAAGTAAGAGTGAGTGTAGTTGGGATGAAGATAAGCTCAAAGGTTATCACCTAACCTATCTTTTGTTTTTTTTGGGGGGAGCCATGCTAAAGAATTTGATTTTTATTCTCTAAGCCATAGAGAGTCAATAAAGGTTTTATTTGTTTGGTTTTTTGGGATTGTTTTCGATAGGGAATCGGGGTTAAGTGACCTGCCCATGGTTACACAGCTAGTAAGTGTCAAGCTAACCTATCTTTCTTGCTACAGGATGGTTAATCACATTCCCTTTGGGCTTAGGCCATCAGCCCCTATTTTGAACACCAGTGATCAAAACTAAGGAATCTAAGACTTAAAAAAGAGGTGATTCAGAGTTTTAAGTAGCCCTTCTAGCACCTACAGCAAGCAAGGTGCCCTCAAATTCAGCTGCCTGAAATTGTCTGAAAAGAGACTTTGCAGGGAGATCTTGGACCTGAGTGGAGACAAACTCGAAATGCTGAGTCCATATATGGAGACCCCAGGAAGTCTTTGCTCAGGGTAAGTGACTCGTGGATGAAGCTGCACAACAAAACCAGAGCAGTGATGGGCTTGCCTTGTGGGGGGAAGAGAGGAGGGCAAGAAGGAATGTGCTATCTTATAGTTTCCTGATTTAAGTATTCTTGCTAACTAGGTGCTAAGCTCAATGTGTGCTAAAGAAATACAAATGCACTAGGCACCCGAGAAAAAGTCCTAGTTGCCTTGCTTTAGCTATGACTTTGAGGTAATGAATGCAGGGCCACATTAGCTAGGCAGAGAAACGAGGTAAAATTATCATCATCATTATGTGTTGCCAGAATGATGCTCCAGTTTGCTGCCTTGATTTGCCAGCAACAATCTAGTCTGCATAAGAAATCACGTCTCCAACACCACAAGTAAGACCTAGTTTAACTAGACTATTTTGTTAATGATCAGTCCCTACACATAAACATGACAATAGGAGAACTCAGAGGGACCACAGTGATCTTTTCCAACTCCCTCATTTTACAGATAGGAAACTAAGGCCCAGAAAGTTAAGGGACTTACCTAAGGACACACAGGGAGCAACCGGCAGATATGGCCCTTCAAGTCCAGTTACTCTAACTCCAATTTCAATGCTATTTTCCACTGGAAAAGGTCTCTAGACAGCAAGGTGGCATAAACATCATTATTTTTGTTTTTCTCGGTTATTTATTGATCACAGACTATCTAAACCACCTACCAAAAATGTTTTTAAATGATTCATGAGAAAAAGAGATTCCAAAATTAAAATCTTAAAGATTAAAATCAATTTCCTTTGGGCAAGCAGTTTTTCCTGGTATATAAGAAAAAAAATCTATAGTAACAAGATAACATTTTATACATTTAAACAATTTCTCTGATAGACATCTACAGTCTTCAGAAAGTATTATTTGTAGTCATGCCTATCTGACATTTTCCATTTTACTCAAAAGATTTTATGGTTTGGTATTACAGTAATATACAAATTTGACAGCTTGCAATAGGATCTCGTCACTGTAGCAAATCATTCTGACAGTAAGTACCATACTGCTGGTAATGTACATTTTTTTAATACAACTTTTATTAAAAAATCTTACAAAGATAGGGATATATGAGTCTGTTTAGAATTTGGACATCATTATCTTAATGAGTTAGTAAACTTTTAACTGGTCTTATAAATTATGACAGTAAGCAATTATTTCATCATCTGTACTGTCTTCCTGTACTTCCTGTTTTATTTAGAAAAAAAAGAAATCAATGATATTTACAGACATTTCGTCAACAATGTTAAAACCACGAAGATTGCTTATCTGTCTCTGCTAGTTATTTCTTAGTATTTCTCTACAGATTTGCAAAAAAGAAAAAGAAAGAAAGAAAGAAAAGTAGTAATGAGGATAAATCAGTACCAGGTAATGGGGAACATAATGACTTTTCCTGATTGCCTGTATAGCATTTTTTCTATGGGCTGAAAGGTAATCGATATGTCTACATTTCCAGAAATGCATTAACAGTGGCATTTTCAAATATAGAACTTCATTTGTCTGGGAAAGAAAGCTGGGGTTCACCCCTAACAAAACTGTAAAATTAACTAAATCAATCTGGTAGTAATATTAAGACTCAGAAGATAAACCTTATCCTTATCTTTATGTAATTCTAGTTTTACCAAGTCTAACATGCACCGGTTAGCTACTGAACAAGTGCCTCCTTTGTAGAAGTAGAAAGCTCACTTTTTTTCTCCTTTGATTCAACGCTTCTCTTGGAATACCACCGTGAAACCACTCTATTTTCAGAATTGATGTACCTTTCAAAACTATAATCTTTGGCTTTCAAGCTCACTATTATTTGCCTTCAGGTACAAATTTTAAAGTGTATAGAGGCTTCCAAACAGAATAGTATTGGTTCAGCCAGATACTGAAAGACTTGTAGATCAGTCATCACAGCAGTGTAAAGTCCTTTTCAAAATAATGTTCCTCACTCAGAGTATACTTGTGCTTATATTCTGTTGACTTGTCAAATATAAATTTGAGGTCATCAAATGCCTAGGGGCAACTCTAGCTATTCCAAAATTCATTCCAACTTCAATTCTGCAGCAGAAATAGGATTTCAAATGTAAAAATAATAGAAAGTTTTACAGATAAAGAAACAAATAGCACATTATAGGCAAGCACGCCCTACCTGCCTGAGTGGAAAGAGTCAAAATTTAATACTCAGGCCTTTTAGGCACTGGGAGCAACAAAGTTGATACTGAATTGAAACATGATATTTTAAAAACTAGTACAAAGATAACTACTTTTAAAAGTCTGTTCAATTAATAGGAACAAGAGTGCATATATATAATAGTTGTATTTATACAACTCAGAGTACTTTGTAGAAAATGTTACATGGTCTTTACATAATTCTGAACAAGCTGGCTGCTGTTTGATTGAATATTTACCAAGTTACCAATTGTGCAAAGAGAAAACAAAAACATTAGTTATCTGTGGACAAGAGTCTAGAAATGTTATAAAATGGTTCAATAAATAGTGCATGCACATAGGTAGCCTTCCTGGCACTCCTTTTGATCAAGCACTATTCTAAAGACAGATTTATAATTTTTCTTGGGTCTTGTGATTTTTTTTTTACTGCTATCATTTTCATCTTTCTCTGCTATAGTGGTCCCAAGATGCCTTTTTCTCTTTTGCCATCCTCCTGTCCTATATGTCCCTTCTCTCAGCATTCTCTTCTCAATTTTAAGGGCATTCACATTTAGTTGCTCAGGGGTATTTTCATTTAAAAATGTATGCTTTAATCTCTAATGGTGGAACCTCAGGCATTATGATAAATAGCGGTCACGATGTCAATGCTGTGGAATGATATTTGAGAAAAGATGAATGTCTCACTGTCCTTCACATCACCTCATAAAAGAGACCATTAACTCTGCATACCTATAAGGGCAGTGCTGCCTCACCTTGATGTAGTTTGGTGAGCCACTAGGATTATAGTCCTTCACATCAGAAAGAATTCACTGTAGTTATCTGGTATGGAACCCACTGCAAAACACACTAGATTATATATTACTCAATTACTATAATATTCAAGCTAGAGGAAAACTGATCCTTTACATCTTGTTTGCATGCATACATCTAGTTCTGTTCTTCTTCAGTTTAAACCATCTCCTTTCCCTGGCAAGATCACTATGCATAGTGTTTTAGCCTGTTTACACAGTAATCTCTAGCAGTTGTTAGTTATAGATAGCAATTATTTTACATGCCATTAAGGTGCAGTACTTCAGTGCTCTAGCAACTCTGCACAAGGACTGAATATTTTTAAAAAACAAAAGAAACAATAACTTGATTGGATGGAAATTACTGTAGGTACTAAATCAGTCAGTCACCATATACACAAAAGAGGTAATTATGCATCTTTTTATTTTTACTATTCAGTTATCTTTTGTGTTTTAAATTCTAAACATTGTACTCTTATTTTAAAAAGTATCAGGGCATAGAAAAATAAAATGAACCACTGATTAAAGTATCTGAAATAATCAACAGTGTAAATAAAACATCAGACTAAAAACTCTTTAAAAGCTCAGTCATATCAGGTTTCCATATTATTAATGTACATTTTATTCCTCAAAAAACATGGACTCAAGTTTTATTTTACTAGTATTTGACAGGGCCACTGGATATTAACAAGATTTCAGGCTATTTGTGGAGACTGTCATTTCAGAATCTAACTTCCTGAGGGCCAACAGGCACTGGATCTACTTTATTTTTGTCATTCTGTAATATACAATTAGTGTATTTTTCTTTGCCTTTGTCGATACAGGTAAGAAAAATGTGCAAATGTAAGCAAATACTTTTTATAACGTTTACATCCAGTATTCTTAGGTAGATAGTTTTACGGAATAGCTATACAAAAGCTACATGTTGTATTCCTGAACAAAAGCCCAACAGAAGAAATATTAAAGCAATCAAATAGCTCAAGAAAATGTTTATTACTACTAGTAATATCAAGCTTTTTTAATGTATAACTTCATTCTCAGGATAGTAATAGTTATTCTGCCCAAACACCTGCAGCAAAAAGTTAGGAAGTTGGCTGTTTTCTTCATATATATATATATATATAAAAAACTAGGATGTTTGTGACTTACCCAAGATGACAGTGTTCTTTTTAAATGACAAACTATAAGTCAAAACAATCAAAAAATATTGCATCCAGCGCTTTCACATCATCATAGCAGCTCTTTTTTGTCTCCTTGCCACCAAATTGGGGAATATATCCTTAACATAACCAACTACAGCTGCTTTAGCATGATGTAAACAAGCTTTGATATTAATCTGGAGAAGGTAGGTGGGTTAAGGGTTCTATTCAGAGACTGGTATGGCAGTGCCACCTAGTGAGCAACAATGATGCTCTGGTTCAGCTGCATGGTTTGTCCGCACTGCAGAAATCACCCAACAACCTATCTTTCAACATTCATTAAGGCCTAAGCAAAATTATTGAAGATTTCAGAATCTGAACTCTCACCAAACTCCTTAGCAAATGGATAACAAGCCTATGCATGGTAGCTTTCAGATCACAAAAATTATTACTAAGCCTGATAAGTGAAACAAATGCTTCCGCAGCTATCTACCTCAGACAACTAATTTCCTATTAATAGTACGGTTTATGGTTTACTCATCACTATTACTTAGAAATGAAAACTGAATGATTCACAAAGCCATTCTGCAACATGAAATGAAGAAATAAAGAATGACCATTTAATGTTTGATACTTTGCAATATCAAACTGGTCTCACAAAATAGTGAGAATAATTATTAGCAAGCCAATTTCAGAATACAAATTCAAATAAGTATAAATATACCGATTTGCTGTGCATACATTAAGTAGGTATATTAAGGACTTCAAGTTTATTCTGACATATTTCTTCCATTTGTCTCAAAATTGTTACGAACAAGAATGTCAAACGAATCATATCTAACTAGCTAAAAATCAATTTAAGCATCTTTGGTCATAATTTAATTATTGAGAACAAATGCTTACTTAAAACCTTTCTTTAGTTATTTCACAGTAAGCAAAGTATTAGGATAGTAAAGAGGTCAAAGAAAACAAAGCAGAAATAAAAAAAATAACAGATTTTTCTCCCCACTGAAATATCTTTTTTCTTTGCTAATTTCTTCAGCTAATATCATTCTCTATCCAAATCCAATTTAACCAAAATTACAGACAAACTCTCTACTAAGAACTCATCGTATAAGTAGCTCTATACATGAATTTAAAAAGAATAAAATACAATCCCTACCTTCAAGGATCCTAAAATACACTGGGACACCAAGACACACACACACACACACACGTGTATATACACACAAATATGCAAGTACACATGCATATATACATATATGTATACACTCATACCCCAAAACACAGAAGTACCAAATGAGTAATAGAGACAATTATTTTATATGTACAATGACTACCTAACCTTAGTCTTTTTTATGGACAGTTTGGATTTCAAGGAAAAATAATCCTGATTTAAGTGAGACTACACAAAAAGACATATTTTGTCAAATCGTGTAACCCAGAATTTGGCTCAGAAAATATGGTAAGCATAGCTGTTTAGAGATAGAGATTATTGTGGGCTACGTTAGTCAGAAGACTTCATAAAGGAGGTGGCTCCTGAACTAGACATTGAAAAACAGAAAAGATTTTAAGATTATAGTTTTAGAGCCTGAAGAAACCTCAGATATCATCTTGTCACTTCCTCTCATTTTTTAAATGTGAATTCTTAGGTCCAGAGTAATTAAATAGCGGGCACAAAGTCCTACAGGTAGTACATGGCTGAGTTTCATTTTAACCCGAGCTTTTCTGGTTTGTGATACAGTTTTCCTCCCATTGTAGCACAGGATTTGCTCAGCTGACAAGCGGTGAAAAGGGAATTTCATGTAAGTAAAGAGTAGAAGCATAAACTTGGAGGCAGGAATAAAGTACATTCAGGTAACAATAGAGGAGAGCAATCTGGCTGGAGAAATGGGTTTGTTTTGGGAGTACTAAATGACAAGTTTGGAAAGAAGTATCATAATTTCAAGAGGTAAAAGTAATTCACCTGGCCTTCCCCTAGTTAAATCCTTTATATTATCTGTTAAGAAATGAATACTTGGTGATGGTAACTGTTTTATGAAAGGCAGAAATAGTGTGAGAGAAAGAACCGCAACCAATGCCTCATGAATCAAAATCCATTCTTACCCCCACTATACCAAAAAGGTTAGGTGGTTGAAGGCCTTAAATGTCCTATAACAAATGTTAGACTTAATCTTATAGACATCTTCGAGTAACTCATATAGGACCATATGATAAATGAAGAAGCATATCATGACCAAAGTTATATGG
Source organism: Phascolarctos cinereus (assembly GCF_003287225.1). Classification (NCBI taxonomy): domain Eukaryota; kingdom Metazoa; phylum Chordata; class Mammalia; order Diprotodontia; family Phascolarctidae; genus Phascolarctos; species Phascolarctos cinereus. The sequence continues at coordinate 118,037,015 of NW_027555847.1, forward strand.
AAGGAAAAACAATCTGACCATGATTTGCAGACCAACAAAGAATAAAGTAGCTCTTCCAATACATAGTCCATATGCAAAGCAATAAGAACCTTGTATAGATAGCAGCAGGGGAAAAGGAAATAAAGGAATAGATCCGAATATGCCACAAAGAAAACCAAAAACCAAGACTTGTTTAATGATAAGATTTGTGGGCCAAAAGACAGGGAAGAAAGAAAAATAGCACTAAGATTTCAACTTAGCTGATCGGGAAGATAATGACCATTCAATAAGACAATGTCTGAGGGAATTTAATGAAAAACAATAACACAATCCCTATTCAGAAGAAACTTACATTCTATTAAGGGGATATAACATGTACACTGATAAGGATGAGATAGGGTATAATTTTGTAACTGAAAGAGCCAAAGGTTTCTAGGAAGATCTGAGTAGAAAAAGAATATTTTGAGTTGCTGAAATAATTGGAAGAAGAATGAGTTTGGTTTTAAATAAAATTTTAGGTTAAGAAAAGAGTAATGTGATCAAGGAATGAAAGTGTTGTGTTCACAGGATTCATTCATTAAACCTAAAATAGAAGGAAAGGAGAGTTATATGAAGAGATTATAGAATAAAGAGCTGTTTTGTTTTTTTCAAAGAAAGTGGACAAGGTTCTAAATGACTGACAAAACGCAAAATTCTTCTTTCTCCTATCTTCCATTTTATCCACAAAAGGACTCAGGACATCTTATACACGAAAACTTTAAAAATGTGTTCTTGAAAGCTGTTTTGGGTTGGAAGATTCATCTTCCATCTTCATAGCATGAGCAAGAGGGTAAAGAGATTTTAACCTTGAGAATGATCCAAAGGATAAATTACAAGGAAAGCAGTAAACACTGATACTCTGAACAAGTTCCTACCAGACTTGACTTCCCAAGAATCACTGACTCAGCTGAATGAAGTCAGTACATCTTCACACCTTTCAGTAGCTGCTGTTTAGATGCTTAGGTGTTTCCTTCTTGAAGCCATTCCTTCCTCTCTTTGCACAGTTAAGCACTGGAGAAAAGATTAGCTAAGATAGAGATCCCTACCTTCAAGGAATTACATTCTACTGGAGAGATAAGAGACAAACACAGGTATCTACACTAAGAAATATTACATAACATATACATTAGAGACGTTGAAAACAAGACGTAAAGAAGGGCTTCACAAAAGAAGTGCCATTGCAGTTGTGCTTTAAAGGGCAGGTCAGTCAATCAACAAGCATTTATTAAGTGTATACAATGTGCTAAGCATGGGGTACACAAATAATGGCAAAAACATGCTTTGTGTCTTCAAAGGAAGGGCAGCTAGGTGGTATAGTGGATCAAGTGTAGAGCTGCAGTCAGGAAAACTCATCTTCCTGAGTTCAAATATGGCCTCAGAACCTTAGTAGCTATGTGACCCTGAGCAAATAATTTAATCCTGGTTGCCCCAGTTTCCTCATCTGTAAAATGAGTTGGAGGAGGAAATGGCAAATCACTCCAGTATCCCTCCCAAGAAAACCCCAAATGGGATCACAATGAGTTAGACACAACTGGAATAACTGAACAATACCCTCAAGGGCCTCACATTTCAACAGGTGAAAAAAGTAAGTGCGGACATCCTAGGTATGTGAAAAGAGTATATGGAACTGCAGAAAAGTCCAGAAAGTAAAGGGTATATTTCAGGGGAGAGCAGGCCAGTTTGGCTGGAACACAGCTTGTTCCCTGGAAACAGGTAAAGTGGAGTGAGAGGAAGCCATGAGATTTATAACTGCCTATCCAACCCACATGATATTTAGATATTAGTAAAAGCTAGGCACTACTTGAATTGACGTGTTGATCAAAATCTAAAATTAATCCAACCTCCTTTAGAAAATCTTTACCACCTTCTCCAGTTCTCACTGATATCCCCCTTTCTCTACCCTTCTAGAGAGGACCGGACTACAAGATAATCACTATGGAGTTCTCTATTAAAAAAAGAAGGGCAGGTGTGATAAGATGGGATTCTATCTGCTTTTATCTTTTAAGTATTCTGATATTCTAAAAAGATGGGGGCTATTTACAAATACTTTCATTTTACCATGAAAATGATACTACTAACTACTAAAAGCATTAGAACTAAATTAATTTTTCACTGCACCCAGTTGTCAGAAATCTTGCAAGTTCTCCCCTCAAATTTCAGTCCAAACCCACAAACACTTGTCATTAAAGACCAAGGAAATTCCATGAAAATGTAAAATATGTAATCACAATTAAGCATAGTGATTAAAATAATAATGATTTTTAATTTTCAAATGCAATCATTCAATTTTTATGACGGGACCACACAACTTGATTGGCATACTCCATGCTGAATCTTGCTGTCATTCCATGGAGGAAGGGTCCTAGATTCAATGATGTTCAGTGATATACCAAAGCTTTCAAGGAGAATAACAGCCATGACCCAATCCCATACAAATGAAATGTTAAGAGTAATGATCACTTATTTCAAAATGAATAAATGCAATCAACTAAGACTCTTTTGGGGAGGAGACTAAAAGGAGGACAAAAAAAACAACCCACATCAAAACCCTCAAATTACTTTAGAACTAAAGGGACCATGGAGATCATCTAGTCACACTCTTTATTTAGTGGGAGGAGAAAATGAGGCCCTAGGGACAAGAAGTGACTTGCTGTTTGCCTAAAGTAAATAAAGTTCATTCGCCTCTTACAAAAGTAGAGGCAGAGCTGAGGTAAAGCCAAATTGATCCCCCAAATATCACAGATTGGGAGGTCATGTGAGCTGCAAGAGACCTCCTGGCCCAACCCCACCATTTCACAGAGATGGAAACAGAGGTCAGACTGAGGAACCAGGCCACAGACAGCACCCCAGGCTCTTGATTCCAAGTCACACTCCCTTGCAGCCAAATGGTGGCGTTTGGCCTGTAGGGGCAGTAGTGAGCCAGTACTGAGTACTGGACCTCTCCTCTCCCAACAGAATCAATAACTTAGCAGAGTTGAGGTCTTCAATCCTCCTAGTCACAGCATGGCACCAAGCTTACACTACTTTCCTCCATATTCCTTACCAGTTACAGGTCAGTTTGAACAGCCAAGATGGGCAAAACTTCAAGAGAAAAAAAGGTGCTTCCCAGTAAGATTTAACCCTGAAGCACAGGTTGAAGTGCATTCTTCATTTTCTGGCCCTGCCCGAAGCAAACTTCTTGGCATATACAGATACTTAATAAATGTTTGTTCATCGCACTGCCTCAAGTGCCCCCCATTCAACCCTTCCAGAGAATATTATGTTAATAATGGCCTGAAAAATTACCCTTTCCACAAGGCAGCCAGAACTTGTCCATAAGGATCTCAAGGCCCTATGGAATCCTATTACTGGATACTCATCCCACCTTCCTTTCCCCTATCCACTAATTCCACCTTGCATGCTAGGGGTCATGAAAAAGCCCAGAAGACAAAACTTAGAGAAAATGACAAGGACATGAGGAGAGGGGAAGTGGCAATAACACTAGGAAGGCATAATCCTTCATAAGGGACTAAATGCTGTTTCTCTTCTCCTACCCTTGGCCTTTCCATAGACAAATAATAGAAAGGGAAGGAGAGGAAGACTCTTCCACCTAGATGTTGGTCCCCTCTTGGTCCTGCACCTGTATTGTACCCTTTCTCCAGATGATACTACTATGACAATCTCTGAAGGGCCACTCCCGAGAGTGCTAAGCCAGAAACAGGATGGAGTCTCCCTCTCCACTGGTCTGAACTTTCACAACAGAAAAACCTACTTATGGCAGAAATGAGCCCATTCCCACTTCTGGCCCCAATCTCTCCTCCAACTCAGCTCTGTCAAGGTGTTCTTCTTGAGAAGAGAAAAAGAGTTGTCAGAGTCCCTTAAAATTTCCCATCCCTGGAATTAATGGGAAAAAAAATGTAAAGGAAAGTGGCCTAGCCACACCAGATCTAAAACTGTATTATAAAGCAGCAAAACTATTTTTTTGATTCCAAGTCCTGCTCCCTTTCAGCCAAATATTGGCATTTGGCCACTATGGGCAGTAGTGAGCCAGTACTGAGTACTGGACCTCTCCTCTCCCAGCAGAATCAATAACTTAGCAGAATTGATCTTCAATCCTCCTAGGCACAAACTATTTGCTACTGGCTAAGAAAAAGACTTGTGGACCAGTGAAATAGGTAGGGTACACAAGACACAGTAGTAAATGACTACAGTAATCTACTGTTTGAAAAACCCAAAAACTGCAATTTCTCAGATAAGAACTCACTGTTTGACAAAAAATGCTGGTAAAATTGTAAAATATTACAGCAGAAACTAGATATAGATCGTTATCTCACACCCTATACAAGAAGAAGGTCAGAATGGGTATATGACTTAGTCATAAAGGGTAATACCATAAGCAAATTAGGAGAGCAAGGAATAGTTTATGTGTCAGATTGGCTAACACGTCAGAAAAGGAAAATAATAACTGTTGGAGAAGATGTGGGAAAATTGAAACATTAATGCATTGTTAGTGGTGGTGTGAACTGATCCAACCATTCTGAGGAGCAATTTGGAACTATGACTAAAGGGCTATAAAACTGTGCGTATCCTTTGATCCAGCAATACCCTTACTAAGTCTGGATCAAATATAGCAGCTCTTTTTATAGTGGCAAAGAATTGCAAAGTGAGGGAATGCCCACCAACTGGAGAATGACTGAACAACTTGTGGTGTATGAATATAATGGAATATTATTGTTCTATAAAAAATGATGAGCAGGCAGATTTCAGAATAATCTGGAAAGATTTCCATGAACTGATGCTGAGTGGAGTGATCAAAGCCAGGAGAACACTGTAGACAGTAACAGTAACATTGTGTGATGATCAACTATGACAGATTTAGTGCTTCCCAGCAACACAATGATTTAAGACAATTCCAAAACACTCATGATAGAAATTGTTATCCACATCCAGTGAAAGAACTATAGAATCTGAATGCAGACTAAAGCATACCATTTTCACATTTTTTTGTGTATTTTTCTTTCTCATGGCTTTTCCTTTTTGTTCTGATTTTCTTTCACAACATGACTAATGTGAAAAGAAAATATGTTTAACATGATTGTACGTGTATAACCTACATGAGATTGCTTGCTGTCTTGGGAAGGGAGGAGGGAAAGGAAGGAAGGAGAAAAATGTGTAACTCAAAATCTTAAAAAAATAAATGTTGGAAACTATCTTTATATGTAATTGTAAAAAAAATACTATCAAGTGTAAAAATATGTAAAAAAAATATTTTTGCATACATGGATGAATTTCCTGTTCTTAGGCAGGGACCCAAAATACGTAAATCTCTGCCAACCAATACAGGTTATAAAATGGAAAGGAGCAAGTCTACTTTGACTAGATTTTATAAAAAATTCAGCAACTTGATCAAAGTTATATCTAAATATTTCCCATTTCCCAAGCTGTAAAGGTAGTAAAACTAAGACTTTACTTGGGCTTTTGACATTCAGAAACCTGTGAATGGAGATTTCCCACTCAATCAACATTTCCAAACCCTTTTTATTTCCTTCTTCAAGCAGTTCAAAAAGAGACAATTCCTACCTACCATACTTGCAAGGAAAATTGTCATTCTTTCTCTGCACAGTACCTATTCTTCAAAAGGGCTCAAGTCTGTAGACAAGGTAAATCATTCTATGATGGTACCATATACACATATATAAAGTATTATTACTTAATATTCTGGCCTTTAGTGTCCATTCCATAATCCCAAATACAACTGTACACATCACGAGGGCAGAAGTCATATTCTGCTTAAACTTTGTATCTTCACCATCATTGAGCATAATGCTTTTTTCTACTTAGTAATATTTGTCGAAATTGTACAAAAAGACCTCACTAGTTGATGACATCTTGACTTCCTATGGACCTATGACTGTTGACCAACTACACTGTACCCAAAATAACTAGAAAAATGGAATCAACTTGAGATTCTGTAGGTAAGAATATGGATAATATAAATAAATCTGATTTTAGTAAAAATCTAAAAGAATAAATCACAGCCAAGAAGTTTAAATGTTCCATACAGTTTAAAGAGTTGAGGCTAAATATGACAAGGATAAAGAAATCCAAAGTATTAAACATACTTCTCAAACACTCTTCTGCATATTAAAGTAAGGAAATTCAACATTATGAAAAAATCTCCCTAAATAAAAAGTATGATGGTCTAAGATAATGGTCTAGTGACTTACAATTTAACAACCTTGCAAGGCTGTGTCAAGTACATCAGAGGCCTATCATCTCAACCACGCTTACATTTATGAAAAGGAAACAGTGAAACAGCTTTCTAAAATAATTTCTGAAGTAGCCAGATCATCCGTTGTACATTTTGTCAAGGCAAATGAATTGTATCTATGTTGAGAGATGAAATCTCTCAGATATAATAAAAGTCTTTTACTTTGTTTCATTGCAAGTTTCTTGCTAGGGAACAAAAGATAATGGAATCAGCTTACTTCTTTTTTCTAAAAGTCTAAATCTGGACAAGAGAAAAGAATAGGGTGTCTGTGTCTGTGTCTGTGTCTGTGTGTGTGTGTGTGTGTGTGTGTGTGTGTGTGTGTGTACACACACATACATACCAGCACCTGTCTATTCCACATGAAACTTTCCTCAAACTCTTACAGACTCTCGAGATTTAATCAAATTTGAAAATTTACAATGAAATTCATAAAGTATATATTAAAAGAGAAAAATTGAGACTATGAAAATCACTTGTAAGGAACACATGAAGCTTTTCCACTCACCAATTTTAACCTCTGTAAAGGTATTCTGCTAATGTCTATTGGTGTCCTTTCTATCACATTAACAAATCGAACTTCTGGGATGGCAACTGCACACATTACATGGGCCCATCTATCAAAAAAAAAAAGGTGAATTAATAACAAAAAGGAATATAGCCATTATATAAAAGTTCAGCTGACTTCCTTAACAGACTGGTTTAAACAAGCCTCCCAATTTCTTTTCACAGCCCACAAACTAAACCAGGGGTCCTTCCCCCTTTACCCTCCTGAGTCCTTGTACTCTTGTGAACTCTAGAATAAGATGTATCTTAAATTTGAGTTTGCACAAACTCATATGGCACCCCGATCAAATAATTCCAATTTTGAAATCAAGGTAACACCAAAAACAGAAAAGAAAAAACAAAAACCTAAATCCATTTTTGGCAAGGTGTTTTTCATAAACCCAATTCTTTTGGTACATAAAGAATTTTGATGAAAAGTATCTTAAGCAGTAAAGCATTCATTAATCACACAGAGACATAGAACCTGTCTATCTGAGTGACAGAGGCTCTTCTACAACTGAAGCTGAAAAAATATTGAAGCCCAATTTTTCAACTTAATTTGGCATTGTACTACCAATGTTTAACATTCATGTCCCTCATCGTGTTGACAAAGGATCAGTTTAATGAATGGAATGGTTCAACTGAGTATATTATGCAGCACTTATACATAAATCCTACAAGCCATGAAACAGACTGAAGTAGCAGAAAATCTTCTAAAGAGATTCATACTGATCATGCCTTTAATTAAATATTTATTTCTCACATAAGTTCTAAGACAAAATCACAGAATCTTGGGGCTACAGGAAAATTAAATCTGGTCTATCACTTTTGTTTCTGAAAAGAAACCAGAATATTTTACTTCATTTTCATAAAGCCTTCAGGAAAGATTTTACAAAATTTTTAGGTAACATTTTCCAGAATCATAACCACCATGTCCCCAACTAGACTACACACACACACACACACACACACACACACACACACACAAAATCGCAGGTTTTGGGAGAAATGCTTCAGAGTTCATCAAAATCTCTGAACTGTCCTATGGTCAAACCACATATAAATCATCTTAAAGACATATAAATCGGCCCTATTTATGAAAATTAAACTGGTAGGCAGCTATCAGGAAATCATTCCCTATCTAATATAATCCCAGCTGTTAAGTACAGTGCCTAACACATAAGGTGACACTTGATAAATTTATTGACTGATTTACTAAATCACTATGTCACAGCACTATTTTCTCTGGCTTTACTCTAGTGGGGGGGAAGGATATACAGCAAACTTCTTTTCTACAACATTCAGGGTGGTATTCATATTATTTTTAAAGTTTAAGAATATAATCTAAAGTTAAAGCTTAATAATTTAAATCTGCATAATTTATACTTTGATGGTGTAAATCTTGACAACGAAGAAAGGAAATGTGCTATACAATGCATGGTACTTTAGACTCATGCACACATATGAACTGGGAGAATTCACATGCATCCAATTGTAGGTTCACTAAATAAAAAAGAATCATTTCATTATTTCAAACAACTTTCTTTCCACTAAAACACATTGACTGTGTTAATAAGTATGGCTCATCCTCACATTCATAGATATTAAAAAGTAGGACAGAAAGATATGAAAGTCACATGGAAATATGTTGATGAAAGAACCAGAAATGAAATTTTTGTTTCTTCCATTACATATTCACATCATGGAATCATCCAGGATTTCCCCCAACATTCTTTAAGCCGTTCCCTTTAACTCTTAAATATCAAAGTACTTTTTCAAATCTGTCTGTTTTAGTGAGAACCACTGTTTGGCTTATTAATTTTAAAGACAAGATATTTAAAAAAAATACAAGATATTTATATGATTCATTTTAGTTTTGTGATCACAATAAATTTATTTATTTCAAACAGATTTCTTTAATTTTTTTCTAAACCTTCTGGTAAGTTGCATAACAAAAGGACAGATACATGACATCACCATTAATGAAGTGCCTCTTGATGAACTGCAAGCATACAGTGCATTACATTCTGGTTTACTTTTTTTTTTAATCACTGTGCGAAGGACTCTGGGAAGATGGTGGAATAGGTCAGAAAATTCTAAGCTCTCAAGACTTTTCCCCACAAAAGAGATGAAATAGCGCCTCAAGGCAAATAGTGAGCAGTAAAAATAAACAAGAGAAGAGGCAGTCAGAGAAGATCTGAAGAAAAGTCCCAGGCCCTCATGAAGAGTAAAGACATACAGGTTAGGGTCCTCACAGCAAGCCCTCAGTTAGCTGGGTCAGGAGGCTACTTAGGCCTCAGTTCACAGGAACTTTTAACTCCCAGGACAGTGAGGGGTGTTGGGCATCTGAGCAGTGGAAGATCAAGGGAACCTCTGCTGATTAGGAATGCCAGATCCAGCAGACTGCAGAGCCTAGGGTGGGGGTGAGAAAGAAGCAGCACATGCCACAGTGAGTGCAGAATCAGGGACAGCACGGCTGTGGGGACTTGTAGGAGGCTGGAGGACTTGGTTGCAGTTCCAAAAGTGAGAGCTGAAAGAGGATCTGAGGACAGAGGCACCATACCTCATACCACAGGACTAGAGGTGATTATAAAAACTGAGCTACTACAAATTTAAGAAAAAACATGCATAGGCAAAGGTGAATAAATTAAAACATGGAGAGATACTATAGGAATAGAGAAGACCAGACTTCATCTTCAGAGGAGGATACTGAAGCAAAGAACCCCTCTTCTACCCCAAAGAGTAACATCAAATGGTTATATGATCAAAAAGAATTCTTGGAGAACTTAAAAAAACCCATAAAAATCAAATAAGAGAGATTGAGGAAAAAATAATGAATATATAAGAACAATTCATGAAAAACCATATTATTATGAAAAGAAAGTCAACTGATTAGAAAAGGAGACCCAGAATCTTGAGGAAGAAAACAATTACTTGAAAATTAGAATTGGTCAAGGGGAAGGCAGTGAAGTTATAAGAGATCAAGAAATAATAAAACAAAATATAAATGAAAAAATAGAAGACAATGTGAATCCTCTCACAAGAAAAACAACTAATCTAGAGAACAGATCAAGAAGATAAAACATAAGAATGATAGGACTACTTGAAAGCGATGATCAAAAAAAAAATTCTGACACAATAATACAATAAATAATTAAAGAAAATTGTCCTGAAGCATTAGAATAAGAGGGGAAAGTAGAAATAGAAAAAAAATCTATATATCCCCACCTGAAAGAGATCCTATGAGGAAAATACATAGGAATACTATAGTCAAATTGTGAAACCCCCAGCTCAAGGATAAAATGTTATAAGAAAAAAGAAGAATACAATGTAAATATAGTATACTCACACAAGACCTAGCAGCAGTTACACTGAAAGGCCACAGATCTTAGAAAACTATATCGAAGACAAAATAACTGGCATTCTTACTGAAAATGTCATACTCAGCAAAGGTAAATAATATTCTGAATGAAAAAAAATTGACATTTAATGAACTGCCATAATTTCAAGACTTTGTGTAAAAAAAAAGAACAATGTGAACTTCATGGAAGATTTGACATACAAGAGCCAAGAGAAATATAAGGTACATGCCAAAGACTAATTATAAGGGAATCTATAAAGACAGACTCTATAAAGTTTTACCTTTTATGTATGTAAAACATAAAACATATGTCTAAGATTTTTATTAGTAATTGGATGGTGGGTAAGAAAGATTGGGATAGACCTAAGTATGACATGACTTTAAAAAGGAAAACCGTTGAGGAACAGCTAAAAAGATTAATTACTTCATACAAATGAGGTACAAGAAGAAAAACCAAACAAAGAGGAGTTAGATGGGGGAAGAGGATGGTTCGTTCCACTAAGGGAATAGGGAGGAGGAAGAGGATAAGGGAGTGATCTCTAGATGGGGAGTAACAGAATAAGTTAAGGGGGGGACGCTATTAGAAGGGTGTTTAGATTAATGGAAATGGGAATATAAGGAAGGAATCTTTGGAGGAGGGCTAGGTTACATAATAGGAAAGCAAGGTAGGGGGTAGAAGTAAAGTACAGGAATTGGGAGGGATAGGAAATAAGAGATACACAAAACTATAAAAACAAAGATCAGAAGTAGAATTTATTAAGGAAAATATATGTCTATAGATGTATGTATATATGAGTATATAAGTATATGTTTATTTATATATCTATATCTGAATAAAAATATATCCACAATTAATTGTGGCCTTTTGGGGTATGGAGGAGGGAAGGAGAGAAAAAGAACAAAGTAAAAAGTGCACAGCAGAGAACGAAAGAAAACTAATAAGAAAGCAAAGAAAAGATGGATACCAATCAACACAACAAGCAGTATTTCTACTTTCAGTAATAAAAAAAAATAAAATTCTAAAAAACAATTCAATAAAAATCACCGTGCCAATAAATAAAATTCGAAATAAATGAAAAGTTGCCTAAAGTGTCAGTATTTGAATTCAGGATTTGGGGCAGGGGGGTTGTTGGTGGCCTAATCTTAAAATCAGTATAGGTATTGAACACAGTAGAAAGAATCAGTATGGCCTCCTTTAACAGAGGTGAAATAGATGTTCATAGCTGTGGCAGGAAAAAATGCACATGTTAAACTTTCCATTTTGGAGGTAAAAAGCTTTCAAGGAAATGGTCAAACAAAAGGCCTTCCGAAGTCCTCTTGAACTTCTGTTTCTATCGGCAAGAAAGAGACATAACTTAAGGGTAAGATTTACCACTTACTTCTTGTTCTTGGTCTGCTTCAGTGCACCACCTCTCAAATTACAGAGACAACATTCCTGAGTTGGGAGAGAAAAGAGGAGAGAAAAAAAGAGAGACAAATCCATGTTAGACAAACGTGAGATATTATATTATGTAAAGATGATGTCAATTTAAAAATCTATATATACAGGAAATCTCAGCATTTAAAAATGAAAAATCAAAGGCAGAACCAAAATGGCAGAGAAAAGACAAGGACTGGACTGAGCTCTCTCCAAAACCCCTTCATAAGACAATTCCTAGAGGGGCAGAACACACAATAGGGTGGTAGGAAACAATTTTCCAGTCTAAGACAACTTAGAAGGTTGGTTGTTACACCTGGTCAGAATGGAGCACAGTCCAGTACATGACACACAAATACAGACTGGGCCTCAGGAAATCAGAAGCAGGCCTTGGGAGTCACTGACTCAGCAACAGAATCAGCAGCGGCAGCAGCAGCTTCCAGAACTCTCAGCCCACAACTGCTCAGATTACAGAAGTCTCTTTGCAGTCCCACTGGCATGACTCTGTTGCTTTGCCCACAGTGGGATCCTGGGTGGCACTTCCAGCACAAGGAGGAGCACCAGCACATTAGAGGTTTGGGCTACAGCGGAGCGGGAGACCTCTGTTACAATTTGAAGATAGAAAAGAGTGCTTGTGGTGTCTCACAGAAAAGAACAAAGGCCAGAAGAATAATGAAGCCACCTCTTCTTTAGATCAAAATTCCTTGGAAAAACTGAAAACTTAGAGGTGCCTAGAAGCATCTCTGAAAACAGCTACACAAAAACCTGTAGTTCAGGACACTTCACCCTCCACACAGAAAGCAGCACCTCATTTTAACAAAGAATTAAAAGTCAAGAAATGGGTTGGAAAATGAGCAAACGACTGAAAAAAATTGTGGCCTTAGAAAGTTACTATAGTAACAAGGAACATCAAAACACACACTCATATGAAGATAACAAAGTGAAGCTCCTACATACAAAGTCTCCAAGAAGAATATGAGTTGGTCTCAGTTCATGGACAAGTTCAAAAACAATTTCTGGCTGGACTTGGTAAGAAGGAGGAGTAAAAGCAGTGAATTCCATGAGCTCTCCCCTACACCCCACCAAATACCTGTAAAAAAAGGCTCTAAACAAATCATAGAGCAGGAGAACCCACAAAAAGACAGGGTGAAAAAATTTCCAGCCCAAGGCAACCCAGATGATTGATCAGAAAGGTATATAGCGCCGGGCAGGGAGAAGAACACAGTTTGGTGTGGGCACACAGGCAAAACAGGCATCAGCAAACCTGGAACAACACTCAGAGGACTGAGTCATGGGCAGCTGTGGTGGTTTTCCCGACTTCTCAACCCACAAATGCCAAAGACAGCTTAGAAGGTCAACAGGAAAAGTCGGTGACTGTGAGGAGAGAGAAGCTCACTCCCTGCCCCAGTCCCAGAGCATGACCCCAGTACAGCAACAGCTTCTGGAGCTTTTTGCCCACAGACTGAAGCAGAATCAAGAGGCTGATCAGAGGAAAATTGCAGGGATCTCTTAGCTGGTGGAGGATTCTCTTCCTTTGACCATGCTTGGATCTGGGTCACAGTTCTAGGTGGCAGTCCTGGGGCAAGGAGAAGTGCAGGCTTGGTAGAGCTTGTAGCAGTGGTGAAGAGAAAATCCTCCTCACAGTTTGAAGACAGCAAAGAGTGCTTGTGGTCATTCTTAGACCAGAGCACAGCCCAAGAAAGGAGTAAACACCTCACCCTTGATCATACCACCTTGGAAGAACTGAAAATTTTCAGGTCCCTAGAAGTATCTCTTAAAACACCTGCACAAAACCCCCAAACCCTGGGACACTACATTCTCCACACTAGAAGCTGACCACTACCTTAACAAAGTTTATATTTCAAGTAATTGCTGGGATCATGAGCAAACAGCACAAAAAAAATGTCAGACAATAGAATATTCCTTTGGTGACAAAGAAGATCAAAACATACAACCAGAAGAAGACAACAAAATCAAAGTTCCACATCCAAAGCCTCCAAGAAAAATATGAATAGGTGCCAGGGCATGGCAGAGCTCAAAAAGGATTTGGAGAAGCAAGTAAGAGAAGTACAGAAAAAACTGAGAAGAGAAATGAGAGGGATGCAAAAAAATCATGAAAACAAATCAACAGCTTGCTAAAGAAGACCCAAAAAAAACTGAAGGAAAAAACACCTTAAAAAATAGACTAACCCAAATGGCAAAAGAGGTCCTAAAAGCCAATGAGAAGAATGCCTTCAAAAGCAGAACTGGCCAAATGGAAAAGGAAGTACAAAAGCTTACTGAAGAAAATACTTTCTTAAAAATTAGAATGGAAAAATTGGAAGCTACAGACTTTATGAGAAATCAAGACATTGCAAAAGAAAACCAAAAGAATGAAAAACAGAAAACAATGTGAAATATCTCCTTAGAAAAAACTAACGTGAAAAATAGATCCAGGAGAGATAATTTTAAAATTATTGGACTACCTGAAAGCCATGATAAAAAAAAAAAAAGAGCCTAGACATCATCTTTCAAGAAATTATCAAGGAAAACTGCCCAGATATTCTAGAACCAGAGAGTCAAATAGAAATTCAAAGAATCCACCTATCACCTCCAGAAAGAGACCCCCAAAGGAAAACTCTTAGGAATATTATACAGCCAAATTCCAGAGTTCCCAGGTCAAGGAGAAAATATTACAACAGCCTGAAAAAAGCAATTCAAGTATTGTGGATAACACAAGATTTAGTAGCTACTACATTAAGGGACAGGCGGGCTTGGAATATAATATTCTGGAGGGCAAATGATAGGATTACAACTTACACCTAGGAATCACCTACCCAGCAAAACTGAGCATAATTCATCAGGGGAAAAACTAGACATTCCGTAAAATAGAGGACTTTCAAGCATTTTTTGTGAAAAGACCAGAGTGGGAATAGAAAATTTGACTTTCAAATACAATACTCAACTGAAACAGGAAAGAGAAATCATAAGGGACTTATTAAGGTTGAAATGTTTACATTCCTGCATGGAAAGATAATTTTCTAACTCATGAGACCTTTGTCAGTATTAGGGTATTGGAGGTAAAAAAAATTATATGTAGATAGATAGACAGACACATAGATAGATAGATAAATAGATAGATAGATAGACAGACAGACAGACAGACAGACAGACAGACAGAGATAGATAGATAGATAGATAGATAGATAGATAGATAGATAGACAGACAGATAGATAGATACATGGCACAGGGTGAGTTGAAGATGAAGAGGTGATATCTAAACCATAAAATTAAGGGGTAAGAGAGAATTATACTGGGAGAAGGAGAAAGGGAGAGGTAGAATGTGGTAAATTATCTCACATAAAACACACAAGAAAAGGCTTTTACAGTGTAGGGAAAATGAGAGGGAATGAGTGAATCTTATTTGTGTAGGATTTGGCTTAAAGAGGAAATAACATACACACTGAATTGAGTATGGAAATCTATCTTCCCTACAGGAAAATAGTGGGGCAAGGGGACAACAAAGCAGGAGGATGAAAGAGGGGAGGGCAGATTGGGGGAGGAGGTAATCAGAAGCAAACATTTCTAAGGAAGTACAGGGTCAAAAGAGAGAATAGAATAAATGGGGGGCAGGACGGGATCAAGGGAAATATACTTAGTTTTTCACAACATGACTACTATGGAAGTGTTCCACACAACTACATAAGTATAACCTGTATCGAGTTACTTGACTTCTCAATGAGGGTGGGTGGGGAGACAGGAAGGTAGAAAATTTGGAACCCTAAGTTCTAAAAATGAATGTTTAAAAAAAATTATTTTCACATGCAACTGGGAAATAAGATATATAGTACAGAAATCTATCCTGCCCATAGGAAAATTGAAGGGGAAGAGGATAAGAGAAGGGGGAGAAAGATAGAAGGGAGGGCAGATTAGGGGAAGGGGTATTCAAAATGCATGCCATCTTGGGGTGGGGGGAAGGACAAGATGGGTAGAAATTTTGGAATTCAAAATCTTGTGGAAGTGAATGTTACAAAAAATTTTTTTTAATTGGGAAAAAAAGGATTTTGAAAATCAAGTAAGAGAGGGAAAGGAAAAATTGGGAAGAGAAATAAGAGTGATGGAAGAAAATTATGAAAACAGAGTCAACAGCTTGGTAAAGGAGACACAAACAAATGCTGAAGAAAATAACACCTTAAAAAACAGACCAGGCCAAATGGTAAAAAGAAGTACAAAAAGCCAACAAGCAGAAGAATGCCTTAAAAGGCAGAAATGACTAAACGGAAAAAGAAATACAAAAATTCACTGAAGAGAAGAACTCCTTAGAAAGTAGAATTGGCCAAATGGAAAAGGAGATACAAAAGCTAACTGAAGAAAATAATGCCTTAAAAAGTAGAATTGACCAAATGTAAGCTAATGACTTTATAAGAAATCAAGAAAGAATAAAACAAAACAAACAGAATGAAGAAATAGAAGACAATGTAAAATATCTCACTGGAAAAACAACTGATCTGGAAAAAAGATCCAGGAGAGATAATTTTAAAATTACCAGACCACGTGAAAACCATGATCAAAAAAGAGCCTAGACATCATTTTTCAAGAAGTTATCAAGAAAAACTGCCCTAATATTCAAGAACCAGAGAGTAAAACACAAATTGAAAGAAACCATGAATCACCTCCTGAAGAGATCCCAAAAGGAATATAATAGCCACATTCCAGAGCTCCTAGGTCAAGGAGAAAATACCAGAAGCAGACAGAAAGAAACAATTCAAGTACTGTGGAGCCACAGTCAAGAGAACACAAGATGTAGCAGCTTCTACATTAAAGGATCAGAGGTCTTGGAATATGATATTCTGAAGGGCAAAGGAGCTAGGGTTACAACCAAGAATCACAGACCCAGCAAAACCAAGTATAACCCTTCAAGGGATAAAAATGGACATTGAAAGAAATAGAGGATTTTCAAGCATTCTTCAGGAAAAGACCAGAGCTGAATAGAAAATGAGTTTCAAATATGAGACTAAAGAGAAGCATAAAGAGTCTCTTTGGGGAGAACCCAAGATAGCAGAGTAACAGCAGGGACTTGCTTGAGTTCTCCCCCAAAACCCTTCAAATACATGTAAAAAAAAATTACTCTAAACAAATTCTAGAGCAGCAGAACCCACAAAAAGGTAGAGTGAAACAAATTTCCAGCCCAAGACAAGATGGATGGTTGATGGGAAAGGTTTGTTGTGCCCTTCCTACCTGAGAGAGGAGAACAGTGCAGCATAGGCCACACTGGTAAAGAACAAGGCAGAGCAAATCTGCAGCAGGCCTCAGTGGAATCAATCATGGGGAGCTGTGGTGGTTTTCAGACTTCTCAACCCACAAATGCCAGAGACAATGTAGAAGGTCAGTGGGAAAGGTCTGTCTGACCTGGGTGAGAGACGGATGTTACAAATTGTTTCCGCATGCAGCTGGGAAAGAAGATATACAGGCAAAGGGGTACAGAAATCTATCTATAGGAAAACAGAAGGGGAAGGGAATAACAGAAAGGGAGGGGAAGTGGATAATAGAAGGGAGAATAGATTGGGTGAAGGGGGAATCAGAATGCAGGGGGGGAGGGGAAGGAGGGGGAGAAAATTCGGAATGCAAAATCTTGTGGAAGTGAACTTTCTAAACTAAAAATAAATAAATAAACTGGAAAATAAATTTTTTTTAAAAAGATAAACAAAAAAGTAAACAAACAAGGAAGGGAAATCATAAGGGAATTAATAACATTAAACTGTTTATATTCCTAAATGGGAAGATGATATTTATAACTTACAAGGCCTTTCCCATTTTTAGGGTAGTTAGAAGGAGTATTTCTAGCCAGACAGCACAGATGTGAGTTGAATATGAAGGGATGATATCTAAAAAAAATCATTAAAAAGGGAAAAGGACCCACATATACAAAAATATTTATAGCAGCTCTTTTTGTGGTGGCAAAAAATTGGAAATTTAGAGGTTGCCCATCAATTGGGGAATGGCTGACAAATTGTGTTAAGTGATTGTGATGGAATACTATTGTGCTATAAGAAATGATGAACAGGCTGACTTCAGAAAAACCTGGAAAAACATATATAAGCTGATACAAAGTGAAAAGTAAGATGATCAGCTATGAATGACTTAGCTACATTGAGCAATGCAATGATCCAAGACAACTCTTAAGGACTTTATGGTGAAAAGTGCTATCTATCCCCTGAGAAAGAACTCAAGGTGTCTGAATAGAGATTGAAGGATACTTTTTACTCCATTTTTCTTGAGGTTTTATTGTCTATATTTTCTTTCACACCATAACTAATGGAAATGTTTTACATATTTACATACATAATCCGTATCAAATTGCATCCCTTCTCAATGAGGGGTGGGAGGCTGGGTAATGGAGAGGCACAAAGGGAAAGAATTTGGAACACAAAGTTTTTAAAATGAATGTTCAAAATTGTTTTTACATGTAATTGGGGAAAAATAAAATACTAAATAGAAAAAAAATGAAAAATCTACTTCAATAACAAAAAACTCTTAGAGTAAGTCTAACATTCTTCCCCTCACCCCTCAATGTACCGATAATAAGAATACATTACAGAAAGTACCCTAAAATACTTCATTGGAAAGCACATAAACAATGTTTGTTTTATAATTCTAGAAGCATTTAAAATTGCTGGCATAATATGCAAGAGACAGTAGTCAATGACTATAGTAGTCTATTATTTGATAAACCCAAAGGCCCCACCTTCTGGGATAAGAACCCACTCTTTGAAAAAAGCTGCTGGGAAAACTGGAAAACAGTATGGCAGAAACTAGGCATAGACCCAAATCTCACATCATATACCAAAATAAAGTCAAAATGGGTTCATGACTTAGATATAAAGGCTGATACCATTAGTAAACTAGGAGAACAAGGAATAGTTTACCTATCAGATCTATGGAGAACAGAAGAATTCATGACCAAACAGGAGATAGAGAACATTATGAAAAGCAAAATGCATAATTTTGATTACATTAAATTGAAAAGTTTTTGCACAAACAAAGCCAATGCAACTAAGATTAGAAGGAAGGTAGAAAACTGGGAAAGAATTTTTACAACCAGTCTTTCTGATAAAGGCCTCATTTCTAAAATATGTAGAGAATTAAGACAAATTTATAAGAACACAAGCCATTCCCCGATTGATAAATGGTCAAAGGATATGAACAGACAGTTCTCAGATGAAGAAATTAAAGCAATCTACAGTCATATGAAAAAATGCTCTAAATCGTTATTGATTAGAGAAATGCAAATCAAAACAACTCTGAGGTACCACATCACACCTATCAGATTGGCCAACATGACAAAACAGGAAAATGATAAATGTTGGAGAGATGTGGGAAAATTGGAACACTAATACATTGTTGGTGGAGTTGTGAAATGATCCAACCATTTTGGAGAACAATTTGGAACTATGCCCAAAGGGCTACAAAAATGTGCATACCCTTTGATCCAGCAATAGCACTTCTAGGGCTATATCCCAAAGAGATCAAACAAATGGGAAAAGGACCCACATGTACAAAAATATTCATAGCAGCTCTTTTTGTGGTGGCAAAGAATTGGAAATTGAGAGGATGCCATCAATTGGGGAATGGCTGAGCAAGTTGTGGTATATGAATGTAATGGAATACTATTGTGCTATAAGAAATGATGAACAGGCTGACTTCAGAAAAACCTGGAAAGACTTATATGGTCTGATGCTGAGTGAAGTGAGCAGAACCAAGAGGACTTTGTACACAATAACAGCCACGTTATGCAATGACTAATATTGTTAAACTGAACCCTTCTCAGCATTACAAGGATCTAAGACATCTCCAGAAGGCTCGGATGGAAAATGCGTCCACATCCAAAGAAAAGAAAATGGAGTTGAATCGCTATCACTTATTTTTACCTTCTGTTGAGTTTTGTTTCATCTTTCTGATGGTTCCTCCTATTGGTTTTAATTTTTACTTACAACTTCACTAATGTGAAAATATGTTTAATGGGTATGTAAATGTAAAGCCTATATCAGATTGTGCACCATCTTGGGGGGGGGGGAGGGGGAGAAAAATTTTCAACTCAAAAGCATATGGAAGTGATTGTTGATAAATCAAAATAAATTAATAAAATTTTTTTTAAATTGCTGGCATAAGGGGAAGTGTAGAGAATCATCTTGGACACTCCTCCTGGAGAGTCTTAACTCAGCTACAATTACAGAAAGAAGTTATTAACAACCCCACACACACACACACACACACACACATTTCATATAGCAGTTAGTCATGATTGCCTAAAGTGGGAGTTCATAACCTGGGTTGGGTCCATAAACAATGGAAAGATGTCAAGGGGCTTATGAACTTGGATAGAAAAGAAATATGTCATTTTCACAAATCTCTAATGGAAATTTAGCATTTTCTTCAGTTATAATTTGTTTAAAAATATTTTCTGAGAAGAGTTTATAGGCTACACAAGACTTATAAAAGGGTCAAAGGGCTCCTTGATACAAAAAGGTTAAGAACCTTTTCCCTCACCTAAAGGCTCCCTCAACCCTCCTCCATTCCCAATACCAGGGCCACTTTACCAAGGATTGGCAGACAGATCAGCAGTCTTCCTCTTGATATACGTGCCCATTTTTGTCAATTGGGAGGAGGGTGAGGAACTATTTTAAAATGCACCATTCTTGTTAAAGCAAACTTTTGGGTAATGGTATTTTGCATGGGCAAAATGTTTTTCAGATGACTTTTTCTAGCAAGACAATATAAAACACCAGCTTGTAGTTAAATCTAGGATTCCAATCTTGCATGGGACACATACTATCTATGTCACCCAAGACAAGTAAGGCACTTAACCTTTCAGTGCTCAAGGTGTCTTAAGTTACAAGTATGTGTTAATCTATAGAATTCTTAAAAAGTTCTTGCACTGTGAATTTCTCACACCAATAAAATCACAGATCTGGGATAAACAACAAGTAAACAGCATTTTCTAGTCTCAATTATAGAATGCTAAATTTTTATTTCTTTCATACACACACACAAAGTAATAAGATAATATTACTTTGTCTTCTATGTGTATCTAAGGCTGATGCTCATCTACTCTTCCACCCTATTACTATGAATGGAGTACTGTACTGAACAATTGTTATTTCTTCAGCCCTATGAAGTAGACAGTTGAAGAACTAGGCACACAGAGACCTATTCCACTCTTTCTACTGACCTGGCTGTTTATGAATTAGATGTCTAAGCTATCTTTTTTCCATGCTTCACTTCAAACTTGTCCATTCAGTTCTTCGTATTACATTTGAAAATGTTCACAGGCTTTCATCATTATGTTCCCTAGTCTACTCCTCTGTTTCTTGTATATTATACCTCAAGAAGGTCATCTCTCTAAATGGTGTTTAATCATTTTATCTGTCTTTGCCAGGTCTCTCTCTAATTTTTCAGCAGTTGATTTTTAATGAGTTTTAAAACCACAGTCTTCCTCTATGTTAAGGATTGTGATGCTAAAGAGACAAAGGAAAAAGGCCACAAAAGGCACAAAAATTAAATATCCAACAATAATGTTACACTTCATATGCCTTGAAGGTCGCCTAAGCATTCAGCTACAATTTTTTTGTATATTGCCTATGATGATATTAAAACCACATTAAAAAAAAACTACACAGGTGAATGATTTTGGCTAAAGGGAAAAAAAAACCTCAGCTTAAGTAGAGAATTTGGTGAAGCAAAGGAGATGCTTTCTATCACCAACTTTAAGGGCATATTCAAGAGCCAAACAGTAGAACTGAGGTTTCTAATTTGACGATGCTAACAGTAAAGCTAAAATCAACTTTACATCTTATACATAGAAAGAATAAAAGTATATTTGAAAAAAGAGTTAAGAAATTTTATGCCATTGCAATTACTAAATAATAAAAGATTAAAAATGACATTGTTGGCATATGGCATGAAGTAGGGACATGGGGAGCTCAATATCTCCAATCTATGAACATAATAAAGGTCTCCAAAAGTTATTCTAAGTTTCTTTGTAGATACCACAGTAACACAAGACAATTATTCTGACAGGCTATTTTTCTTCTTTACATTAGTTCTACTGTGATAGAATGGGGATAACCCTAAGTTCCAAGAGGCTTTGCCCATATAAGACACATTCTGGCAGATACTATAGAAATTTTCATAGAATTCCATGTGAACAGAGGTGTCAAGGATGGATTTGCTGGCAGAAATGATAACTAGCTAATAGTAAAAAGATATCATTAGACAGTTGGAAATGATAACATATAAGGCCTATATATTAAGGCATGGAACGGATTGTGATCTATATCAGCAAAGGAAGGACCCTAATGGAGGAAATCATGTATCCTTAACAAGGTCAAGGGGTTAAACTAATGAAAAAGATAGGCCAGGCAAGGATCTGTTCAGGTTTAAAGTCACAAAGTCTATTAAAGCTCTTGATAGTTTACAACTTAAGAGAAGCTGTGAGGATTATTCTTGCTAACCTTTGGCTGGTAGGGGATATGGCAATAATCCAACAATTAATACTACATTTCTGGAAACTGGAAAAAGAATGATAATGATGACGCTGATGATGATGATGATGATGATGATGATGGTAACTGACATTTACACAGTGCTTTAAAGTTTATGAAGCATTTAACGCATATCATTCCATTAGACCCTCACGATTCTCTGAAGTACATAGTGCAGATATAATTGCTCCCATTTTGAAGATGAAGGCTTAAAACACATATTGATGGCTCAACTTCACACTGCTAGTATATGGCAAAAGTGGGATATGAACCTAATTTTTACAATGCCAAATCTAGTCCCCTATCAATTACAAAACAAGTGCTTCTCTAGTCTATATTCACTGCCAATGCTACTCTGTTCTGAGATTTTCAAATCAAGATGTACTGTTGTTGTTAATCAGCTGTGTCTGACTCTTTGTGACCCTACTTGAGATTTTCTTAGCAGATACAGTGGAATGGTTCACCATCTACTTCTCCAGCTCACTTTAGAGATGAGGAAACTGAAGTAAACAGGACTAAGTGACTTGCCTAAGGTCACACAGCTAGTGACTATCTGAGGCCAGATTTGAACCAGGAAGATGAGTTTTCCTGACCCTCGGCCTGGGACTCCATCCACTGTGCCACCTAATTACTTATTACCAACTGTAATAGGATGCCATTAGAACATGATTCATTATTAGAGAGTCAAATCTGCCAACAAGTTCATAGCCCAAAAAGCAGAGTAAGAATACATAATAAATCTCTGAAATACAACAAATTTCTATGTACATAAATTGTTGGCCCTGTCCCCCTGAAAGATGTATTATAAAGGAATTTTAGTGGATTAAATATTTTACACAGATAATTCAGCTAAATGAAAAAAAAAGAATCAGAAAGCATTCTGAAGGTGTGACTGTATTTTAAAAATTAGTATTTTCTATAGCAATAACAAAATTCAGGAGGAAACAATACAGAAAGAAAGTCTATTCAAAATATCTACAAAATATGTTAAAATATATAGGAAAATCTACAAAAGTACATTAAAGATTTATAAAAATATAATTGTTAAACATTCTTACAAAAATAAAGAATGACAAATAGCTGAAGGTTAGTCAATGCTCAAGGTTCAGCCATGCCAATAAAATAAAAATGTCAATATACACACAAGCCAATTTATGAACTTAGTACAATGTCATTCAAACTAGAGATTACTTTATAGAAGAAAAAAAAATAACAAAATTCATTTAAAGGATCTAGAGTTTCAAGGGAAATAATGGGGGAAAGTAGAAAAAAAGAGGAATGGATCATCCAGTCCTCAATACATATAGCAATAATCATCAAAACTATTTGCTACAGATAGAAAAATACAGGAAAACGAATTAGTGAAACAGACTTGATAAGCCACAATCAAACAACCCAGTGGTGAATAAACATAAAAATAAAAAATTTACACAGGCAGAAATCCCTAAGAGGAAATATACGCTGAGAAAACTCCTAAGAAGTTCAGCAGAAATTAGTTTTAGCCCATCATTTTACACTGTTTACTGCAATAAGCTCAAAGTGAATATTCAATCTGAAAGTGAAAGACTTTTTTTATTTTATATGAAAATGACATTTTTACACCAAAAAATTTAAAGGAGTTAAGAAGAGAACTGGGAAATGTGGGAAAATATTTGCATTGAGTAATCCCGCTAAGAGTAAAGATTTATATGGAGTTGAAACAAATAAAATATTTCTAAAAATAATAATTAGAAACTATAAAAAAAAAAGGAAAGACTGCTTCTAATCACTAAAACAAAAAAACTGAAATCAAAATAACACTAAAGTTTTATCACACATCCAGCAAATCACTGAAGAATGAAATGGCAGTGTTGAAGGCCTTGTGCAAAGATAGGCACACTAATACATTTCTGGAAGAGCCATGACCTGGTTCAATTGTTCTGAAAAGCAATTTAGACTTATTCTAATATTCAGACTAAAATGTCCATATTGGTTGAGCCAGTGATTGCCCTGCTAGATATATGGTTCAAGGAGGATAAAGAGAAAGAAAGGCCTGAAAAACAAAAAAATATTAGTAGCAACACTTGGGGTGGTAGCAAGGCAAGGGAAGCAAAGAAGATACCAGAGATTGGGTAATGGCTGAGAAATCTAAAGATATAGAATATTACTACACAATAAGAAACAACCAATATGAAGAAATGAGAGAAGCCATGGGAAGAGTTAAGTGAATTAATGCAGAGTAAATGGATCATTATTAGGAAAACAAGCAGTAGACAAGATTACCACAACGTAAACAGAAATGACAATATGAAACTCAATACTGTATAAACGCAATTATAATGATTAAGCTTGTCAATGGAAAATGAGAAAATTCACTCCATTCTTTCACTGCAAAGGTAGTTGACAATACTGTATTGCATATGTTGATAGATGTGTTTACTGTGATTACTAATTCTATTAATCTATTTTTTTCCTTTTTAATCACTGTTACAGTGTAGGTAGAGTCAATGGGAATAGGGAAGTGGTGATACAGATTCAGAAATTAATGTGATACCAAAACAAAAGGAACCAACCAAAAATATATTTTTTATCAAACAAAAAGCAATATAAAAGTGAAACAAGACAACAAAGAGTGTGGGTTTGCTATTTTACAGGAAGAGAGAAAGATAATGGAAAGACAGCCAGCATTTTTTCATTGGAAGCCACATAATACTAAGACACTTAAAGGAAGGCCTAAGTACTTTGCACAGACTGTCTGAGAAGAAATTTTTTTAAATAATATTTTTTCCCAATTCCATGTAAAAGCACTTTCACCAATCAGTTTTTCAAATTTTGTATTCCAAATTCTCTTCCTCCCTCCCCTTCCCTGCCCCAAGACAGTAACTAATTTGAAACAGGTTACACATGTGCAATCATGAAAAACACATTTCCA
This sequence comes from Phascolarctos cinereus, assembly GCF_003287225.1. NCBI lineage: Eukaryota > Metazoa > Chordata > Mammalia > Diprotodontia > Phascolarctidae > Phascolarctos > Phascolarctos cinereus. The sequence goes on from NW_027555847.1 coordinate 118,062,036, forward strand.
TATGAGTCATGGTGTAAAACAAAACAGACAAAAAGAAAGTGAAAAATAGTATGCTTCAATCTGCATTCAAGCTACATCAGTTCTTTCTCTAGAGGTGGATAGCATTTTTCATCATGAGTGTTTGTAATTGTGTTGGATAATTGTATTACTGAAAATAGCTAAGTCATTCACAGTTGATCATGATATAATATTGCTGTTTCTATATAAAATGTTCTCCTTGCTCTGCTCGCTTCACTGTGCATCAGTTCATGTAATTCCAGATTTTTATGAAATCATCCTCCTCTTCATTTCTTTTAACACAATAGTATTCCATTACAATCATATACCACAACTTGTTCATCGCTTACTCAATTGGAGGACAATCCCTCAATTTCCAATTCTTCGCCACCACAAAAAGAGCTGCTATAAATATTTTTGTACAAACGGCTCCTTTTCCCTTTTTTTAGATCTCTTTGGGACACACACTTAGTAGTAATATTATTTGATCAAAGGGTATGCATGCTTTTACAGCACTTTGAACATAGTTACAAATTGATTTCCAGAATCATTATCATTAATTCCCTTGATATTCTTGACCTTTTGCTCTTCTGGATGAATCTGGTTATTATGGTCTATCCACGAGTAATTGATATTTTTCCAACTGTTTAGATCTGACTTTACTTGTGTGAAAAGTGTTTGTAGTTGTGCTCCTGGGTTTCTCTCGGCAGGTAGACTCCCAAGTATTTTATATTGTCTACAGTTATTTTAATGTAATTTTTTCCCTATATCTTGATGATGGACTTTGTTGGTAATATGTAGAAATGCTGATGAATTATGTGGATTCATTTTATATCCTGCCATTTTGCTAAAGCAGATAATTATTTCCACTACTTTTTTAGTTGGTTCTCTAGGATACTCTAAGTATACCACCACATCATTTGTAAAAAGTGATAGTTTTCTTTCCTCATTGTGTATTCTAATTCATTCAGTTACATTTGCTTCTCTATCTTTAGTTAACATTTCTAGTAAAACATTGAATAATACTGGTGATAATGGGCATCCTTGCTTCACCCCGGATCTTTATGGGAAGGCTCCTACATTATCTTAGGGAGAATTTATAAGAAATGAACATGAGTACTCCAGGATAAAAAGAGTGAAATGTTGTAGAGTCCATATATACATATGTCCATATATACATGGATCCAATGAAGCATTCAATAAGCGCATAAAAGAAATCATGAAACCAGATGAATGAGTTGAGAAAACAAAAAGTATTCATATTTAAACACGGCCACTTTAAATAGTACTGACCACCACCACCACCACCAACAACAACAACCACAAAGCCACATTAGAGCTATGACCACTGATTTAGAACCAAGTACAGTACTCCACATATGTGAAGTATTTTAAAATGTTTGTTAAATTGAATTCAACTTTGATGAGTGTCCCATGGAAACTTTGTGACATTTAGCATGGCAAAGACTTCTGGACAACCAAATGGACAAGTAAACATTTTTTCCCATTCTAATCAACCCTCAAAAATCCTAAATATATGATTATGCGAAAGAGATAAATTACAACTGCTTTTTTTATAAGACAAGATGTGAACCAGACAATTAGTCAGTCAATTAGCATTTATTAAGCACCTATTATGTTCCAGGCACTAAGGTAAGGGCTGGCTGAGGATACAAAGAAATGCAAAAGGCAGTCCCTGCTGACATGCAAACAACTATACAAAAAAGATACATACACGATAAATTGGAGATAGTCTCAGAAGGAAAAGGCAATAAAATCAAGGAAGACTGTGAAAGGTTATTTGAGGAAGATAGGACTTTTAACTGAAATTTCAAGTAATCCAAGGAAGCTCAGAGCAGAGATAAGGAAAATTCCAGATATGGGTGGGTACGGAAGGAGGGTGGGAAGCCCTGGAAAATGCTCAGAGTTGGGAATGAAGTGTTATATAGGAGGAAAAGCAGGGTACTCAGTATCACTGGACTGGAGATAATGTGGAAGGGGGCAGAGGAAGGGGGCTAAGTTGTGAAGAACTTTAAAAGACAGGGGGTTTTATATCTGATCCTGTAAGTAATAAAGAGCTATTTGATTTTACTGAATAGTGGGATGATACAAGATTGGATCCGTGCTTTAGGAAGATCAAACTGACAGTTGAGTAGAGGACAGATGGCAGTAGGGAGAGACTTGAGGAAGGGAAATCTTCCAAAACATTATTGCAGTCAAGACATAAAGTTATGAGGGCCTGTATCACTGAGATACCAGTGTTAGAGAAGGGGAGTATGTGAGAGATATTACAAAGGCAGATATTACAAGAATTGACAAATGTATTGGGGCATGGGATAAAAATGAGGAACACAGGATGACAACTAGGTTGTGAGCCTAGATGCCTAAGAGGATGGTAATAACAGTTACCTTCGGAAGAGGGAAGTTTGGGGGAGAAATTGAATATGATCAGTTTTAGGCACACTGAATTTAAAATGTCTTTGGGGGACAGCTAGATGGCTCAATGGATAGAGCACTGGCTCTGGAGTCAGGAGGACCTGAGTTCAAATTTGGCCTCAGACACATGATACTCATTAGCTGTACGGCCCTGGACAAGTAACTTAACCCCAACTGCCTTGCAAGGGACATCTAGTTCAAGATTTCCAACAGGCAGTTTGATATGAGAATGAAGATCAGGAGACAGGTTAAGGATGCACACATAGATCTGAGACTCATTAGCATAGAAATGTTTATTGAAATCTTGGGAGGTGATGAGATCACCACATGAAATAGTATAAAAAAAAGAAGAGAAGAGAGTCCCACACCAGAGCCTTGGGGGAGATACCCACATTTATCAGACATGATAAGATGAAGATCCAATAAATGATACAGAGAAGGAATTGACATATAGAAATGAAGAGAACCAAGAGAAAGTAGAGTGTCAGATGCTGCAGAGGTCAGAAGGAAGAAGACTGAGAAATGGCCATTAGATTTGGCTATTAGCATCATTAACAACTTTGAAGACAGCAGGTTCAGCTGAATGATAAGGGTGTCGGACTGCAAAGACCTAAGAGAATGAGACTAAAGGAAGAAGAGGCACCTATTGTAAATGGCTTTCTCAAGGAGTTTAGTCACAAAAAAGAAGAGAAATATGTAAAGGTAGCTAATGGGGGGATCAAATGATGATTTTTTTTTTAAGGATGGGGAGACATGAGCATTTTTATGGGCAATAGGGAAAGAACCAGTATATGATAGGTGTCAGCCCAGAAAATAACTGAGGGGTAAGGGATTGGAGCATGTGGTTAAAATGAAGAACAAGTCCTGGAGTTGCAAGGCAGAAGTAGGGATGGAATGATAACACAATATGAACAGATAAAGGAATTTCACAGAACATGGACACAGATATGGAACATCGGTGAAGGATGAGAAGATGAAGGGTATGAAAATCTTTGTGTACAGAGATAGTGGGGTGGAGGAGTAGGTCATGGTATATTAGTATATTGAAGAACTGGGAAGTTGGAGTGTTTGAGGAAGTATCAATATGTATACTGAAATCTCCTACTATGAGACCAGGAGTCACGGGGGATGGAAAGTTTGTGAGCCAGGCACTGAATCTGTTGAGGAAGTAAGAAGGAAGAAGAGTGTCCTAAAGGTCTGGAGAAAACAGCCAACAGAATCTTCACTGGGTAACAAAAATGGATTGAATGCACCTCAAAGGAGGAAAAGTTACCAAGTGATGGTGGTAGAGCGAAAGCCAGTAAATGTCAATAATATTCTACTTCAACTGCCATAACAAATGAATCAGGGGGCATGAGTGAAAGTACAGCCAAGGAAGGCAGCCAAGGAAGCTGGGTCAGAGCCAGTCGTAGGAAGTATGAGAAGATGGAGAAAGCAAGAAAGGAAAAGATTTAAGATGAAAGCTAGTTTGTTACCTGTAGAGCCACAGCTGAGAGCACAGTGTAAGAGTTGGGTAGCTTTAGTGAGACTTTGAAGAGACTAGCTGAGAGAAACAGGAGTCACTGCGGAATGTGAAGGTGGTAGGCATAAACAAGCTAGGGAGAGTGTATGCATGGAAAAAGATATAACAGTGCTTGAGAAGGCAGGTACAGTGAAGACAAGTTCTGTGGCCAAAAAGGACTCCTGGATCACCTTGACAAATAGATGGGGTGGATGCTCAAGAGGTAGGCACAGGCAAACAAATCCTGAACTAACATCAGAGCAGACTTCATCTGAACCTAAGCAGCTGGTGGCTCGTTTGTAGTCTGTCCTTCGATCTCTAAGAGGATCAAGGGTATCAGGAGGGGGATAATTTCTTTTTTTTTTTTTTGATGAGGTAATCGGGGTTAAGTGACTTGCCAGAGTCACACAGCTAATAAGTGGCAAGTGTCTCAGGTCAGATTTGACCTCAGGTCCTCCTGACTCCAAGACTGGAGCTCTATCCACTTTGCCGCCTAGTTGCCCCTAAGGGTGATAATGTCTTGACTTGCAAGGAAATCAGATTTAAGTGAGACAGAGCTGTGCCTCATCATCATCAGCCTCACTCTCTCCTCCAGAGTCATCAGAATTCAGTAGCAAGACATAAGGCAGGACTATAGGACATGGCCCCAGATCCAGTGAGAGACCTTGGCCTTTTTAAGCTAAGATCTTTCCCAGGTCTTAGTTTGTCTGAGGCAACACCCATTCAGTAGTTAAAGACTAGTAAGATCTGAGGCAAAAGATGGCCTAGTTTGCCTTCACAAAAGAATCAATCTGAGAGGGGGAAGACCCTCAGAGTTCCTAGCCAGAAGCTCTGAGGGTGCCTAAGTAGATAAAGCTTGGAGGAAGAAAGACCTGAGTTCAAATCTAGCCTCAGGTACCTTACTAGCTGTGAGACTGGGGCAAGTCACTTAACTTTCTCTATGCCTTAGTTTGCACAATTATAAAATGAGGATGATAATAATAGTACTTACTTCCTAGAATTGTTGTGGGGATTAAATGAAGTAATATTTGTAAAGCTCTTAGGACATTGCTAGGCACATAGTAGGCACTTAATAAAAACTTGTTCTCTTTCCTCCCCCACCCCCTTAATCTCAAACACAGTCATTCAGCATTACCTTTCCCCTACACAACCTGATCCACAGACTTGGCTCTGAGATCCACTCAGCAAATTCCTTCTTGCTGCTGCAGTTCTTGCCCATACATCCTGCCCCTGCCTGTGACATCACCATTCCATGGCAACAAGCAACAGACCTCAACTTACCCACCTCTGCCATTGCACCTTGCAAAGAAGGCCCAAAGCAGCATCCCTCTGTACTGCAGCAGCACTCAGCCAGAAAACAAAAGAACAGAGGAAACTGGGACAAGAAGCCAGCATGGTGGAGAGGGGGGTGGGAGATGGGGATGGAAACATGGTAAATCTGACATAACGGAGACTGGAAACCAGCTATGGCCAGTTCCATCCCCACTAAAGTCACTTGGGGCAGGGACCAAGGACAGTGAAATAAGAATTTCCTAAATTGGAAGGAGGATGAGGTGACTTTAAGGTCCAACCACCTGAAAACACGTGCCATCTAAGGGGAAAGAGTCAAGAAGTGAGGATATAGGAATATGAAGAAAAAGAGATAGAAATTATCAAAGATTTCAGCAAGAGGAAGAATTATTTTAAAATTTGGGCACATGCACATAAAACAATAGAGAAGATGTTAACACAGAAGGGATGAGGGCCATCTAAATGAGTCCAAACATTTTTGAATAAATATTGCAAGAAAAATGAAATTTTAATGAATACCTGTTGGGGCAGATGACCTTATGGATTCCCAAAAGAGCATGAACCCCAGAAGGATATCCCCATATCGTTCAGGAGAGAAATGAGAATTGTGAAAGCAGAATTTATGGCCTGCAGAACAGAAATAATGGGCAAAATACAAAAATTTGAATTCTTAGTGTTTTATAAGAAATGAAAGAGAAAATAACTGATTGGGAATATAAATACACAGATATGATAGAAACAATACAGAAAAGAAAAGCAATAAGCAGGAACATTAAAAGAACACATGATCTCTATGCGAAGAAAATACACTGATCTTGAAAACGGGATGAATAAATATAACTTAAGGATCAAAAATCTCCCAGAAGAAACTTGAATATCATAATACAAGAAAACTACAGAGAACTTTTGACCACAGAAAACAAACTGCCAATAGAAACAATCCATAATTTGACTCTAGAAAAAAGCCTATGCTAGACAGTCTCAGGCATATAGTGGTTGACTTTGTCAATTACAACAACAAACAATAATTTCCATAGGTAACCAGGAGAAACACCTTCTGTGCATTCAACAGCTATGGCTGTAGCCCTTGTAGGAGTGTGTCTTCCCAAGGGCTCCTTCCCAGAATGATGGCTACGAGTATGTTGGTTTAAGGTCCAGGGCTTTTTCAGGAATAGCTTGGATTAGATGACCACTGAGATAATTTCCTGCTCTGAATTCTGTGATTTTCTAGCTCTCTTCTAATCCATCATGGCTGCTGGGAGAAAAGTCAGTGCACAAGTAACCATAAAGCAAGGACAGAATAAGAATTACTAAAGAAACCCACCCAAGCAAAATCTTGTAACAAATATAAGGAGCATGATATAATTTCACCCTTTGAAGCATGAGCTTTCGTAATGGGAAAACATTAGAGTTAGTCCCAGAACAAAAGGAGGGACTTCAACAGGCAGCTATGGGAAATGGGGGAGTTGGACCCTATTACAAGTAGAAGAGTTTCTTAAAGCAAAGACATGATAATAGTGGAGAGGGAGTGAGAAGAGAAGAGGCCAGTCTAGTTAGACTGGAATACAGAGTTCACAAGGGGCACAGTATAAGACTGAAACAGTGAAGCAGAGCTAGATTCTGGAGAGACCCCAAATGCCAGAGTGTGGAGTTTATACTAAAGGCAACAGGATACCTCCGAATGTTTTTGAGGAAAAGAATGGCATGACCAGACTGTGACTTCAGGTAGATAATCTAGGGAGATATGCAGAGGACCAATTGAATGACACACAGAATAGAGGCAAGCACTCCTGAAAGAAGGAGATTTGAATGAAGCTAAGTGCAGTGGGAGACAAAAAGAGACTGAAAAGAGTTAATATTGTCCCTCTCATCAGAGGTCTTCAAGCAGAGGCTGGCTAACCATTTGTTGGGCATATTATAGTAGAGACTCCTATAGCTGCTGAGGTCTCATCCAAGACTAAAAAAAAAAAACTGTGAAAAAAAAAGTTACTAAGTGATAGAGGGAGGGTTGATGGGATGGTGGCAACTGCGGCCCAGCGCTGGGCCATATGAGGAGAACTCAGTCATGGAGAGGGTGGTCAGGGATGTCTGATGTCCAAAGATGCCAGATTTCTACAAGTGTAAGAAGATGCTATCTGTGAAAAGAACTCAAGATTATCAGTTACTTTAATAATGACCCACCAGGAAACCTATGGCACTAAAGCTATTAGTAACTTGTATCCCATGACTTTATAATCCTCAATTTGTACTGTGGAAAAAGACTACCTATTCAATAGCATAATGAGTGGAGGGGACAATGAACAATTCACAGATTATCCAAGGTGCAGGGAAAGGGGGATCTTAAGTTCATCCCTTTTGCATAACACCACATCATCTTCCTCATCATGCTCTGCTTAAAGCAACATTAAGCTTCTCTTTTGTTCCCTTAGCACATTACCGCTGGTTAGCAGGGAGAAGCAGCCAAGGAACATATGGAATGGGCAAGGAGAGTTAGTCTAGAATTTAATTACTGGTTCTGGATAAACTACACATATATGACTGATACATCCAGATCCCTAAATAAAGCATAAAGGTCAGAAGTAAATAAAAGTGTCCAATCATGCAATTTATAAGGAAAAGAAATATTTCTATATATGATTATACAAACATTATAGAATTGTAGCATTTGGAACTGTAAAAGATCACAGAGACCACGTAATCCGAGACCATGTAATCCAACTGCCACATTTTTGAGATGCAGAACAGATCAAGGGGGTAAAGACACTTACCCAAGGTCACAAAGATGGATAGGAGTATGACCTATTCATACCTCGAGGACTCAAATCCAGATCCTCTGACTCTAAATCCAGCGTTTTTTTCCACGGTATCACAGCATAATCATTAACTTTGCTGTTTTATTCCTTTTTCACAGTATTACAGAGAAAGGCAAAAAGATAAAATATGTGTATTGGCCTAGAAAATGATTACACCATCTTTCTGATTATGTTAATTTGGAAAGGCCCCATGACAGAGTGGAAAGACCACTCAGTTTACAAGGTGGACTGCAGTGTTTGGGTCCAGGCTCTGGCACTTATGTGACCATGGCTGAGTCACAGCCTCCTGTGCCTCAGTTTCCAAACTGGCAAAATGGGGATAATGATATCAACTTTACAGGGTTGTTGTGAGGAAAGGGCTCTGAAACCTTAGAGAGCTAGTTAAATTTCACCTGTCGTTTCAACATATGTCTTCCCAGAACATTTTTTTTCCCCTCCTCTTCCAGTCTCTGTTTTCTTCATTTGGTAGTTATTGATATTTTTAGCACAGTGACCAAAGGTGGATATGCTCTGCTGCGTCATCCAGTACGTATTGCTCCCCATAACGTCAGTCATTATTCTTCCTGACATTACTAGTGCTTTCTAGTTGAAACATTTAAGATTTATGAGGCATTTGTTCTCAATGAAGAAGCTATTTATGAATACAGCTCAAAGAGCTCTGTGGAATGTTCTCTCTCTTTCATTAGAGTCTTTTTTCTTGTGAGGTAGGAGCAGGGGGAGAGGAACAGAGGGACAGAAGACAAGACTGAGTTGTGACTTTTACCTCCCTAACATTAAGTGCCACAATGTCACTGTTAACTAATCACCATAACTAATACAGAAAGATGAGAAGTAAAATAACACACTGACCTTTGCAAGCCAAACCAGACGTGTGCATTTCTCCTGAATGATTTATTCAATTGACAAAAACAGCTTATGGATGAACAACAGCACCACTAACCACTTGTTTGCTTTCATCCCTGAAGGCTACATTTTTTTAGTAATAAGAGATACTTCTCCCCATCCCAAATTTTTCTTAACCTAAGACAATCCAAACTAGCCTTGTCTGCTGTTTACTGCCTAGTCTTACCACCAAGACCCTGAAGGGGAAAAAACTGCACAAACTAATCCAGGACAGCAGCAGTGCCATCACAGCCCACACAGCTATAGGCCAATGTCATTTATCTCATCAACTGCCATGATCTGTAACATCGAATTAAAAGTTTTCATGTAAGAAAAAGTCAACTCAGGGGCAGCTAGGTGGCACAGCACTGGCCCTGAAGTCAGGAAGACCTGAGTTCAAAATTGACCTCAGACCAAACACTTGACACTTGCTAGCTGTGTGACCCTAGGCAAGTCACTTAAACCCCAATTGCCTCAAAAAAAATTTTTTTAAAGAAAAGGTCAACTCTTTTGTAAGGGGCACAAATTGATTTCAGTAGATTTTCCAATGAGAATTTTACTGGTCAGATACTAAGGCAAATATGAAAAAGACAAGAAATTGTCCCACTGTCTGTTAGTTATTTAGTGATGATGAATATTCAAGTCCACAGGTGGAGAAAGAAGATATTGATGAAGTCCACGTTTGTCTTTCTGGTTTCTCCCTCCTACTCTGAATCTATAGTATACTTAAAACAAACTCAACACACATTTATTTAGCACCTACTACGGGTAGATGGTGTTCCAGGTACAGCCGGAGAAGTTTCTTCTTAAGCTTTTCTTCCATCTGGTGTGTTGGGAACAAAATGTAAATTCCCCCTGCAGTGAGTGTTCTTTGTCGCTTTAAGGAATCTTTTAAAAGTAGTGACTCAAGGGCCAAGTCACATGCATGAGCTACACCCTGAACATGTCCTTTAAACAGGAGCCACCCACGAATTCAGGAAAAGCATGAGAGAAATGCTGCAGACAGAGAGAAGAGTTACACACAGAAGGCGACTTGGTTCCCTAAAGAAAACCCTATGCATCCCTAGGGCCTTTCCAGGTACCATAAAAGAGAAACTAATATTGAATGAGGAAAGAATAATGGGAAATCAGAGAGGGAGCCACACACTAGCACTGTGAGAAAGGACCAATCATCTACACCTCTTCCCCCAAATCCCTCAAAGATAAAAGAACCCACTATGTAGAGGTTTTGAAGGAGGGAAGGTATTATCAACAAATGAGAACACAAAGGGGAAGAAAGGTCTCAACAATAGGAAGTGCCAATGCAGAGTCACAACATAGATCAATCTCCGAATTGGTGCTGTATGGGTTCTGAGGAAAGGAAAATATTGGGAGAATAACAGCCTAGGAAATAATATAAGGCTGGTAGATTGTAGAGGTACCTACCACTAGGGAGGGAAGGACAGTTATTCTAAGTATGAATTCTTGGTGGATTTATTTTGTTTTCTTCTGTTAGGTTAAATAGAATTCATCCTACAGTCAATGTTTTGTTGGCTTGAGTGTCATATGGGAACTAAGGGCGCTTTTATTTTTTCTGTGTGGAGACCTAGACATAAGCCAAGTTCTGATGCTCCCATGGGAAATCCTGAAAAGGGATAAAACAAACCATAGGCTCCCATGATTGAAATCTATTTCTATGACTCCAACAACGCAATTCTCAGAAAAGGCTTACATACAGAACTACAGAAAGATAGCAGGGAATAGAGGAAAAGGCACTGGACCTGACTGGCAGGTGACCAGACTTTTGCTGTGTGAACTTCACTAGCTATGTGAACTTGGGCAAATCACCTGTGGGCATCAGTTTCTTCTGTCAAGTGAGGAGATTGGGCTAGATGATCTCAAAGGTCCTCTCCAGCTCTGTTCCTGCTGGATTTCAAAAGTTTACATTTGCAGTTATTTTCTACCTGTAGATCTTATGTTACAAAGATAAACACTGAAAACCTGCTCTCCATCAAACTCATGCAATTCTCTTATGGATCATAGAACAATGGTGAGGTATAACACTACTGGATCACCAATGTCAGCATGGGGGAAGGAATGAAATCAGGAAAGATAGAGCACTATTTTGTTTTTCCCCAGGGAGAGGGGGGAATGAACAAAGTGAGAGAGTGAGGGTAATAGAATACTCAACAAATAAAAAGGTATATTTGATACAGGCAAAGACCATTGCATTTCAATCCAGGCTCTACAAAGGGATAATGTAGGGGAATTACAACTCTTACTTTCTCAGCCTTTAAAATTAGGCAAAATGATCTCCAGAATCTGTCCAGTCCTAAAATCACAGAATTATAGGACTTAAGAGTTGGAAGGGACCTCAATGGCCATTTCTTCTAAAACATGAAGAGATCCCCACTATACATAATACACCCACCAAGTGACTGCCTAGCCTCTGCCTAAAAATCTCCAAGGATGGGGAGTCCACCACCTGTGAAGACAAAAACACTTTCGACTACTGCACAGCTTTAATTGCTAAGAGGGTTTTCCTGAAGTCAAGACTAAACTGGCCTCTTCATAACTTTTATACATGGATCCTGGTTTTTTCCCCTGGGGCCAACAGAGTAAGTCTAATCTTTCCATCAAACAACAGACCTTCCAATACTTGTGTGCAACTACTATTGCCCATTTTCTCCAGGTTAAGCAAACCAAGCTCCTTAAACCAACTCTCTTATGTCATGAACTCAAGGTTTTTCTCCATGCTGGTTCCCCTTCCGTGGACACTCTTTAGCTTATCAATATTCATCTTAAACTATGGTGCTAAGAACTCCAGACGAGGTTTAAGAAGGACAGAACCAAGAAGGATTAGTGCCTGACTGTTCACAGAAACTACAACCTTTCTAGGACAGACCAAGATTGCATTGGCTTTTTGGGCAGCTGTATCACAGGTCTGACTTATATGGAGATTTAACTTCAGTAAAATCCCAAGATCTTTTTTCCATATGACTGTCACCTATCTATGCCTCTCACATCATATTTTTGTGCAATTGATTTTATTGTAACCAGAAGTAAGTCTTTACATTGATTAATATGCCATCTATGCCTTTATCTATGTCACTGACAAAAATATAAAACCGTCACGTTCAGACGCCAGGTATTCTCCACCACAGACCTCCTACCAAGTTGGCACTGAACTATTTACAACCACTCCTTGAGTCTTGTCATCCAAACAGCTCTGAATCCTTCTAAGCATATTACCATTTAATCCATACTTCTCTATTTTCTCCACAAGAGTATGAGATACTTGGTCAAAAGCTTTGCTCAAATCTGGGCAAACAACATCTATAGCATCCTGCCCATCTGCTAGGTTAGGAGATATTGAAAAAGGAAATCAGGATTGGTGGTTCTTGACAAAGCCATGATGGATGTTTGTAATAGCTACCTCTGTTTCTAGATCATGTTCCCTCTCACCTCCCCAAAGAGTTTGCTTTTCAGATTGAAGTCAGGGTCACGCCTCAGGAGAATGGGGAGAGGCAGAGACATTTCTCACCCAACAACCTAACCTGCTGATGAAGGGACTGTCACCTAGAAATGATCAGGCAGAGGTTGAGACGCTTTAGAACAAACGATGCATTTTTTTTTTAGGGGAGTGCAGGCATTGAGTTAATACTAAAGTTACTTCCAACTCAAAGACTGCATTCCTTTTATTTTTCAAAAGGCAAGCAGGATTAAGTGACTTGCCCTGGGTCACACAGCTAGTACGTGTCAAGCATCTGAGGCTAGATTTGAACTCAAGTCTTCCTGACTTGAGGGCTGGTGCTCTGCCCACTGTGCCACCTAGTTGCCCTTTCATTACTCTGTGATAGACAAATGACAGACAGACATAGAAAAAAAATTTAGGTAGATAGATAGACAGACAATTAGATAGACAGATAGATAGATAGATAGATAGATAGATAGATAGATAGATAGATAGATAGAAAGATAGATAGATAGATAGATCTCTTTAAGTTTGGGCTTTAAAGTTCTCACGCTAGTTTATCAACTACTCCTTTACTTTTAGGGGCCATCCTGAGAACCAAAATGATAAGTTGTGGGTGAAATGAGTAAGGCTCATTAGAGTTACAGGTATCACACAGAAAAAAACAAGGAATGCCAATGTGAAGTAGTCAATGGAAGAAACTATGAGGAGAAATACAGTAATAAATTGTTTTTAGGGAATCCTTAAGGGTTAGTATTTTTTAATTATTCTAGTTAGTGATGAAACTGTATGCAAATCTACACATCTGAATTCTTTACAATGTTTGGTAAGGAAGAAAGATGTAACACTTTTTGAAGCAAAATACAAAGCATTGTGTAACCTGCAGCACGTCTACCATGATCATTATCCAATCAGTTGTTACTGTTGTTAGTGACAAAGAAGACTAAAGAGCCCCACATTGCTTGCTACACATGAAAAATTACATGAGATTTTAAACAAAACTTATTCATCATTTTAATTGCAATCCTTTATGCATGAGGAGAAAGCCAAATACAATGCAGTCCTAGTCACTGAAGCACCCAAACATCTACATCCCACTTATTCATTTGCAGTTGGCCTTTAAAATAACATCCCAAAAAGGGCAGAGCAGAGATGCAGGGGCCAGTGGAATTCTAATCCACTGTCCGGGGATGTTTTTTACCACTATGACTAAAATGAAAGCAATTGTTGATTACATGTATTCATTACTGCACTTTCACTATGCAAAAAAGCCTCCTTTATTACTCTGCAGAGTACAATAAATGCATTTGGCTAGATAGTAAATGAGGGCAATTACCTGGTTTGTGCATTTCATTATACAGAATAAGAATCTGAATCTGTAATAGTTGTTTTAAATGTGGACCCTACTTTTTCATAGTGTGGCAACTTCTTCTAAGAACACACAGCATAGAGATGTGTTTCTACGTTGTGGTTTCCATCAGAGTAAAATAATGAATCCATTCAACTGTCCAAAACTGAGGTGGAAGAGATAAGTTTGAGTAAATAAGAATACGGATTAATGGTTCAATTCATAATGTATAAAACTAGCTTTTCATACCAGCAAGTGGTTAAGGTTATGACTAAAGGCAGCCTTTCAAAGAGTAAATTAATTAAGTCCACCAAAACTTTATTGAGCTGCAGTATTCCATACTATCATCACTAACAATGCCTCCTCCTCAGAGCTAACTGGTTTGCCTTTTACCACTCCTTTAGTGCTAGTTTAATAATAGTTAATATTTGCATAGCATTTTGAGGTTTAGAAAGTACATTACATCTATTACCTAATTTTATACTCACGGCAACCCTGGGAGGTAGATGATAGTTTTCAGAATGAATAAGCACCTGCCTGTAGTAAATATTCTCAGTTCCCATAAAAACAGAAATTTATATAATAATCTAACAGGTAATTAGACTACAATTATTATATTAAAATCAGGCTGTGAGCACATGTGAGTTAGTGGTTAGTTTCAAAGCTTACTTATGGTATTAATAATTGTCTTTAATAAGCACATAGGAAAAATGAAAATTAGTTTTTAAATGTATATTAAAAAAATCATAGCATAATTTCATTTCTTGGCTATATATGAGGGGAAATTTCCCAAGGACAGAATGAAGATTGCAATCAGGGTTTCTACGATAGATAGCTAGGTGGTACACTAGATATAGCAGTGGGTCTGGTGTCATGAAGACATGATTTAAATTCAAATGTGGTCTCAGATACTTAATAACTGTGTGACCCTAAACATGTCACTTAATCTCTGTTTGCCTCAGTTTTACCAACTTTAAAATGGGGATCACAGCAGCAGGTACCTCAAAGGTTTTTGAATTAATCTTTGTGAAGTGTTTAAAACAGAAAGTCACACACAGTAGGTGCTTAATTAATGCTTCCCCTCCCCCCAAGAATATCCATTTAAATAGTACCTACTATACGCCAAGTACTGTGCTAAACACTTAGCTTGCTCTTGCGATTTCACTCCTATTCATAGGGACAGAAGCTTGAACTAAATAAAATCTAAACTAAATAACAATTTCTGGGGGACAACAAATGAAGAACAACATTACTTTTTTATCTATTTAACTGAATAATAACCCTTGTATTTTAGAAACATCCCTAAGTACAAAAGAACAGAATGATAACTGAAGGAAGATTTATCAACACCAGCATGAATATAAGCAAAGTTGGTCAATGTATGAATTTAGGCAAGAACTTTAAATCAAATCAAACATGAAGCTCTATAAATTTTGAAAGAAATGTTTCTCAAAATATTTATTTATACTTCAGGTTTTCTTACATCTTTAAGACATTACACAAGAAATACTCTTTTAAATCATTATGATCCTACCTCCTATTTATATTCCCAACAGAGATTAAGAATTTAGCTAATTAAATTGTTAGCCAAACTCAAGTGCCTCTTTAGGTGACCAGTTTACTCCTATCATCTAGCTGAACTCCTCATGATTAGAAGAAAACTGAAATGTAAGAGACGGGAGAGAACTAAGATTAAAAAAAATCGATGCAAGAATAAATCAGAAGTTAGTGAAAAGAAAAAGAGAATAATAAGATTTTAGCATTTTTAAAGGCAAGGCAATAACTCATATAATTTTACACACACACACACACACACACACACACACACACACACACACACACGTACGTGGGGGGGTGGCGGAGAGTACTGAGGCTATGAGGGTTAGCTGACTTGCCCAGAGTCACACAGCTCGTGTCAAGTGTCTGAAGCCACATTTGAACTCAGGTCCTCCTGACTCCAAGGCCAGAGCTCTAGCCATTGTGCCACTTAGCTGCAGCCATACTCCCCCACAACATAGGAATGATATTTTTAATTATTGCAGCCTGTTATCTTTTGACAGTGAAATCTGAAATAAGACTTAAAAGTGAACTACAGTAATCAAGTTAGGAAATGAAGAGATTCAAATAACTGTCAAAATTATTGAAGATTTATAAGTGGCAGAATCTAGTGACATCCCAAAGTCATTAAAAAAATTGATTTTGATTCATTTAGAATGTGTCCTAAAGTCGCTCCCCCTCCAGTGTTCCTCCTCCCCATAAAAAAAATCTACTTCTGAACCCTAAGAATATTTACCTTAAAAATGATTCCATGTTGAATAGAAATGAAAACAGCTTAATTTATAAAGGTTGCGTTACAAACCACTAACCAATGATTTAGCTTTCAGATTAAATAAAATGCATTTTCATTTATCATATGAGAATTATTGCAGTTAAGGGGAAAAGGGTCATAGGTAAATTATAGGCTGCTATGGAGCAACAAATCTATATTCAGAAGTAGACACTGTACGCAGAACACCGCAGAACACCGCAGAACCTCTTAAATATGGTCTGTAATCACTCAAAAAAGGTCATCCCAACTGTCTACTGAAAAAAAGCCAAAGAGATGGAGAATTTCTATTGTTTAGATTTTGATAGGACAACCTCTAGAGCTGGGACATCACATCATGGATGGAAAATTATCAGGTCTAGAAATGAATGAGAAGACAAAGGTAGGCGAGATAGCTATTAAGAAAAGGAAAAAAAAAGAAAAAGAAAAAGAAAGAAAAAGACCTAGCGCTTTGAATGACCCCAAGGTTCTGACTGAAAGAAATATATTTGGCACTGTTCTTCTGATGATACCGCACAGCTAAAATATCACAAACTTCAAAAAATCAAAGGTGAAGGACACCTAAAGGACAATAGTGGGAAAAAAAAGGCTGCAAAATATTATGATTTTCCAAGCAGAAACAGTTATGAAAAGTATGTCAAGAGAGAGATGGATGTCTGTGATTCAGGAGTCTGTCTAGGAAAAAACTCCCTTCCCTGCTACCATTCCCCAATCCATCATCCCTATACATCTCGGCTCCAGCACATTCCACTCTGTCCTTCCACTGTGCGTATTAAATGTCCACTCTACCTCTAACAAATTATTTTTATATTAAATCTTTTTCTCTCATACTTATCATAATCACAGAAAACTGCCTGCCCCTCATCCAAACTGTACCATGATAGAGAGAATGAGAGCAAAAATGCATTTATTAAGCACTTACTGTCTTCTAGACACTATGTAAAACATAGGGGACATCAATGTGTTAGTCCTGGCCCTCAAGGAGCTTATATTCTGAAGGGGGAAAGATAGCATAAAAAAGTATGGGAGGTGGAGGGAGTAATCGAGGCAAGAAAAAGGAGATGCTCACCTGAACCCAGACCAAGGGAAGATTCCAAAATTCCACTGGGAGAGGGGGTGCAGTAAGAAGCTGATGGTAAGATATTTTCTTTTAAGCTTCCCAACAAAATGGATCAAGAAGAGAAGTGGGTTTACTTCTTGCTCCTCACTGCCCTCATCCTCTAACATCTGGACGACTAGAAAACCCTTCTCAGTATTTTCTTTCTCTCAAGAATCTCCTCTCTCCAAGCAATTGCTAAAGTGATATTCCTAAAGCACAGATCTGACCACTTCACTTTCCTTCTCAAGAAACTTCAGTGGCTCTTATTTGCCTCTAGGATAAAATTACAACGTTCCTCTGGCATTTAAAGCTTTTAAAAATCTGATTCCAACCTCTCTTTCTGGCATGATTTGCATCATGTATCTACATACCAGTCCAACTGACTTACCTTCCATTCCGCTCACCTCTTCCACCTCAGTGCATTTGAACAAGGTTATCTACCATGTGAAAGAAGTCCTCCTTACCTCCTCCACTTGGAATCTCTCACTCTCTTCAAGCCTCAGTTCAGGAGCCACCTCCCTTGTGTACTTATTTGTGTACACGTTACCTCTACAAGCAACAGAATGTAACCTCCTTGAAGACAAACATTGTTCTGTTTATGTTGTGGTATCCCCAGCATCTAAAAGAGTGGCTGGTACAAACTAGACACATAATAAATTTTTACCTGACTTTAAAAAGAAAATGGGTTGTGTGCAGTATAAGGGATAACAATGAATAACCCACACGCTCCAAAAGTATACACATAAAATAAAGAAATCTAAAGGAAGACTTTCCACCATACTGGAGGAGACTCCTATGGAAGACATATGGAAAGATACTGAACAAGGATTACAAAGATTATGAAGGTATAAAAGGATTGTCACTCAACCACTCAAAAATTATCTATCTCATATCCTTCAACTCCACAAAGCACAAATAGAAAAAGAGTCAAAATTCCTGTAATATAAATTAGAGACTCAGTGTTAAAGTTTGAACCAAATCATTCCTGATCTAATATGCATACCACTTGGAACTACAACAATTATGACAGGGCTTTATCGTTTTAAGGGTGGGTAAGACTGGGAAAACAGATGTAATAATAAAATTCTTGACCAAAAAATTCAAAATAAGAAGGAAACTTAAAACTAATGAAAGAATTAAAAGAATAGGAAGCACTAGAAAAAGGCAAAAAAGTTGTGGAGAATATAATCACTAACATGGATCAGATATATGTCACTATCAGAGATATGTTTTTGTTCAGTCATTTCAGTTATGTCTGACTCTTTGTGACCCTATTACAGGTTTTCTTGGCAAAAAAACCTGAACGGTTTACCATTCCCTTCTCTGCCTCATTTACAGATGAGGAAGCGAGGCAAACAGGGTTAAATGACCTGCCCACGGTCACACAAATAGTAAGCATCTGAGGCCAGATTTGAACTCAAGAAGAGTGCTCCTGACTGCAGGCCTGGCACTCTATCTACTGTGCCGTGTAGCTGCTCTAACCAGAGATATAGAGTACTACAAAGAATAGAATAAAGATTCCACTCTCCAGTCAGTACAGACAAGCTGTAGGCCATGCTACTTATCTTCTAGCCTCCACCTCCAACTGGAAAAGAAGCTCTCATCTCTGGGAACCTGAGCCCTGTTAAGTAAGCAATCTCTTTAACTTCACAAAACCCAGACCCACTACACCACTTCCCTACCATCTTCAGAACATGCCACTGTGCAGGGGCAAAATGATTTGCTGGCTTTAAGCTACAAACGTCTGGGAAAGGTAGACAAGTATTACTCCTTTCAGTACACATTTGCTAATTTAATTATCAAGAACAAGTTCATAAGTCAAATACTACATAAACCTTACTTATATTATTGCACCTCTGTCTTTCATTCTTTAATTTTCTTATAACATCTTGCCTGGTGTTCTCTTTTGTGCTTATTACATTCTAACTTGTATTACACTTTGTTCAAATACGTTATTCCCCCTATTTAATTGTAAGCTCCTTAAAAGTAGCAGCTATATTATTTTCAGTGACAATTTTTCACTAACACCTAGTACAGTGTCTTCCTTTATAAACATTTGTTGAAATGTAATTATTATTTTCATTACTTCAGTACCTTGTCAAAAAGATCATGATAAATAACAAAACACTTAACAGCATTATGCTTGCTGGCTACAAAATAGGTTCATCTCTATGTGCTATGGGAAATTTTGTGTTAGAGATTTATGATTCTCACATTCCCACGGTATGTAATAAGCAAGACAAAATCAGGAATGACACCAAATTAGGTAAAAATCAACACTGTAACATCACTGTGCCTAAGCTGTGCTGTTATAGTATCAATTCTTAAAGAAAACCTAATGAGAGTTGCTGTCTATTTAACTTCGAAGCATTGGAAACTGATTTCATGATAAGTCAGGGATTGGAAAACAATTTTTAAACGCAATCATTCTCTCAACTTAATCAGTCTGAATCTTATTTAGTAAGTGTTTAATAAAATTAATATTGTGAGTTATTGCCATAATGAACAAGAAGCTTAAAGTCAGTCTATCAATATTGTCCATTACGACTCTATATTGCTTTATGAGTCAATCAAGGAAGTTTCAAAAAAACACAAAAAACGTGGAGTTTTATAAATAAAGTTTACTCAAAATTTGAAAGAGCTAAATAGAAAAATCATTGGCCTAGTAGTGAATGTCTTGCTAGTTACAACTAAAATACATAGGTACATAGGTGACTCTGTTATACCATGTTGTACTGCCTTTCAAGAGTTCTAATTCAGTTGTTTAAACTAGTGCAGACTGATCTAGTTCTGCAAGACTCCATTATAAAATCCTAAATGACATATTTTTTATAACAGACCAATTTTTTCAATGTCATAGAAGGTTATTTTTTTAAGCTCAATTCTAAAACAATTTGAGAATATTTTCTCTTTAGTCACGCAATAAATGACAGCACTGGATTAAGAGGAAGAACAAGGCTCTGGTTTGGCCTATGCCGCTAATTATCTTGAAGATAATCTTGAGCATCACAATTATCTTGAGTAAATCACAACTTCTCTGGCCCTCAGTTTCCTCTTCCGTAAAATGAGTGGGTAAAGTTCCTTCCATTTAGAGAACTCTGATTCAATCATAAAAAGGAAACAGAGTAGAAGGCAAAAATTATAAATGAATTAAGATAGCAAAAACAACCAAAACAAAAATGCTAATGACAAGAAGGTTTTGGTGAAAGCTATGCTGTGGCAAGGAAAAACAAAAACAGGAAGGAAGCTTAATTCCCAGGATTAAAGTGAAAATGACAGAGGCCCAGAATACTTTCCCCCACAGGCAGCCTATTTAGACTGACACCTGTATAGTCAGGATGATCGGGGGCCCAAATCCTTCATCTGACATGGACTTGGGAAAATAAGTCACTTCACTACTTTGTGCTGTAGTTTCTTCATCTATATACTGGGGATAACAGCACAGGGCTGTCATAAGAATCAAATGACATAATCTAATACTTAAAACTGAAAATAATTGTCAGCTACTATATTTTTATTATAAAAACTTTAAGATTCTCTTTCAAAAATTTCAGTGAAATGTAAGATTTATCCTCACATAATAAACTAAAGAATTATTCTCACATAATCAAAGTCATTTCTTTGTTAGTGATAATTGGAGAACAATAGTATCCAATCATTTAATTCAAATCAATTCAATTCAAAAATACATGCTGGGAACTTCAGTGACTAGTATGATGTTAGAAACTCTGTGTGGATCAGAGGAGAAATAATGACAAGTATCTTTTATAATTTATTTCATTTACTCATTCATCCAAGAAAACACTCATTTACCACTCTCACCATACACTAGGCATTGGGCCAGGTCTGGAGAATGCAAAGAATAATGTCACTCCTGCCCCTGACAAGCTTAATGGGGGATATGAATGAAATATAAGGTCAATGGGACGGGGCAAAAAGAAGATCAAGAAAAAAATGTTATACAGCCACACCGTATGACAACTAACTTTGACAGACTTGGCTCTTCTCAGCAATGCAAGGATCTAAGACAACTCCAAAAGACACATGATGGAAAACTCTATCCACATCCAGAGAAAGAACTATGGAGTCTAAATGCAGATGGAAGCATACCATTTGCTCTCTCTTTCCTCTGTTGTTTTGTTTTATTGCTTCATTCTCATGATTTCTCCCATTAATTCTAATTGTTCTTTACATCATGACTAACAGGAAAATATGAATGAATAAGTAGAGCCCATATCAGATTGCACAATGTCTGGGCAGGGGGAGGGAAGGAGGAGAAAATTTAAAACGCAAAACCTTATGGAAGTGGATGTGGAAAACTAAAAAAAAATTAATTATTAAAAAAAATTATAAAATTATTTTAAAAAGAAAAAATAAATTATTTTTAAAAAAGGAAAAAGAAAATGTGTTCCAGATTATGTAAGTGCAAAAAGATCACTGTCAGGTGAGAGAGTTAGGAATGGCTTCACTTGGGAGATGGCACTAGAGCTGAGCTTAAAAGAAGTCTCAAATCTCCAACTGCCTATTAGTTACCTTGAACTGGAAGGCTTGTAGACATCTTAAATTCAACATGTCCAAAACTGAACTCATTATCTTCTCCTCCAAAATCTGGCCTCCACCCCCTTCCAAACTCCCGTATGACTGTAGAGAGCACCACCAACCTCAAGGTGGCTCAGGCTCACACCACAGGAGTCATCCTCCTCATCTCTGACCCTTCATATTGAACCTACTGTCAAGGTCAGATGATTCCACCTTTGTAACATCTCCCCAATATGCCCCCATCTCTCTTCTGACACTGCCGACACTCTGGTGTAGGCCCACATCACTTCACCTCTAGAGTCTTGTAATACCTGGTGAGTCATCCTCCCATAGGTCTCCCCTCATGCCAATCCATCCTCCATAAAACCGCCAAAGTGCTTCTCATAAAGTACAAGTTTGAATATATCACACACCGCTCCCCCTACTCCATGAATTTATCACCTCTAGCATCAAATACAAAATCAACTACGACATTCAAAGCCCTTCGTCACCCAGTTCCTCTCCCCACCCCTTCTTACACCTTCCTATTCTCCCTAGCCCTACTTCTCACCTCCGGGCATTTTCTCTCGCTGTCTCCCACACCTGGAACACTCTTCTCCTCATCTCTGCCTCTTCTCTTCCCTGGATTCCTACATTTCCCAGTTCTACAGCAAACCCACCTTCTACGGGAAACATTTTCTAATCCAACCCAAATTCTAATGCCTTCCGTCTATTGATTATTTCCTATTTATCTGTATAAATTAATTTCTTTACATAGTTGTTAACATGTTGTGTCCCCCATTAGAGACTGAAATCACCAGTAGCGGCTGTCTTTTACCTTTCTTTGTATCCCAAGCATTTAGCACAATGCCTAACACAACCTGAAGCTAGTTAGTGGTTGAGCGTACCAGCATTGGCCCTAGAGTCAGAAGAGCAAAAACATGATCTCAGACACTTACTAGCTGTGTGACCTGGGGCAAGTCACTTAAATCTCTATTTGCCTCAGTTTTCCTCAATTGTAAGTTGAGGATAATGATAACACCTACCTTGCAAATGAGATAATATTTGTAAAAAGTGCTTAGCACAGTGCCAGGCACATACCAAGTCCTATATAAATACATCTTCCCTTCCGTTGCTTGTTAGCAAATAACAGGCACTTATCAAATGCTTGCTGACTGACTGAATACATTCTAGCCAAAGGAGACAGTTTATGCTAATGCATAGACTCAAAAGTTTAAATGAGCAAAAGAATTATATGTACAAAACAATTAGAGAATAAAAGAATATAATTCACTATGAAAATGCACGGAGAATAATACACACAAGATGTATCTGCGTACCAGATTAATATAGACAAGCGTCATGAACAAGACTTAATTTAAGATGAATTTTGAAAGGATAAGCAGGTTCATCAAAACTATTTGATACGGACCAAAAAATAAAAGGAGATCAGAAATAGCTAAACTCAATATACCACGATATAATATACCCTAAAACATAATTTACTTATAAAAGAACCCCTATTTGCAACAAATTACTGGGAAAACTACAGTCAGTAAAAAATTGCATTTAGACTAACATCATGAATGATATAAAACAATAACGTTTAAATGAATAAATGTCTAAATTATTAAGGGTCATCTGATAAAAAAAAATCATAAGAAAACCAGCTGTTTCCTTTACAATTACAGTTAATGATTTCTTAACCAAAAAAGAGATAGAGGCTATTATAAAATATAAAATAAATGATTTCCATGAAAAGATTTGCAAAAGTTTCTGTACAAACAAAACTAACGCAACAAAGAAAGAAAGGAAGCTACTGATTGAGGGAAAAAAATCTTTGTATCAAATGCCTCAGATAATGCTCTAATATCCAAGACATATAGGCAGATATGAGAAATATAAGAAAAAAAGTAATCTCTCAACAAAGAAGAGGCCAGAGAATATGAACAGTTTCAAAGTAACAATTGCAAACTATTAAGAAACATATAAAAAGACTGCTTCTAATCTCTAATAATAAGAGAAATGAAAATCAAAGCAACTCTGAGGTTTTACTTCACATCTAACAAATTACTGAAGATGAAAAAGGAGAGGAAGAGTTGCTGTTTTAAGGACTATTTTAAGAAAGCACACTAATACTGTCTTGATGGAGCTGCAAATTGATCTGACCATTCTGGAAAAAGCAATTTGGAAATCATCTGAAGAAAGTGACACAATGTCCATTCTTTGTGAGCTGGAAGTTTCTTTGGTACACATATCACACAAGGATGTCAGTAACAAAAAGAAAATCCCCATATGCACCAAAGTATTTATTTTGTACTAGCTAAGAACTGGGAACAAAATAATTGGGGAAGGTAAAAGATTGTGGTTTATAAATGTAATAGAGTTATGACTGTGTTGTAAGAAATTCTGAATAGAGAAAAGCATGGGAAGACTTGTATGAATTAATACAAAATGAAATAATCAAAACAAGAAAAACAATATATGTGCTGACTACAATAATGGAAACGGAGAGAATAACAGCAACAACAACAAAAATCAAAATATTAAGAAAGATGACAAAAAAGATATCAATAAAAGGCATTTTGAAAAATTAAACAACAAAAAAAAGGGTTAGCAAAATTTGGAAACACAAAGAGGAGGGCACATGTTTCAGTCAAGTGGAGCAATATGAGCAAACTGTTCAAACATCCCCCTTTCATATGAAACTTTTCCAATACCAAGACTCCCCTAAGTCTTCTAATCAAACCAAATGGCCTCATTTCCCTCCTCCTTATACAGCATGATCTCAAGGCCCTTCACCAGTCAGGTCACCTTCCTCTCAAGCTTATCAATGTCCCTCCCATGTGTAACAACCAAGAATTCTCATAATACTCTAAATGCCTGTCAAAGGAAGAATGCATCAAACTGTCACCTCTCAAGTCTGAGGCACTAGTATACCCCTACTCCCTTACTACAGCAGCCCATGGCCCAGGAATAGAATAGCTTTTATTATTTTTTATTATTATTATTAATAATAATAATAATAATAATAAAATTATTATATTTTATTATTCCCAAATACCACTGATCACATATATCAAGTTTGTTGTGTACTAAAACCGACAAATTGTTTTCAGATGAACTGCTATCTATACTTTATTTTTTGAAGTATATTGTTTGAACCAAGTACAACATTTTACATTCATCCCTATTAAATTTTATATTATTAGATCTCTCATAATATTTTGAATTACCAAAATCTTTTGGAATCCTGACTCTCTCATCTACTGTGGGAGACAGCAGGATGTAGTGGAACCAGAACTAGCTCTGGTGTTAGAGCCTGGCCTCAAGTTGTCCTTCTGATGTTTGTGACCTGTGTGATCTGGGTAAAAATGTCCTTGTCTGTAAAATTAGGAGGCAGGACTAGATGGCCTCTGAGTTCCCTTCTGACTCTAAATCTATAAACCTACAATTCGTGTCAGCTCCTATCTGACCCAACTGTATTTCATCCGCAAATCTAGGAACTAAATCATTGATAAAAATGACAAAACATGTCTTAGGACAGAGCCTGGGGATAATTTACTACAAACTAACTTCTAAGATGACATGAAGTCATTACTAAGGAAATCAGACGGTTAACAAGCCTTTACTAAGTGACTACATATCAAGCAAGGCAGCTGCATAGCAAAGTGACTAACAGACTGGGCTGCAAGTCAAAAAGACCAACATTAAAATGCAGCCTTAGACATTTGCTAACTGTATGACCCTAAGCAACTCACTTACCCTCTATTTGCCTTAATCCACTGTAGAAGGAAATGGCAAAGTGCCTCAGTATCTAGAAGAAAACCCGATGGATAGTATGGTCCACAGGTTCACAAAGAGTCAGACATGACTGAGCAACTGAACAGTGAACGTGCCAGGAAGTGTTCTAAGTGCTAGGGACACAAAGAATGAAAAAAACAAACAAAAAAAAAAACCTAATGGAGAAGACAAGATGAAAGCAACTATGTACAAATAAAACATATACTAGATAAATTAGAGATAATCAACAGAGAGAAGGCCAATTAGCATTAAGGAGGATAAGTAAAGGCTTCTTAAAGATGTTGCAATTTTAGCTGGGACTTAGATGGAGTCAGGTAGGCCACATGATAGAGACAAGAATCATTCTAGTAAGGGGGACAGTCCATGAAATGACCACAGTAGGGAGATGGGGGATCCTAAGCACAGAACATCAAGTAAGCTAGGGTCACTGGATCACATAGTACATAAAGAGAGAAAGATAAATCATGAAGGACTTTGAAGACCAAACAGAAGATTCTACAGGTGATCCTATAAATGATAGCTATGAGTATCGATGACTATATGTGGCCATGAGCCCATTCAGAAGCCAACCACGTGTACTGATGCTGGCATGCACAACAACAAGCTAAAAGGGCCTAAAGTACAGACCAGTGTCATGACTTTAGTTTGGAGAGGCTCATAGACAGAAGGCTGACTAACAAGTGATGACACTTTCTTTATCCACAGAAACTCATGATATCATATGTTGAAGCAAGGTTTGTTGCAATCTGTGCCTGCAGGGAGCATACTCACACTTACGAAATCATGGACCTTGGAAGGAATCAAGTAAATGTGGCAACTGAAGGATGAAATGGAGTAGAAAATGCTAGAAGTAAGGAACTTTCCATTTGGAATGAAAATTACATGAACACACCTATTTTCAAAAATAGATCTTTTAAAACAGGTACAAGCAGGAAGATGGAGGTAAACTACTTACTGCCGTCCATGCACTTCTCTTGCAGCGAGAACATAGCCATCCATCACGGATGTCCTGAGAAGGAACGCCATAGCAACCTGTTTTTAAAAATCAGGCATATCCATGTGTTAGCTCATTGAGATCTTTAATACCTTTCATACACTTGAGCTATTAATGCAAAGCATTCAGAATGACCACATAAGTCTCTCCATTAGTTAGAATGGATGCTATTTACAGCAAAAATGATCAAATGCTTTCAGAAAGGCATTTGGTTCTCAGCCCTCATGGCAGAGGTTTTAAAGGCTACTGCAGCCCAAAGACTGAATGACTGAAAAGAAATATTAGTTCAAAGATCAGCTTCTGAAATGCTAATGAAAATATTTAAAAAACAATAGCACAATTTCTTAACTGTCAAAATTTAGTCATTTACCCTCTAATCTACCTCAGTGCATAGCTGATTTGAAATGCAGTAGTCTATTCTTTACAGTGTAAGACAGTCTACTGGATTAAATTAAAATGTAATAAAAGAAATAAAAGTTAGCTTTTATTCTAATTTTAGCAGATGTTGCTATCCATGGTTTCACCTAATAGATCATGGATAGCAAGTGCATAAAACAATACCCATTCAATGTTATTGATCAGCATTTCAAATTTACATTAGAGACCTAGGAATCTAATCCTTACCACTTACTATATGTGTCTCCTAACCTCTCAAAGACTACTTCTGCCCATCTGTAAAATGAGTGAGTTGGCTGAATGACCACTGAGGTTCTTTCTAGCAGCCACTTTCTGGCTCTACGTCTATGAAAACACAATTCACTAATCTTTCCAATTACATGAAAATCAAAACAGCTTTAGGTATATAGGAATTCTGACTACTTAAACAAAGTACAAATTCATCACACCCTCTAGGACCTGGGGAAGCAGGAGGAGAATTCTTTCTATGGCACCATGGAGAAAGAAACTTAGCCTGGAACACAACTGGCTCTCAACAGAAATAAAGAATAATTTCTTGTTAAGGAAATGACCAAGAAAAATCAATAAGACCGTATCAAAACTTGCTGAGTAATTGCCAATTTTAATAACTGAGAACTAAAGCGTAGAAAAAAACTACATTTTTCTGCAGAGATTGAAAATCCTATAAATTATTGAATAATCCACTTATTTACTTGCATGAACCTGTACACAACACTTTGCACAGGAAATGAGAAGACTTGTTCCATCCTCTTCAATGAAGGCATTAGATGGAGAATGTTCGGTGTTTTCCTCACTATAAATAAAACACATCTCTGGGATGAGTGGCTTAGTCTTTTCCAAGGCAGAAGTCACTTCATTGGATTTATTCTCCCATCGACAATAATTTTCTTCATTACTACTGTCTGGCTGAAAAATACAATGTTTACATTTCAATGAAAGGTAGTAAAATTTTCATTATCCCTCCTACTCTTCTATTCAGTAAGTGATTTATGAATCAAGCAATAAAACAATTAATAATGAATGCTTCAAAATTATAATGACCACGGTTGGCTTGAAAGAAGAGACAGGAGAAACCTCTCTACCTGTCTCATTACAGAGGTAGAGGAGATCATGCATAATGAACGCTGTCTATAATACTGACTTGTTGAGGCATATTCTTTGGGGAAAGA
Source organism: Phascolarctos cinereus (assembly GCF_003287225.1). Classification (NCBI taxonomy): domain Eukaryota; kingdom Metazoa; phylum Chordata; class Mammalia; order Diprotodontia; family Phascolarctidae; genus Phascolarctos; species Phascolarctos cinereus. The sequence goes on from NW_027555847.1 coordinate 118,090,084, forward strand.
AGTTAATATAGGACCAAATGAAATAAAATTTGTAAATTATTTCAACACGATGTCTAGCATATGGCAGGTCCTTAATAAATGTTTTGTTTCCATCCTTGATTTCTGGCAAGTGGAGGGAGGACACAATGGGAAATGTGAATGAGATAAAACAAAAGATGTGAAAACAATTTTTTTAAAAATACCTTCTGTTTTCACTTAGATCTCTACAACTCATATATATTCAAGAACCTTATCTAATTATTTCCGAGCATCTTCTACCTTGTGACAAAAGAAAGGAAAAAAAAAACTTTTGACAGTTGAAGAAATGAAAAAGTGAACCAGTAAGGGACACTGAATTTCAGAGAGGTTAGATGATTTCTCCCACACTTAGCGTATAAAGTCAGTGGCAAAATGAAGAGAAATAAAGCTTTTCTAATTGTGATATCTTGTACACATCACATATAAGTACAGTGTAAGCAAAATAATTCCCTTATTTAAGTTTAGAAGAGTAGCATATCATTTTTACACTCTGAAAATGTAAGTACAGAACCAATTTTTCAACATACAAGAAAAAAAAATTATGCCTTGAATGTTTCTCATATATTATTTATAAATATCATTTACCTATGAAAATGTGTCTTGAGTTAAATATCAATTACATATAACTCTGTTTTTTGTTATTTCAGAACTTCAGTTCCTACAAGGCAGAAACTGTCTGTTCAAGTTATATTGAATTATACCCCAAATGGGGTCACTTGAAAGGAGATGTTTAAAGTGTATTAAACCAATCAAGAAGTATTTACTGAGCACCTAGTGAGTCCATGACTTCAAATGTTTAAAGATGATGAAATAATACTAAAAATAATGGTTCAGAGTTAACACATATAATTTGAAAATTTCAAAATGACTATTATGAGCCTATTTTTAGCTTTTCAAACTTTTAGATGTTTAGGCTTCAGCTTCATATTTCCAAAAGAGAATAACTTTTGTTTTGGGGGGAGAGGGATTGGGGGAATTACAAAATTGGATAAGTACTGGCTGTTTGTTGAAATTTACTTAAGCCAGAAGATTCTTGTACATATTAATAGCCACATTGTGTGATGAGAAACTTTCATAGACTTGACTTTTCTCAGAAATGCCAGAATCTAAGACAACTCCCAATGACATGATGGAAAATGCTATCCACATCTAAAGAAAGAACTATGGAGTCTGAATGCAGATCAAAGCACACTATTTGATCTCATTTTCTTTTCTTGTTTTCTTTTCTTTCTTCTTCCTCAAGTTTCTTCCCATTGATTCTCATACTTCTTTACAACATGACTAATATGAAAATATGTTTAATATGAATGTATATGTAGAGCCTATATCAGACTGCATGCCATGATGGGGAGGGGGGAGGAGAAGGAAGGGGAGAAAAACTGAAAAGTCAAAAGCTTAAGGAAGTGAATGCTAAAAACTAAAAATAAACTTTTTAAAAATTTTTCAAATTTAATTAAGAAATTTTTTTAAAATTAGGAAATAATTGACATGGAAATGGACTCAAGTAGTTGTTTATCTACAGGAGTATGACATCCTCTATTCACCTTGCCTATATAATTAACAAATATCACCTTAATATTACCAAAATATTGTAAGTCCAAAGAAAAACAGATACTTTAATCACTATTTGGGTTCCTAAAACCTCTCTTACCTTATAGTAGGGCATTAGGAGAGTGCAAATAGCACAGTATGGTTCGAGTTTGGCAACAGCTGCATTGTACTCTTGCTCTGCCACAAAATTTGGTGCTTTGGTCTGCCAAAGGTAGACAAGAGGCTTGGCCCAGGATTCAGTTTCTTGCACTTCCTCTTCAACAGACGGAACCTCAGGCAATTCTTAAAGAAAAGAAACACCTAAAAATACTGGGTTCTTGCCAACTAGAGAAAATGGAGTTATATCTTAAATAGTAAGATCTGTAAGTGACATGAAATACCGATGCCATGCAGTAAGTTTAATTTTTCCTGTACTATCTATGTTAAATATCACATATCAATAGAGTAAGGGAGAATTTTACTACCTTCCTACCATTCCTTTCTATTTGGAGTAATTATAAAGACTACAAATCTTTACTTCCAAGTATTCAGTGAACCAATTTTTACAATCAAGCCACTGGGATGCTTAATATCAAAGTCAGCCCAGCATTCATTCCAAAACATATATGTCCATCAATCTTAAAGGGATACAAATATACTTAAACTATACAGACATACAAATATGGGGGAAAGGGAGCATATACATGACTTTGCCAGAAAGGCCAGGAAAAGTTCATCAAGTCAAGTCAACAAGCATTTAATATGTGTCTACTATGTACCAGGCACTGTGCAAAGTGCTGGGGGTACAAAGTGCAGCAAAAATCACTCCTCACTCTTTAGAAGCTCACAATCCAATGGAGGAGACAACATGCAAACAACTACGAACTGTGTATAAGCCACATACAAGATGATGAGAGGTGATCTTGGAGGGAAGGAGCTTGAATTAGGAGTACCAGGAAAGGTTTCTTGCAGAACTTGGGACTTTGACTGAATGAAAGAAACTGGAGGAATCCTGGAGACAGAAATGAGCAAGGGAGGACATTCCAGAGTACCCAGGGTCTGGAGAGGGAGTGTCTTGTATGGAGAACACCAAGGGGGCTATAGTCACTGTATTATAGAATAGTCAGAGAGGAAGAACAACATGTAAGAAGACTGGAAAGGCAGCAAACGGCTGGGTTATGAAGGGCTTTAAAAGACAGAGGATTTTATTTTTCATCCTGGAGATAACAAAGAGCAATTCACTGAATTTCACCAAATAGGAAGGTGATCAGCCATGGACTGTGATGGCAATCAGTCTAATTCACAAAGCATGAAGTCAATGTCTGCTATGCACAAAAAAACTAAGGTGCTAGAAAAGACAGAAAATTTACCTCTTTGCCTTCACAGAGTAAGTAGGAAGTTATGGTGCACACATAGAGGTAACAGAGAAAACAATTTCAGCACTATTAATGTTTGGTGCTATTAGGAGTTCTAAAATTCTAATTGGCAGATTCTTCAACCAACATAAAACCACAGATGTTATGAAATATTTGTAAGGTCCTCAGCAACTAGTAGAAATCTTTCACAGTCCCTCTATTCAACATCCATACTATTGATTAAACTGACCTGATAGCTTAAGAAGTAGTCATTTCATCAATGGAAAAGACTGGTAGGAGGACAGATATAACCAAAAAGTTTTTAACAAACTCAATGAAAATGGAAAGTCTATGATCGTAAATACAATTATAAAGTAGAAAAGTAACTAGAATTTTTACCTTATAATCAAGATATTTTAGACATCAACTAGACCAACTTGCTGCCCCATGGAGGAATCCCTTATATAACAGATCCCACATACTAGGAATTCAAACATTCAAAAAATATCAGTTAATTGACCAACAAATATCTGTGGAATTGAAATGGGTAACTTTTATAAGCTCACACATTACAACTTCAACAAACAATACATGTGTGCTAACTACTTCAAAGTATACCAAGCAACTTTTCTGGCAATTCAATGTGACCTCAAGAGGTCACAAATGGGTAGAGTCTAAAAGCAGTATACTTTGAGAGCCCACTATTCAAATTAAAACTTTAAAGGCTATAAATAAAGCACCTAAAATCACATTTTTAACCTTTTACATGTATCTATTAACTTGGCTTTATACATTTAACTACATTTGTATGTACATATATTTTCTTTGTTATTGAAAGCAATTTTAGACATAGTATGCGGATTTTAAGCAACACCTACACTGGAGTGCACAGGCCCTACGCAATGTACAGATTATAGAAGAGATCAGGGATTGGCTAGCAGTCCAGCTGGGACTAGAAAACTGAACATTTAAATACCATTATACTATAAAATAAGACTAGAAAAGTAGTTAAAGATTGTCTTCTTAGATATGAGAGAAAACACAATGATGTCTTGGTCTTTTAGATTAACAAAGTCTATGAGATTTTGTTTCATTCCACAGGCAATAAAGAGACATGACTGAAGTATCTGTGGTAGCTCTGGAATGGTCAAACATCTTTATTAGTAAGATTATTTTAGGAGGGAGGGAAAAATGGCTTAGAGAGGGGAAGAAACAAAAGAAAGGGAGAGCAGGCCTGAGGCCATTGCTATAGCACAAATAAAAAGCAGTAAGAACTTGAATTGAAGCATGTAAGGTAGAAGACTAATAACTTAGAAATTCAATGAACATGGAGGGCAAAGAGAGGAGGAAGAGTCAGAGATGATTCAGAGATAAGGGTGACTTGGCAGGATCATGTCAGAAACAATTAAGTTCAAAGGAAGATTAAGATTTGGGAGGGGAAACTGTTCAGTTGGGTTTTTGATGTGTGGAATTTGCAGTTCCACTGTAATATCCAAATGGGGATAGCCAAGAGGTATCTGTACAGCACAACAGCTGGAGGAGAGATATGGTCTATATTAAATGGATTTACAAGCCATAGAAAAAATAACTGATGTTTATGAAGTAGATGGATTTGATGTGGATACAAATAGTACCCTAAGGGTTAAGAGAATATTAAAGCTGCTTTTCCAGTACTTCCAGAAACTTCAACTTATTCTATAACTAGAAAGATGTCCTACAGTCCTTTCCCCCTTACCTGGAACCAGTACCAAAAGAATTGCTTTCGTGTCCCTTATCCTATATTCCCCCTGTTCTTTAATTTTTAACCTGTGTCTTCATGTCCTGTTTAAATCCTTAAACCCTTTCATCCTATGTCATGAAATCCTTCCTTGACCTGTTTCTAATCTTTAACACCCATAAAAACTTCTAAAACTATCTTATAAGCAACCCGCTTCTTTATCCTGTCCTTATAAAACAAGTCCCTCTCACTCTTTAAGTAGCTAGTCATCCTTCTTGGTTAGCCAGCTGCTTTTGCATCAATAAAGCTCCCAATGGATACAGAGTGAATTCTTTCACACCTAATACCAGCTCTCCCAACTGTAAATCTCAACAGATTCACTGATTTAATCCAAAACAACAAGCATTTACTAAATACCTATTACCAGCAAAGCACTCAGCTAGATGCTGGAATTTTAAAGACAGTAGAAATATATCAAGATGCTTGGAGTCTATGGGGGGAATATAAAATGTAAGGACAGAGGGAGTCCATGATTATTTGAGGAGGAGGGAGAGAGCACTAGCAAGCGGATGGGGGTAGAGGAACCCAAAGGAAAGCTTCCTGTAAGACTAGGAATACCATGTGAGCTTTGAAGGAAGTCAGGCATTCTAAGAGACAGAGATGAAGAGGGAGCATATTCCAGAGACTGAGAATTATTTAGGCTGGAATGCAGACTGCTCTTAGAGAAATAAAAATAAATAAACTGAAAAGTGGGCTGGAGCCAGGTATTACAAGATGGGAGATTGGGGGGGGGATTAGAAAAGAGGACTACTTACAAGAAAACTAGTGTGGATACAGAGAAGTTTGAAGGTGAGGAAAGGCAATATTTCACAAGATATATGACTTCAATCTCTTCAGTGAAATGGATGAGGTTTCCAAGACGAGCTTATGGATAGTGGGAAGACTGGAAGAGCTGTTGCAGTGGGTCTGTCAACCGGAGATGAACATAATGCAAAGACTGCTATGTGGCAGAAAAATGACTTGTTGATTTGAATACATAAAAAGCAGCAGTTCCAAATTTCCTCCACTAGGAGCAGCCATTCATTAGGACATTATACAGGTGATTTCTACATTGAGTTGCAGCAGATGACCTAATTCTATTATTTTATGAATAATATTAACCCTAAAAAAACTCATTCTCGTGAAATTTTGATCATAATCCAGATTGTTCTATAATTCATCGTTAATTTTGGCCTTTTTGCTTCCAAAACTTTGATTTACATTATTACTGTGATTTTCCATGTGAATTTCTATATTTTATAAATCCATTGCCTCAAAACATTAAAGAATCACTTTTCCCTAGACAAATTAATCCTTTACTCTAGTATCCTTTCTCACCCATTAGCTATCACCTTTCTAAATCTAAAGAAATACCATTCTCTCCTCTTCCTACAAGAATGTCTTACTTCTCTAATTTCATTTCTATTTAGTCAGACCTTCTCTTATTCATTATGGGGGGGCGGGGAAGATGAGATTTATTTTTCTTCTGGAGCACTGAACCTGCAAATTTCATTTATTTCCTTAATTTTTTTAGCTAAGCTTTTTCTCCCTAAAATATTTACTGTAGTTTCCAAAACACATAATTATCTCACTACATAATATAATTTACAAAATATTATGGAATAAAGATATACCATACTGCTTTAAAGTTTGTGAAGTTATTTTTTTTAATCAAATTAGTTTTTATAACATCTCTATGAGGTAGGCAGGCAAGGGGACAATTAAGCATATAAGCGAAGGATAATGAGGATATTTAATGAATGGCAAAACATTCTCTAACATTTCATTTTCTTGGATATAATCATCCTTATATTAAAAGCTTGGGGCAATCACGCTAAACATTGTCACTTATTTCAGAATCAGGAGAGAAAAAGTGGAATGAGATACAGTTCTTGAGGAAACTTTATGCTATCTTCCAAAAATCCAAGGATTATAATTCAGCACCATAGCTACTCCCTCAATCAAGGCAGATTACAAACCCCTCTTGGTCTTAGTATATAATCTTTATGAATTTTTGTAGCAAGAAAAAAATTCATTGCCCTGTGTCTAACTTTCTAGTGATGAGAATTTGCGACATAGTCACTGAGCTAGAAGTGGAAGTCTTGCCAGCTTGGCAGCACCTACTACATCTTGTATTTCACCAGCATAGCCTTTAGGGCATCAGAGTATGTCTTGTGACAAGATTTTTGTTAATGTGAAGAGGAGAGTGATTCTGGGTTCTTTCCCTTTCTGGCATATATCTTTAGAAATTGCAAGGACAGAAGGAAGGAAGAAAGGAAGGAAGGATGAATGGATGGATGGATGGATTGGAGGTAAGGAAACAAACATTTAGTGAGGTACTATGTAACAGGCACTTTACAAAGCACTCAACAAATGAAATTCGATTTCATCCTCACAACAGCCCTCTGAGGTAGGTGCTATTATGATCCTCATTTGACAATTAAAGAAACTGTGTCAAAGAGAGGTTGTGATTTGCCAAATGTCACACAGCCAGCTAGTAAGTGTTATAGGCCATTACTGATCTCTAGTCTTCCTGACTCTAGGCCTAGAACTCTATCCACTGCACAATCTACCTGCCCCTGCAGCCAATAACTTTGTTAAATATTCTTTAATAAAATCACCCTTTCAGCTGCATCAAATTAACCAGCAGTGTATGAAGACAGCCCCAGATGCAGAGGGGGAAGAAGCATGAATTACAAAAGTTGTATTTTTAAAAATAGCTTCACATGGGCAATGATAACAAGTCAATGACTAAAGAAAATTCATGTGGGTACCATGCAACTCTTAGTAAAATGCTCTTCCCATTCAAGTTACGATCCTTAAGCAAAAACTACAATATGATTCAATAACAAAAATGCATTCTTTCTATCTAAATCCTGTCACTAGACTACAACTGCTACAAAGGGGAATCCACTCATTTGTAAGCAAATGGTAATTTGTGACATCATTTCCCCACTTTAAGTCCCTTTCTTAAAGATAAAAGCCTAGAACTTCACTCTTAGGATAATAGTCAAATTCCTCTGGAGATAAACACACAGGAGGCAGAAAATACAAGTTACAAGTCAAGAAGGAGCATCAACTTGAAAGAGACATACCACATCTGCTCTTGACACAGGACACTCCATATGAACAATATTCTCTTCATAAAAGCAAAATTAGAATCTCACTGACATGAGATGTCACATCAGCAGTGAGAGGTTAAAGCAGTAATCTTAAAAAGCTTAGGTCACCATTTTCTAGCATGATGATCAACAAGTATCCTCACAAACACTAATCCCACAGGGAAAACTCTGAAAACCTAAGGCACTTTCAGAAGCAAAGTCCAGTCTACCAAACTGTGTCGATCATACAACTGCCATTGTGGTTGCCATTATCTTGATCAAGGCTATATCCCATCTCTTGAAAAATGTTTCAATTCATTGCACATATAATAACCTATATCAAATTGCTTACCATCTTAGGAAAGGAGGGAGAAAATCTGGAACTCAAATTTTTAGGGAAAAAATGAACATTTTCCCTATTTGGGAAAATAGGTAAAGAAGGAGTATTACCAAATTCTTTTTATGATGCAAATATGGTGTTCATACCGTAACCAGGAAGAGTCAAAAAAATAGAGAAAGAAAATTATAGACAATTTCTGTAATGAATATGGATGTAAAAATTTTAAACAAAATATTAGCAAATAGATTACAACAACTTATCACAAAAATAATACACTATGACCTGGTAGGATTTATACCAGGAATGCAGGGTTGGTTCAATATTAGGAAAACTATCAGCATAATTGAGCATATCAACAACAAAACCAACAGAAACCACATGATCATCTCAATAGATGCAGAAAAAGCTTTTGATAAAATACAACACCCATTTCTATTAAAAACACTAGAAACCATAGGTATAAATGGAGTCTTCCTTAAAACAATAAAAAGCATCTATCTAAAACCTTCAGCAAGCATTATATGTAATGGGGACAAGCTAGAAGCATTTCCAATAAGATCGGGGGTGAAACAAGGATGTCCACTATTACCATTGTTATTCAATATTGTACTGGAAACCTTAGCTCCAGCAATACAAGAAGAAAAAGAAATTGAAGGTATTAGAATAGGCAAAGAAGAAACAAGGCTATCCCTCTTTACATGATGATATACTTAGAGAATCCGAGAGAATCAAGTAAAAAACTACTTGAAATAATAAACAACTTTAGCAAAGTAGCAGGCTATAAAATAAACCCACATAAATCATCGCATTTCTATATATTACAAAGCCAACAGCAAGAGATAAAAGAGAAATCCATTTAAACTTACTGTAGACATTATAAAATATTTAGGAGTCTACCTACCAAACAAACCCAGGAACTCTATGAACACAATTACAAAACACTTTTCACACAAATAAAATCAGATCTAAATAATTGGAAAAACATCAGTTGCTCATGGGTAGGCCAGCTAATATAATAAAAATGACAATCCTACCTAAGCTAATTTACTTATTCAGTGCCATACCAATCAAACTACCAAAAAATTATTTTATAGAGTTAGAAAAAATAATAACAAGATTCATTTGGAAAAACAAAAGGTCCAGAATATCAAAGGAACTAATGAAAAGAAATGCAGGGGAAGGTGGCCTAGCAATTCCAGATCTTAAATTGTATTATAAAGCAGCAATCATCAAAACTGCTTGGTACTGGCTAAGAAATAGAGGTGGATCAGTGGAATAGGTTAAATATGCAAGACACAGTAGTCAATGACTACAGTAATCTATTATTTGATAAACCAAAGACCCAGCTTCTGGGATAAGAACCCACTCTTTGAAAAAACTGCTGGGAAAACTGGAAAAAGTATGGCAGAAACTAGGCATAGACCCAAATCTCACACATATACCAAAATAAAGTCAAAATGGGTTCATGATTAGATATAAAGGTTGATACTATAAGCAAACTGGAAGAACAAGGAATAGTTTACCTATCAGATCTGCGGAAAACAGAAGAATTCATGACCAAACAGGAGATAGAGAACATTATGGAAAGCAAAATAGATAATTTTGATTACATTAAATTGAAAAGTTTTTGCACAAACAAAGCCAATGCAACTAAGATTAGAAGGAAGGTAGAAAATTGGGAAAGAATTTTTACAACCAGTCTCTCTGACAAGGGCCTCACTTCTAAAATATATAGAGAATTAAGACAAATTTATAAGAATACAAGCCATTTCCCAATTGATAAATGGTCAACGGATATGAACAGACAGTTCTCAGATGAAGAAATTCAAGCCATCTATAGTCATATGAAAAAATGCTCAAATCATTATTGCTTAAATTGATTAAATCATTATTAATCAAAACAACTCTGAGGTACCACATCACACCTATCAGATTGGCCAACATGACAAAAAAGGAAAATGATAAACGTTGGAGAAGATATGGGAAAATTGGAACACTGATTTATTGTTGGTGGAGTTGTGAAATGATCTAACCATTTTGGAGAACAATTTGGAACTATGCCCAATGGGCTATAAAAATGTGCATACCCTCTGACCCAGTGATAGCACTTCTAGGGCTATATCCCAAAGAGATCATAAAAATTGGGAAAGGACCCACATGTACAAAAATATTCATAGCAGCTCTGTTTGTAGTGGCAAAGAATTGGAAATTGAGAGGATGGCCATCAATTGGGGAATGGCTGAGCAAGTTGGGGTATATGAGTGTAATGGAATACTATTGTGCAATAAGAAATGATGAACAGGCTGACTTCAGAAACACCTGGAAAGCCTTGTATGGGCTGATGCTGGCTGAAGTGAGCAGAACCAAGAGAACATTGTACACAATAACAGCCACATTGTGCGATGACTAATGTTGATCAACTTAACCCTTCTCAGCAATACATGGATCTAAGACATCTCCAGAGGCCTTGCGATGGAAAATGCTACCCACATCCAAAGAACAAACTATGGAAGTTGAATAGCTATCATTTTTTTTCTCTTCTGTTGAGTTTTATTTCCTCTTTCTGATTGTTCCTCCTATTGGTTTTAATTTTTACTTAAAACATCACTAATGTGAAAATATGTTTAATAGGAATGTAAACGTATAACCTATACAGATTGTGCACCATCTTGAGAAGGGTGGTGGGAAAGAAAGGGGAGAAAAATTTTAAACTCAAAAGCATATGGAAGTGATTGTTGATAAATCAAAATAAATTAATAAAATTTCTTTTAAAATTATTTTTACACGTAATTGGAAAAACGTAAAATACTATTTTAAAAAAGACTATATCCCATCTCGTAAAAGGAAAAAAAAACTTATTTTCTGCTTACAAAGGGGCTACTCAACTTAAGAAATAGAGATGAGTCACTAATTTTACATGATCCTTTTGATTAATTAAGTTTACACTTTCTCACTTCAGGTAGAATTCAGAACAGAAGAATGCCAAATCATTGTAAACTACTGAAGTGACATTATTCTATAGGTAATATTCTACCCTTCATCCTCTACTCTGACAAAATGAACATTAATAAAATTGTGTCTAAAATAACATCCTCCAAATTACAAATTGTTTTATTATATATGAAGTTCTCGATAGAAAATAAAAGGAACAACCCATAGTTTTACATAAAAATCACATGTCATTTCAAAGATGGAATTACTAAATGGTACTCAGAAGAACTGCTAATATAGCATTAATAACTATATTGAAAACAAGTAAAAAAGACAACAAACATATATGAACAAAATAGATCAGGAGATACAAAAGTAATGATTATTATTAATTTCTTATATTTATATATTTTTTCCAATCAAAATATTAAGACTCTATGGATTTCTTTGCTATTCAAGTCTAAATTACTGGTGTTTTGGTTACCTTGATTGTTGTTGTTATTATTGTTTTTCAGTTCTGTCTGACTCTACATGACCTCCTGGACTTTTCCCAGGGGCTTTTCTTGGCATTCAAGTCTAAATTATGTTTCTGGATAATTTTACACAATTTAAATAAAAATATTTTCAAAATATGCTTATAATACTTTGATCATATTTTTACTGCTCTTCTTTATTTCGCTAATATTAATCTAAAATAAAAGGAAGAAAAATCAAGGTAGAATCACTAACTTGGACTTTCAAGAAAAGAAGGAAAAGGCCTAAGAAGTCAAGTGAAAAAAAAAATTAAAAATAAAATATTTGCAGACAGTTAAATATCATGGCCCAAACAGGATTAAGTGAACAACATAAGAATGAAGAATGATCCCAAAATTAAATCTACTTTAAAAGCTTGTGACAATTATTTAAACACCTAACATGCTCTCTTTGAATAAATTTTGCTTAGTTAAAGTAGAATTCTTAGAAAGCAAACACTGGGGCCATTTGTAGAAGGGCTTGCTTGATGCCAGTACTTTGTGATCCAGCCTAGCAGATGCGAAAATCCATAGACTATGAGACAGTACAATTGTGTTTTCCCAATCACAACAATGATTTTGCTGCTTGGGGTTATGTCCCATTCTCTGCTATGAAAAACACAGCACTATCTGTTGTTTTTCAGGTACTTGAGAAAAATCTCAGTCTTGGGAGATATTATATATGGTTTCAAATGTCCGGGAGGAAATAAAGGGGGAAAATAAGTCACTCACATAGAAAAGAAGTTTCTGCATAAGAACTTTAGTCTGCAAAGTAGATTTCCAATACTGTATTTCTCTTCTTTCTTTTTACACCAATATTTCAGAAATTATAGCCTACATTCAAAGTTTCAAAAAGCATTCTTGATTAAATCATTTTTAAAAAATATGGGTTTTAGTATGATACCTTAGTTGGGTTAAGATAGTATTCAGGAAAAAAATGAAGTCAATTTCTACAGAGTCTTCCATTAATGTACATGTAGGTATCCATGGAAAAGTATATTTTATCTGAATCTTAAATTTCCGCAGGTAGTAAAAACTAGATAAAGTCTACAACATTTGGAAAAACAATCAGATGGACCTATTCTTGTTATATAACAGAAATTTCATAACTTAATAAAAGTGTCCAAAAAAATCCAAACTTCTTTCTGATACCTTCTGTAGAAATTGTAGTAAGAATAGAAGCATTCCAAAAATTTACCTTTAATATTTTGAGATACAAAATATAAAGGGAGGAAGGAAGGAAACAGCATTTATTAAGAATTTACTACGTACAAGGCACTGCGAAAATCTCTGGGGGTAAAAATACAAAAAAAAAAAAAAAGAAACAGCCTCTGCCCTGTAGGAGCTTACATTCTGATGAAGAAAGAGAACATGTTAAAAAAAAAAACTTGAAAGGGGAAAGGTGGAAAGAAGGGAATGAAGATATCTTATGGGCACAGGGTATGCTTTTGAAGTCTAGAAGCCAAGAACGGGGTCTGAAGGATAAAAGTAGTCTGGGACCCTCCAGGAAATGGAGGCTCCAGGAAGAACTTCCAAATACTTCAAGAAGACTGATGTTTCATGCTGAGAAGTCCACAGGGGTGGGTCGATATTCCAGGGTGAGGAGAATCAAGGGACTGAGGGAAATTCCATGAAAATACAGCACAAGTCAGAAAACAAGGAGCCAGGAACAAAGTGAGGGAGGGAAAGATTAGGCAGTACCTTCACAACCAGATTAAAAGTTCCTTGAGGACAGTTGTGATGTCTTACACATCTATGTATCCCCCATACTGTCAAGCACAGTGCACTATACATTATGGAAATGCAATGACTATGTGGATTTGATGTGACAAGAGCAGTAATTCAAGAGCACTTTTATACCTCAGTAATCAAACTACATACATTTGGGAAATGGATTTGAATGAGGAAGTCCCAGGATTTCATACTGCTTTTAAATTCTATTTTTACTTGCAATCCCATTGGACTTCAGATTTGCACAACTATCTCATCCTATATAACTGGAAGCAACGACTCTTTAAGGGCTAAAGTGAAATGCCAAATCAGTGATTTTGAAACATCGCTGATGAGGAAAAGAAGAAACTCTACACAGGATTGGAAGAGACTACATTCACCCTTACACAATGAAAATGAGGACATCCCAGCATCATGACTTTCTGGAATATCCTGCATTGGTTTTTAATGATTATTTTCAAACTGAAGATATAGAGCTTTGAAATTTATAAAATACTTTTTTTTAAATGACCCTACAAGGCAATAAGAAAAATTCACATGAAGAGGGTGCGGAGTCCAAATATTATAACACTGAATTTTTCATAAAACAGAATGAGGCTCCTAGAGGTTGATAACATGACCAAAGTCACAAAGCTAGCAAGTGTCAAAAATAAGATTTGTTCCCAGGTACAGCTATGGATGCAAAGATAGTATATTTATCAAGTTTGGAGAGGATATGAAGGTTGGAAGGAGTCAGGAGATAGATTGTCTCATGCAAGGTTTAGCAAAGCTAATGTTGCTGGATCATAGAGTACTTAAGAAGCATAAAGAATAAGAATATTGTATAAAGATAAGAAGGGACTTGTCTGTGAAGGTACTGAAAAGTCGGAAGATCTTATATTTGACGCTAGAGGTAATAATAGGAAGGCACTGGAGTTTACTGATATCGGCAGATGTGTGGTTTCGGAAGATCACTTTGACAGCTGAATGGAGAATGGACTGGAGTTGGGAGAGACTCATAGCTAGAATACCAACCAAAAAACTACTGCAACAGTTCAGGCATGAGGTGGGAAGAGCCTACCCAAGGGCGGCGGCTGCACGAGGAAAAAGAATGTGATGTACAGAAAATAAACTTGTGAAGGTAGCAATGACAAGACTTGGCAACAGACCGGACAAGTGGAGCACTAGGCAGTGTACTGACAGGGAGTGAGGAGCTGAAAATGACACCAAGGTTGTGACACCAAAAGAATCATGGTGCCTTCAACAATAACAGGAAGGTTTGGCAGAAGGAAGTGTTTGAGGGAAAAAATAAACAGTTCTTTTTTGGTCATGGTGATTTTGTGATGCCTAAAATTCAGCTTGTCCAAAAGATGGTTGTTAACTCCAAGACTGGAACTAAGGAGATAAATTAGGGCTGTATGTATAAATACATAAACTATCCTCCATAGAGAGGAAACCTGAACCAACTGGAGCTGATGAGATCACCAAGGCATAGGACAGAGGTAGGGGAGAAGAGAAAAGGGTCTAGGACAGGGCCTTGGAGTACACCACAGTTAGTGCGTATGACCTGCATGAAGAACCAGGAGGGCTGTCATGAAACCTAGAGAGAAGAAGATTAATGCCAGGCAATGGATAGAGGCCAAGAAGGATGATGATCTAAAAAAGATGTAGAGATTTGAAAACTAAAATATCACTGGTGACCTTGGACAGACCATTTCAATATCATAATTATAACAATAACAACCACTACTACTACTACTACTACTACTACTACTACTACTACTACTACTACTACTACTACTACTACTCCTACCACCATTTATATTGTGATTACTATGTGCCACGCACTATGTGAGGTGCTTTACAATTATTATCTCATATGATCTTCACAACAATCCTGGGAGGTGCCATTAATATCTCCATTTTACATACGAGGAAACTGCCTTGCCCAAGTACACATAGGTAGTAAGAGTCTGAGGCTGGATTTTAACTTGGCTCTGCCTGGAAAGACTTGCATGGTCTGCTGCTGAGTGAACTAAGCAGAACCTAGAGAACGTTCTACACAATAACAGACACATTTGTGCAATGACTAATATTAACAAACTTAACCCTACTCAGCAATATGAGGATCTAAGACATCTCCAAAGGACTCATGATGGAAAATGCTATGTACATCCAAAGAAAGGACAATGGAGTTTGAATGCAGATCGAAGCATACTATTTGCTATTTTTTTTCTCCTGTTAAGTTTTGTTTCCTCTTTCTGGTGGTTCCTCCTATTGGTTTGAATTCTTACTTACAACATCAGTAATGTGAAAATATGTTTAATAGCAATGTATATGTACAGCCTATATGAGATTGTGCGCCATCTTGGAGAGCGTGGTGAGGAAGAAGGAGGAGAAAAATTTTAAACTCAAAAGCATATAGAAATAAATTAATAAAAAATTTTAAAAAATAAAAATTTTTAAATAGCAAACAGTGGAGTCAAAATGGCAGAGTAGCAGGAATGTCTCCAACCAAAAGAAAAAAAAAATCCTCCAAATACATCTAGAAAACATACCAGACTGAATCCAGATGAGGAAATTCAAGAAAAATTAACAGAGAGTCATTTTTCCTAACTAAGTCAGTATAGGGTAACAGAAAGGAAAGAGGACCCTGGAGAGAAATATAGTAAGGAGCATTCCATGCTGGTAGGCTGGGATAGGGCAAGATATGGTTCCAAACCTAGAGCAGGACACTGGAACCTCACAGAAGCTGTGGGAACAGGTCCCAGAAACAGGGAGGACTGAAGAGGGGAACTGCTCCCAAGGATAAACCGTGTACCAAGCAAGAAACTAATCAAAAGAGAGAAAAATAAATAAATATATTCAAGCATTTTGAGCTGAGTAGAGAAATACATTTCAATCAACAGGAAAATAGGAGGGAAAAGAGAGAGAATTAGAGCAAAGGTACATTAAGCAAATATAAATAAAACAAAGTCTAACTAAGGATGTACAAAAAATATTTATATTCTACCTCTTTCTGAGGTAGAAAAGAATGAGAATCTCAAGGGGTGCCGAAGAACTGGAGAAAGGGCTTAACAAATCATGGTTCAAATAGATGCATGTGTTGGAAGAGTATTATGCCAACAGAAATAATGAAGGGGATTTTTTCAGAGAAACCAGAGAAGACTTAAATAACTAATGGATAATGAAGTGAAGAGAAGCAAGACAACAATTTCTACAATTACAGCAATATGGGAAAGAAAAAATTTTTGAAAAATTTAAAAACTCTGATCAGTATAATGCTCTATCACAATTCCAGACACACACACATGCACATACTCACACTAGTATAAGCATGTATGTGTATATGTATGCACACACACACACACACACACACACACACACACACACACACACACACATATATATATATATATATATATATATATACACACACACACACACACACGAACACAGGGCAGCTGGTGGTGCAGTGAATAGAGTACTGGCCTGACTGAGGTCAGGAAATCAGGAAGACCTGAGTTCAAAAGTGACCTCAGACATTTACTAGTTGTGTGACCTCGGGCAAGTCAATTAACCCTGTTTGCCACTCCAATATCTTTACCAAGTAAACCCTAAAAAGAGTCACAAAGAGTGGGACGTGACTAAAAGGACTAAAAAACACGTAATATGTATATGCATGTATACATGTATACATATATATGTATGTAAACTTGGAGAGTATAGAAAGTTTTCTTTTTGTACTTGACTATACATGTTTGGAACAGTGATTTTATTTTTCTTTTCTTCTCAACTGGAGAAGTAGGTAGAAAAAACAGATTTTTCAGATTTAAAAAAAAAAAACTAATTTAAAAACTACAAGCCAATAAGAGAAGAGAAATTGGAGGCTCTGATATAAATGGCCTTCTCAAGGAGAGTAGCCAAAAAGAGAAAGAGAACTATAGAATGATAATTAGAAAGGATGCTAGAATAAAGTTAAAAATTTTTAAAGGATGGGGAAAACACAGGCACAATGAAATTTTTTTAACTCACAAACATATTTTCATATCAAACAAATATAAGAACTCCAACAATGAATAAAAAAATAATACTCCCTTCCTCAATAAGGGAGATGTCAAGATTGTCTATTCCTGTAAAGCTACAAAAATTTTAACTTAAAAGTTAAAGTTCAATGGCTTTGGCAAAATAGCAATTTAAAAATTAAACTCACAGAAATCATCAGAGTTTCTATTCAGTACTAGAACACACACAGACACACACAAAGACACAGACACAGACACACACACGGAGCAAACTATAGGGATAAATTATTCAAAATAACAATAAAATAACTAAGTATTTATATAGCACATTAAAGTTTGAAAAGCAATTAAACAATTATTATCTCATTTAATTCTCACAACAACCCTGTGGAAGTAGGTGCTATTATCCTTTTTTCAGATAACACACTGAGTTAGATAGACATTAAGACACACATTCAAGGACACATATCTAGTAAGTGCCTGAACTTGGATTTGAACTTGTCTTCCCAACTCTAAGAAGGATTTCTTTCATCTTATTATTGTTCCTTCCTATTATTCTTTATCTAGTCTGCTCCTCTTCAGCTTTTTTGTTCTTTTATCAGTTGCAAATAGCTTTAATTATTACTTTTTTAATAGGATAATTTGAGGTCTAGAAATTCTCTTCACTCATCATTGCAACTCACCTCCCTGGCATTATCTCCCCTTTTTCTTGATCTTTGTTCCAAAGAACTACTGTTTTGTTGATATTTAAAACCCTTGGGAAAGGAAACTCATAACTTTTTTCTTAAATTAGAAGAAAATCAGACCAATTACATTTCACGACAACAATTAGGGGGAGAATTCTTCAGCCCACAAAGAATAAGGATGATAAAAAGTTAATAATTGATTAAAACAGATATGAAAAGTACACAAAAACAAACTTTTTTTTTACATCCACAAAACTGACACAAAAAGTATAAGACGGGAAGATGACAATTAGGGGAAAACTCTTTACATCAAATATCACTGATAAAGGTCTTGATATCCTAGACATATAATTCACAAGAATGTAAAAAAGTGAGCCATTTGTTCATCAATGGATACTTAAAGAATATGAACAAACCAAACTCAAAAAGGAGAATTTCAAGCAATGAAAAGCCATATTCTAAAAAAAATTTTCACATCGCTAATATTAAGAGAAATGCAAAACAAAATAAGCCTCGGGTTCCACCTCACATCCAATAATTGGCAATAATGCCAACAGGTGGAAACAGGCAATATTGGAAGTGCTGCAGAAAGACAGGTACATTAATATACTAACCATGAGACAGTGAATTGCTCCAACAATTCTCAAAAGCAATCTGTAATTATGCTACAAAACAACTAAAATATTTGTACCCTTTAACTCATGAATACCTCTGCTAGGCATTTACATAAAGGAGACCAATGATCATATAAGTTTCCAATATACCAAAATATATACAAAACCACTTTTTGTAGTAGCCAAGCACCATAAATACAGTAGATGTCCACTGAATAAAGAAAAGCTAAGTAAATTGTGGTAAACGTATCTAATAAAATATTACTTTTTTATAAGAAACTATAAATATGAAGAATACAAAGAAGCACAAAAAAAACTTAAATTTACTGATTCAAAGGAAAATAAACAGAACTATGAAAATAATACACACAAGAAGCATTACAATGTTAATTAAGAAAATAACAGGGGGAGGGGGGAAGGTCACAACTGACAACTGTGAAATTATAATGACCAAGCTTTGTCCCAAATAAATATATCAGAATACACCTTCCTTCTTTGTAGAAAAAAGAAACAGTGGATAAGGAACGCTGTGTAACAGTATTAACGGTACTAAACTGCTTTTTTCACATTCTTTTTTATTCTGTGTTATAAGGGATAGTTTGCTTGGTAGGAAATGACAGAACGATATAATTAAAAATGAAAGTGACATAAAAACAAAAAATATCAATTTATTTAACAACAGGACAAGTCTAGTCCAAAACAAATAACCTATGCAGATACTCAGAACATATAATACCAAAATTACTCTATACAACAATAAAACAAGGCAAATAATTGGACAAATAGTCATTGTTTTTTAGTTGGTCTGAATACAATAACATTATGATACTACTGAAATTAATTTTTATATGGTGCTATAGGAATCAAAAGAAGTGGCTAAGTGGCTGGGCCTGGAGTCAGGAAGACTTGAGGTCAAATTTGGCCTCCAGACACTTACTAGCTATGGGACCCTGGATAAGTGACTTAACCTCTGAAGAAGGAAATGGCAAACTACTCCAATATCTTTGCCAAGAAAACCCCATAAACAGTACAGCCAACAGGGTTATAAAAAGTCCAACAAAACCAAATGACTGAACAATAACTACAGTACCAATCAAACCACTAAGTGCTAACTTTATAAAACTATGAAATGGCCTGGAGATCAGGAAGGCCTAAGTTCAAATATGGCCTCAGGTACATACAAAAATGTATAACCCTGTGTTTGCCCAAATATCCTCAACTGTAAATGGAGACAGTGATAGTACCTACATCCCAGAGTTGTTCTTAAGGACTAAATGAGATAATATTTGTAAAACATTTAGCACAGTACCTTAAACAGAAAATCAACAAATTAACTTTCTCCATTGAACATTAAAATAAAAATCCTTGAAATCAGAGGACAGATTAATGAAATTGAAAGCAAAAAATAAACCCATTGAATTGTTAAAGTTATGAGGGTTTTTTGGGGGAAGAAAAGGGAGATACACCAAAGCACAAGATCAGCCAATTGCAAACAACTTTTAAAAAACAAACAGAAATATCAGTATCAAAAATGAAAATAAAAGCAAATTCTTAACAAATAGCTAACATAGAAAACCATAATCCCCTGACTGATATGCTAATAAAACTGACAATCTCAATGAAGCATTCTTAATGATATCATTACCAAGTATTATAGGTATTGAAATTAGTCCAAATCAAGGAATAAAAATATTGAGGAATATCAAGGGAAATGATGAAAAAAGTACAAACAGAAGGAGTCATAACATTACAATATTATAAACAATAAATTACAAAGAAGCAATTGACAAATATTTGGTTCTTGTTTAAAAATGGAAAAGGAGAATAGTAAAACAGACTAAATTAAAAACTTCTAGCAACAACTGAACAATTTAGATAACCCAAGGAGACAAACAAAAAGAGGGGAATATTCTATGTTTAACAAGAATAGCAAGGAAAAGTTGAACACAGTATGGCATAAAATGATTTAGACTGGCGTCTCCCATCACATACCAAAATAAGCTACAAATGGACATACAAACCAAACATAAGAGGTTACATCACAAAAATTAAAGCATAAGAGAAACCTTTCATATCTATGATTAGGAGATAACTCCTATCCAAATAAGGAAAAAGAAGTATTGGAAAATATAAAATATATATGTTTTCAACTACATAAAATAAAAAAATACTTTTTTCTGTAACAACAAACTCAATACAGCAGAAACAAGAAGAGAATTGTCAAGGAGGGAAGGGGAAATTTTTCAATCACATCTTTGATAAAAATGTGATATCCAAAGTTATATTAGGGACCTTACACAAATATATAACACCAAGAATAATTCCCTGAAAAGTGAGTGCTCAAAGGATATGAACAGTTTTCAAAACATGAGTTAAATTATCAGCAAAGATATGAAAAAAATGCTTCAAAGTACTAAGAGACAGGAGGAAGGTAATAAATAATTTCTTAAGCACCTACTACCTGCCAGGAACTGTGCTAAGCACTTTACAAATTTTATCTCATTTGACCCTCACAACAACCCTCTGAGGTACACGCTATTATAAATCTCATTTTACAGTAAAGGAAACTTAGGCAAACAGTAAACAATAAGTAACTTGCCCAGGGTCACAAAGCTATCAAGTGTCTGAGGCTAGATTTGAACTCAGTTCTTCCTGACTATGGTCCAGCACTGTACTCACTGCAACACTTAGCTGTATCAATTTCTAGATATTAAAAATGTGACTAGCAACCACTCTGAGGTTTAATCTCAGGAGGCCAATGAAAGAAAAAGAAGTCTCATACAGACCAAAATTTTTTCAACTGCATTTTTGTGGTACCTCAATACTGGAATTAATGTGATACCCACTGATTGGGAGTTGTTTGAGCCAACTGCAGTGTGTGAATGGATTAAAAAACTATTTTGCCAGAAAAGAATAAAACATATGAGGAATTTAGAGAAACTTGGGGTGTTGGGCATGAACGAAAGTAGAGCTGAGCCTCAGATCAAACACTTGACACTTACTAGCTGTGCGACCCTGGGCAAGTCACTTAACCCCAATTGTCTAAAAACAATTTTAAAAAAAATATTTAAAAAGGGGGGGGCGCCAGCGAGGTGCCGCAGTGGATGAAGCACTGGCCTTGGATTCAGGAGGACCTGAGTTCAAATCCGGCCTCAGATGCATAACACTAGCTGTGTGACCCTGGGCAAGTCACTTAACCCCACTGCCTAGCCAAAAAAATAAAATTAAAAATTAAAAAAAAAAAGTAGAGCTTAACAAATAGAACTACAAAAACAATATACATAATGATCACAATAATATAAAAGAATACTAAAAGGTGATAAAATTAATTGCAGTGATCAGTCTTGGCCCCAAAGAACACATAATGAAATACACTTCTTTAATACTAGTAGATCAGCTGGGGACTACAAGAATAGAATATCATGTATGCAAATACACATGGTCATTTTGGTCGGTTTTGCATTATTGCCTTTCTTTGTGACATGACAGAATTCATTGTGATAAGAAGATATATCAATAAATAAATGGTATAAATATAAAATTATTCAAAAATTTTAAAAAATCAAACTTCATGTTTATATTAGAAGAGAAATAATAACATATTTTTGAGATCTGTACTTGGACAGAAATAAGCCCACTAGTGTGATTTAGGGGACTCTGGAAGTTAAGATTCCTGTCCCCTAAGATACCCAGCATTCCTCCAGTTTACTTTATCAAAATACCTGAAATTTCACTAGATAATATGTTCATTTAGGTTACCAAATGGAGAAAGGAAGAGGCTTTCAGTCATTAACAACGTAATGTGAATTAGGGTAACTACCTTCAAGCTAACAACTACATTGTTTCAATCAACTACACTGAGGTAATCATTTTGCCTTGGGGGATGCCAATTCATAATTCAACACCTTTCAGTGTTCAGGTCACCAAGGGTGGGAAACCAACCTATCTGTAAAAGAGTTTAATCGGAGAAGAAAAAGTTATACATTGTAGGTAAATATAAATGACAATCATTTAAGTAACAAATAACTTCTTTGAAGACTAGAACAGAAACACATGAATAATCAGTGACAAAGGATCCTGGCTCATGTAACGGGGAAGAAAGGCTGAAAAAAATGTCAGACGTCATATCAAAACAATAATTGTTACAGTAATCACTTAGCTGTCAACTGAATACAACCTATTTAATTCATTCAGATGCTTTTTTAGATGAATGAATGTCACTAGTTCAGTCCAGTTGATAATGGAATGTGAAAAGAAAAGAAAGCAAGATTGTTTTTTAAAAATAATGGTGACTTTATATAATGGTTTAGGGCTCACAAAATATTTTGTTTAAGCTACTTCACTTGATACCTACAATGACCTTGTGAGAGAAGTACTACTAATGTGATCCCCATTTTACAGACGAAGAAACTGAGGCTCACAGAGATAAAAATGAGTTGTCTACAAATACCCAGCACTGACTAGCTCTATTTATAATACTGAATATGAAGCAGGATTATAAAATTTGTAATTCACCCAAGTATAAGCACAGTTCAGTCAATCTCTTGTCCACAATGCCCTAGACCTAGATGACAACTAAAGGTCTGGGATTCTATGGATATATCTTTAAGTTGAACTATTCTGCATGATAGCAAAAACTTAGCAATTGCACAAGAGCTTCTAAAGAAGGACATTAAGAATGTTATCAGGCAAAACTAACCGCTACGTTTTATAGCTATGTATAGTGCTGAATGAAATACTTAATCTATTTGAGCTTGAAAGTAGAGTCCAATGTTTTATGTCCACATAATGTAGGAAAATATGATATGCAACCAATCAATAAACATTCTAAGCCAATATACTTAGTAGTTCTGCTGAATTTGCTGTTTTATTGCCTATATGCGCAGAAATATGACTGTTTAGATGAAAGTATATTATCATAAGTTAATAAGAATGCATTGAACAAAAAAGAGTTCATTATTTAAAAATATTAACATTTGGAACATGACATTAATACATACATAGTACTTTTTTCGCCATAAATTTGCAGAATAAGTTTTTCTGAGAATGGGAAAGGCTTATTGGAAGAAGATATTCCTGTCCTTAACTATTCTGCTTTCAAATTAAACTTCAATGTAAACAAAGAAAAGGGTCTGGGGGGAAAAGAAGGCTCCTCTTCTCATGCTTTTTCAGGAAATCATAGAAAGGTTAAAACTGGAGAGCTCATCCTAGTCCAACTCTCTTATTTTATAGGTGAGGAAAAAGGCCCAGAGAGGTGAGGTTAACTGAGACGCAAAAAGGCAAGTAAGTTAGTGGCAGAACTGAGACTCATGACTTCTAATATAAAGACCTAATATAACTAGCATAAAAGAATAACAGCACCACACATTTCCAATAGTGTTTTAAAATATAAAAAGTACTTTTTTCACAACAACCTTAAGTTGTAAGTAGTACAAATATTCAGAGCATTTCAGATCTTTGAAATGCTTTCCTTTAAACTCCTTATTTTACAAAGAAGGAAAACAAGGCCCACAAAGAACAAATGACTTGCCCAAAGTCACACCAGTAGGATTTTAAAGTAAGGATTCAAACCCAGGTCCTCTTGACTTCAAATCTACTGCTTTTATGTTATCTCCAGTTTTATAGAGGAGCAAACTGAGGTTTAGAGAAGTTAAATTACTTGCTCGTATTTGTAAAGATATTACACATCTTCGTCTGAATTTAAACGTCGGTCTCTTGACTTTAAGCCCAGTGTGCTCTTCCCTATATTATACTTCTTTTCACAAAGAAAACCATTAAAAACAAAATATCATTAGGCCATATAACTGAAGCACTAATCAATAAAGATATAATTTCTAATACTTTCCAGTGTTTCTTCTCCTATGTATTACTACAAATTCAGAACTAAAATATGATCATTAGACCTTAAGCAGAGCACAATGGAGAGCCACCACTGCTCTCATGAAGAAATCGGTTCCAATCCAGCTTGTACGGCTGCATGACCCTAGGCAACTCATTTAAGTTTTCAGCGCTCCAGGAATCTTTCTTAGATGGTAACATACAAGAACATGCAGATCTGCTTTAATGAAGGAAGCTTTCTATACCATGAGATCCCCACACCAATCAGAGGTCAGGTCTAGAGGAAACAAAGCGCACCAAAAAAAAATTTTTTAATCTAAATGAAAAATCTGTCTCACAAGTAAAAGTACATGGTTGCATTATGCTAAGAAAAGGGCATAATGTATCTATTGAAATAAATTTAACAATCTAATTCCAAATCACAGCTATTTCATTATAAAACTGCAAACTAGCCACTAACAAGATTATAAATGAAACTGCAAAGCGTACATATTCCCAGGTACAAGGAAATTTTGTCAATCGTTCCTTTTCAGAATGAACTACGAAGTGCAGTAGTTATTTTTAAAAAAAATTACTTGTGGAAAAGTCTCAGCCAAGCCTATTACACACACACACACACACACACACACACACACAAAAACCCCAAGAAATCAGTGGTTATAATCATTGAGGTAAATATCTATATACACCTTGCACAACCAATTTAAACCATAACTAAGAGAACTATAAAAACTGAGATGTGTAACAGATAAAATTAAAGGCTCAAAAAACTTTTTCAAGGCACATGTAACTAGAAAGTGATAAAATGTGCATTTTTCTGCACTGTAGCTGAAAATAATAGTAAAGAATAGTCATCATATATTAAAAATAACCTCTAATTAAAAAAACAGCCCTTTCAATATATCCCTCTGACATATTTAAATCTTTAATTGCATTAGTAGATGAATTCTAATATTAATATAGGCTCTCTTAAACAAATTAGTGTAACACTGCCTGAAACCCACTGTCATTTTAGCTCCTAAAGGCATGCAAACATTACAAAGATATGGATCATAGCCGTAAAATGTCTCTAATTTCAAAAGAGATGCTTAACAGCTAATTGAAATACCATACTTGCTGAAGTGGACAAAGATAAAGAATTATAGTTATTCAGACATTTTCATATCAAAGGTGTATACTCAAACCGTTGCCCTGAATGTAGTAAATGTTCAAGGACCTACCAAAGTTTTCTATAATCATAACAATGATAGCTGTTTTTAGAATACTGTCACAACGCTGTTGTAGAGATGTTTCATTTAAGATGAGACTACAATGTAATATTTTTACTCAACTACAAAAAATAAGCATTTTAGCCACCTACATAACAGAATATTAAATGAAAAGAACAATAGGGGGACAGTAAGTTGGTCTGGATTCATTTTGATCTGAGCCCTATCAAAAGTTGAAAAGAATGAGATGATGATGATGATGATGATGATGATGATGATGATGATGATACTGATGATGACAATGCTGTAAACTGGTATTCATTATAATATTTGTGGAAGGTAACTGAAAGTGGCTGATATCTAGATGGAATCTATGAAATGGCAAAGATTCAAAAAACAGAATCAAAAGGCCTCATTGATTACCAACTGCATGAACTAATCTAAGAATATTATGTCAAGTGGTTATCAAGAACATTGGCTTGTGGAAAGGTAAGTGCTCATACTGAAAACAAATTAGGTCCAGGTCACTGCCACCAGAAATTACAGAATGGTTATACCTAAGGGCTGTAGATAGAGTGATCAAAATAGATTATATAAGGAATTGGTAGAAACTATGCAATACACTACTGTAGGGTCTACACACATAGCACCTAATAAAGACCCGAGGCAGGCCTGACTCAGGCCACCACCCTTTCTGTTCAGGTTTGATATTGGCATGAAATGAGGCACTTGTAGCTTCATTTAGTAGCATAAAAAAAAATGATTTACTTAACCATGGCATAAAAAAGGATATTCAAAAAGGAAACTGAAACACTAAACTTGGGTAGATGTGGTTACATTGTCACCAATTTGGAAACATATCTGGTCAGCAAGGCAGGGGGGTGTGGTAACTCACCTGATTCTAAATGGGTGGTGTTTTTTATGCCCTTAGGTGACCAGGAAGCTATGTGAAGAAAAGTATGGCTTTAAAAAAAAAGTACAGCTTGAGCAGTGACTTTGGGGCCAAAAAGATCCCAGGGACAGCTTTGTGCTCTTTCAGGGAAAAATCAGTCTGACTCATGTTGGCAGGGTCTGAAGGGAACCCTGATCATATTACACCTAACAAGGTCTGACCTAGAGGCTACAATTACACATCAGAAAGTCGTTATTTTTCAAGGAATAAGAAACAAGAGCCTGATATTACAAATTAAGATAGCAAATATCATGAAGAACTCATTCAATAAACTGTCCCTGAACAAGACCACTGTAATAGATCTAACTATGGCCCAAGTAAGCCTAGACAGAATAATGATCCACAAAAAAAAAAACCTTAAGAGCAATGCTTTTAAATGGATGTCACCATTTCAAACATTCATAATCTCTGAACTACAAGGAAAAAAAATCTTTCAAAATGTAGAGATCTAGCAGAGGAGACAAAAATTTTGCGGAATCAGGACCACATACATATAGTATCACTGTATTTAGGGTTGGCAAGGACCTGAGAGATAACTGACCAAAAATTTGCACTTTATAGATGAGAAAACTGAGACTTAGAGAGATGAAATGACTTGTGCAAGATCATAAAGCTAGGGTCAGGGCTGGAATGGGAACCTAGGTCTTCCTAATTAGAAAACTTAGAACTCTATCCTATTACACCATCATCCCTTTTGTCCTGTGTGCTATTAGAACTGTGCCAAGGATGCTTTCAGTGAACCATTCAAGAATGTGGATACATCCGAACACTGAACTACAAAAAAGTTACTTTAGCTACCTGTGGAACAATGCTTAGAATAATCATCTGTAAACAAGCATTTATTAAGTGCTTACAGAGTGCTAAGCACTAGGTAAACCAAGGGGGACAAAAAGGCAAAAATATCATATTGTTCCTAATGTCAAGGAGCTCAAATAATATTAGGAAGAGAAAACAAAAATAAATAGGTATGCATAAGATACATAAAATACAAATAAGAGGCAAATTCAGAAGGAAGGCACCAGGAAGAGAAAGACTCCAAGGAAAACCTCTTGGTGAAGATGGAATTTGATCTGAGCCTTGAAGGAAGCCATGGAGATGAGGAGGAAGATCATTTCCAGGGATGAGGGACAAGCCAGAGAAAAGGCATGGAAGTCAGGAGATAGGGTATCATGTCTGAGGAAAAACAAGTAGGCAAGGGGAGCAAGACCATAGACTATAACAAAAGGAAAAAAAGTAGAAGACTGTGAAAAGCAGAAGAGGGAAGGGGGTGAAGCACTTTCAAAGCCAAACCAAATACTTTTACATTTGATCCTGGACTTAACAGAGAGTCACAGGAGCTTACTGAATAGGGATGCAACATGGTGAGACATCCACGTTAAGCAAATCCTTTTGGGAGCCATGTGGAAAATGGACCAGAATGGGGAGAGACTTGAAGCAGCAAGAACTAATTGGATGCTACTTCAATAGGAGAAAGGTTATGAGGGTCTGCACCAAAGGAAAGAGAGGTATGGGAGAAAATGAAGAGTATGTAGATAAAAGAGGGGGTGAAGACTGAAATAACAAGACTTGACAGCATATTGTATGTGTGGAATAAGTTTGAAAGTTGAAGATGATACCAAGGTCATAAGCATGAGTGACGAGAAGAATACTGGTGCCCTTAATAATAGCAAAGCTGGAAGAGGAGAACGGTTTGAGGAGAAAGATGATGAGGTGGCTTGTACAAGTTTTAGAATATTTGTCGGACATCCAGTTGGAGGTGTCCACTAGATAGCTGATGATAAAAAACTAGAGTTCAGGAGAGAGGTTAGGGCTAGATATTTAGATCTGGGAATCATTATCATACATATAATAATTGATCCCATGGGAGCCGATGAGATCAAGAAGTAATAAAGCACATAAGGAGAAGGGTCACGAAAGAACTTCGAACAGCCACTGTGAGTGGGCACGATATGGCTGAAGATCGAGCAAAGACTGAATAAGAACAGTAAGGTAGGAAGAGAACCAGGAGAGAAGAGTGTAATGAAAACCTAAAGAAAAGAGAATACGCTGACAAGAGAGAGAGACCAACAGTGTGAAAGGCTACAGAGAGAAAAGACCATTAGATTAGTCAGTGAAGAGATCATGTGTAACTTTGGAAAGAGCAGTTTCAGGTGAATGATGAGGTTAAAAACAAGATTTAGTGAAGGGGTTAAAAATCAAATGAGAGGGGGAAAAAATCATATAAAGGGAGAGATAATGGAGATACCGAGATTAGAAAACCATTAAAAAACATGAGATGACCACAATAACAATAATGTATTAATATGTATAGGCACTTACTAGTGCTAGGCACTGTGCTAAGCACTGAAGAAACAAAAACAGGCAAAAGACAAACCCTATCATGAAGAAGCTTAAAGACTAATGGAGGAAATAACATGCACACAAGCATACACAAAGCAAGCTATACAAAAGATTAATACAAAATAATTAGAGGAGGAAGACTCAGGAAAGGAGACAGAGAAGGAGCAGTCAGATAGGCAGGAGGAAAACCAAGAAAGAACGATGTATCAAAAACTGAGAGTATTAAGAAGGAGAGATCAATAGGGTCAAAGACTGAAGAAAAGTCAAGGAGACTGAGGATTAAAAAAAAGGTGATTGAATTTGGTAACTAAAAGACTATTAGTCCAATTATCCATCATCTTTATATAGATGACTCACAAATTGAGATATCCAGCCCTAATCTATCTTCTGAAAGATAATATCTACCTTCTGGACATCTCCTCTTAGGTGTCCCATCAACACTTGAAATTCCAAAGAGTTAAAACAGAGAGAGCACCTTAGACCACATAGGAAAGGGGAAAGTGGAGTTTAGAGAAGCTACTTCATTGCCCACTGTAACTTTAAAGAACCATTACAACACCAGAAGACCCATGGCGGAAAATGCTATCCACATCCAGAAAAAGAACTATGGAGTCTGAATGCAGATCAAAGCATACTATTTGCAGTCTGTCTCTTTCTTTGCCTCTTTTTTTTTGGTTCTTCTTTCTCATGGTTTCAGTCATTGATTCTAATTCTTCTTTATAACATGACTAAAGTGAAAATATGTTTAATACGAATGTATATGTATAGTCTATGTCAGATTGCATGTTGTCTTGGGGAGGAGGAAGGGGAGAGAGGGGAAGAAAATTTAGAACTCAAAATATTACAAAGTGAATGTGGAAAAATAAAAATAAATAAATAAAATTTTTAAATGGAACCATTACATATTCACTGAGTGTCTTCCTTTCAATTCCTTTCTAAAACTATTTGTATTTAACTAACACAGTACAAGGAGAAAGATAAATTTCTTAATTAGTTTTGTACCAGAGAATGAAGTTAACAATCAGACCTTCAAGAAACATCGAATTAAATCAAGGCCATAGAAACTCTCTGTTATCAATTTGGAATCAAGATGCTGGAAAATCAGGTAATTTTTGGATGTTGTAATTATTGATAGGCCATATTTATAAATTTAAAGGGCTACACAGATTGCAGTTACTGCTCTTCTGATATCTCCTAGGATCTTAAAAATCAGACCTGACTTATTTTGACAGGCATCCTGGTGTTTGGGATAGAGTGATAGACTTCCTCAGTACTGCATAGTCTCAAATTAAGGATCTACCACTTACTGGCTATACAGCCATGGACAAGCCATTTTATCTCTCTAAGCTTCAGTAGCTTCATCCACAAAATGGAGATAACAGAAGATTCTCACATGGCTGTTGTGGCTGTCAAATAAGATAATGTGCTTTTAAAAATTCACAAATTTATCAAAGCTGTTTAAACATTTAGAGGAGAAGGAGGAAGGTATAGTTTTTCAAAAGCTGAACTGACTTATTATTAGGTCCTTGTTACCTGAAAATATCTTGCTACATGATGCACTGGGTAAAAGAATATATTTTAGTATTCTTATTTTATAACTAATTTATTTTTAGTTTTCAACATTCACTTCCGTAAGATTTTGAGTTTTAAATTTTGTCCTCCTCCTTCTCCTCCTCCTCCCCAAGACAGTGTGCAATCTGAAAGAAGCTCGACTTATATATTCATGTTAAACATATTTTCACATTAGTCACGGCGTAAAGACGAATCAAAACTAAGAGCAGGAACCACAAGAAAGAACAAACAAAGTAAAACAACAAAAGAAAAGGAGAGCAAATAGTATGCTTCCATATGCATTCAGACTCCATAATTCTTTCTCTAGATGTGGATAGCATTATCCATCTTGAGTCTTTTGGAGTTATCTTAGATCCTTACATTGCTGAGAAGACCTAAGACTATCAAAATAAGTCATCACACAATGTGGCTGTTACTATGTACAATATTCTCCTGGTTCTGCTCATTTCACACTGCATCAGTTCATATAAGTCTTTCCAGATTTTTCTGAAGTCTGTTTGCTCATCATTTCTTATAGCACAAGAGTATTCCATTACATTCACATACCACAACTAGTTCAGCCATTCCCCAATTGATGGACATCACTCCAATTTCCAATTTTTTGCCACCACAAAAAGATCTGCTATAAATATTTTTGTACATGTAGGTCCTTTTCCCTTTTTATATCTCTATGGGATACAGACCTAGTAGTGCTATTGCTGGATTAAAGGGACAGTTTTATAGCCCTTTGGACATAGTTCCAAATTGCTCTCCAAAATGGCTGGATCAGTTCACAAATCCACCAATAATGCATAAGTGTTCCTATTTTCCCACATCTCCTCCTACATTTATCATTTTACTTTTCTGCCCTATTAGCCAATCTGATAACCTTGAGGTGGTACCTCAGAGTTGTTCGGACTTGCATTTCTCTAATCAGTAGTGATTTAGAGCATTTTTTCACATGATTATAGAAAGCTTTAATTTCCTCCTCCGAAAACTACCTGTTCATATCCTTTGACCATTTATCAACTGGGTAATGACAATACTAAGCACTCTCTAAAGTAATGAAATTAGGGGTCCATTCTCCACCCTCAAATACTCAGAAGAGAATTCAACCTTTTTCAGTTGCACATATTAAAGGCAGGTTTACCTAGTATCTGCATTCGATTCTATCTACCTGTTTATCTACCCTGATCCCA
The DNA here is from genome assembly GCF_003287225.1 of Phascolarctos cinereus. Classification (NCBI taxonomy): domain Eukaryota; kingdom Metazoa; phylum Chordata; class Mammalia; order Diprotodontia; family Phascolarctidae; genus Phascolarctos; species Phascolarctos cinereus. Next base: position 118,121,750 of record NW_027555847.1, read on the forward strand.
ACCTACTTATCCACCTCTCATAGAGATGTAAATAAAGTAATGCTAAATCCCTAAAATAAGTCCATTTAATCTTTTCCAATTAAGCTTAGTGGAAGATTGGCACAGTAAATGCTGGGCTAGCAAAGGAAGGGGACTTGGGTTGAGGTACTGTCCACAGGCTGTGAGATTACATCTCAACACTCTAGGCCAATTCTCTAAGGCTATAAGTTTTAAAGAAGGTGCCAGACAGCTTTGGTACAGAAAATTTACTCATTTGGGAGCTCCCTGTATCAATTAAATCACAGAACCTATTCTGTACCTTGAATTTTTTCCACTCATATTCATAGACTAAATAAAAACTCAGAATCTAGGATATGTCTCAGATTAACCTGACAATATTCTCGGAGATATGGATTCTCTTTAACTCAATTACTTTCAGCCATATCTCTAGTACTTGGCACCATATTTTCACAAAATAAGCACTTAATAAATGTGGACTGGGTTAAGTAGTTTGTTTTGAAAATAATGATGTCAAACAAAATGAGGGGACAGGGGAAGGAAGACAGTGACACATCAAAACACTGAAACTCAAGATTTCAAGAAATATCAGTATCTTAAACAATTAATGATTGGCACTATTTCTAAATATGACAGTTTTGTCTAACCCATGAACCATGTAACTTTTTTCAAAATACAGTGAAAGTGGATTTGTTTTTTATTCAAGGACTATTTAACCACACAATATGAATAAATGTTTTCATATAATACAGAAGATCTAATTTAAGGAAATCTTTATTGACATCAGAAAAAGGCGTTTTATCCCCAAAGTAATGAACTTGCAAACATAACTAAGGATTTTAAATTCTACTGTTTTGTATTTTTAAAGAATTTGCCACAAAGTCAAAGCAGATCTCTCTACCACACAATTTCACCCAAAGGCAGACTTGGAAATTAACTTAAGTAAAAAACTCACCTTCATCACTGGCTGCTTGCTGCTTTACCAGGGTCATTGGTGATCTGGCTGGAGGTTTACTGAGTGGATGGCGCCAACTCTTAGAAGTTTTTGTTTCAGCTTCTCTTCTCTGACTACAAAACTAAGGAAAAACCAAATACAGTTTAAGTCAGATTCGCAAATACTACTTTCATACTGGCGAGAAGTAAACTATGCTAAGAAAACACAAAGAATGTCATTTGTTTTCCTACTTCTATCTCCTTTTCGGGAATATGAGCTACTGCACTTTTGTTTTTAACACCTATTAGCAAAACAGGCTTAAGGTAACAGAAATAAAAGTGAAGTAAAGTTGTCTAGCTCACATTCAATAAGGAATTTTTTCAGTAGTAATTTTACCATGAAGACATTTAATATACCTCTCAATTTCATCCTCAAATACTTACTGAAGGGTGAGTTAGGTTTGTTACACTTGCAATACACTAATAAGCTCTCAATTTCTCAGAGTTCTAATTTAAGCATAAAAGAATACATGGATTTCTTTTTTCAAATGAAATTACTGAAAATTACTATTTTTGATTGAACAAGAGACAATACTGTCGTTGTGACACCTTATGGTTCTCTTCATCTTTCCACTGAGGGATGGAAAAGCTCTTGGAAACCTATTTCCTGTCCTAACATCTGTGTCATCCCTGCACAGGTAGAAAAACTAATTAAGAAAATTAAAATTAAAAACTAATTAAGAAGAATTGAAGCATAATTTTACTGCCATGAAACCACCTTAAATTTGTTTTCCAAATCTTTGGTTAAGTGCACTTTGAAATTATTTGCTTAAAAAGGATGGAATATCTTCAAGAATATTTTGAGAGATTTTCTAGTAATATAAGCTTTTGAGTGCGGGCTAGTGCTTAAAATAAGGATTAGATTGAAATAAAATTACAACTCTTCATTAGTTTCAGACAAGAAAGAAACAGCTGATGGGACATAGGAAGAGGTTTCGCACTTTTAAATAGGAAAGCAATGAATCATTTCCCTCAGACTAGAAAGAGAGGCTGATTATGCTTTCTTTTCTTTTCTTCTTCCACAAAGAAAGCAGGGGGGAAACTGGCTAAATGGAAAATCAGTTTTGTCAGATCCATCATAGGTGGTAAAAGAAAGTAGGAGTAGAAATGATTCTAGTGACCTGAAAGTGAAATGGCTTTTGATGAAGAGTACATTGTAGCAATCTAATAAAAATCTGAGAATAACACCAAGATGAAAGTAAGTTGTGGCTGAAAATAGTTTAAAATTAAACATAAAATACCAAATTATATCTACATGTTGATTTAAAATTTGCCGTAAAATATCTTCAATTTCTGGTGAACATTTGGCAATATTATCTTAGTACAGATATATTTTTTATAATTATGAGACTTCATAACCTTCAGTGGTCTGTAATCCCTTGAAAGAGTATTCCCTCCAAAGATGCAGACTGAAACCAATCTAAACTCTCTCCTTCTTTATGATTCTTGCTCTTAGCCTCCCATAAAACCTTCCCAGAGGGCTGACTCAATGCATTAAAAGGGTGACATCATTTGGTTGACATATATAACAGAGTACAAAGGCTATCCATAAGTAATCCCTAACTCTTGTTATGTGATTGCTACTTTTCCAGTCACACATCTCTCATAGAATCTTTTATGTAGATTCTCTTGCACAGTTCTTGGCTGGTACCTTATGTTACTCACATTTACCACCCACTTTCCAAATTCATATTTTATGTTACATTCAACTTTAATCCTTAGAACACTGTTGTATTCTATAACTCACAGCCAAAAAGCAAAAACAGAAGAATACTGTTTGAAAAAAAAGGGTAGGCCTTTGTTTTGGGAGTCATTAAAAACACTGAAAACTTTCCCAAGAGCAGTCCAGCCCACTTTATACCTCCATTTCAATTATGAGGCCATCTTCTCCCCAATTCATAGTGACTATCTGAGATATATCTACTGATGAACTAAGTCCATTCATTATCCATCCAACAGCATACCATAATTGCGACAATATGTATTTTTCATCAATTTGGTTTTCCAAGTGTGGATACTTTGTGTGCATTCTACAAATGGTTATGGCTATCTTACAAATTGTAAGTCCCTTCTATGCAGGAGCTTTTTAATATTTCTTTCTGTAGCTCCATGCCTAGTGAAGTGTCAGGAGCATTAAGGAAGCTTAATAAATGATGGTTGAAAAGTGAAATGTTAAAAACTAAAATAAATAAATTTAAAAAAATAAATGATGGTTAAACAAAAACGAATTGAATTTCATTTACTAAGCTCTGTAATGTTGTAGACCTTAGTGCAATCAGCACATTATAATGCATTAAAAGGAGCATCAGGAGAGTAGTATCATCTCTAGAGAATCTCTCTTTCACTTGGATTTAAAAATAAAACAATCTACAGAAAAGTCTAAGATGTACCTTATATTTAACACTGAAACCTCCTATGAAAGTAGGTCTTTTATCATGTAGTTTCCAATTATTAAATGAAATGTTTAAAATATTTTATTGGGAACTTATGCAAACCAAAAATTGACCTAATAAATACCAAACTCCAGTTATATCACTTCAAATTCTCTTCTAATGCTTTCAGTATACAAATATGTTTCACCTACCTAATATATCATCCTGGTATTGTGTTTTTCAAGTTAACTTTTTCATTAGAATAAATGGCACTGTTATTTTGTACATGTTATTTTTTTCCTTTTGTGAAAGATTCAATTTTTTGAAATTTCATTCAACTATTTCTTTTCAAATAAACTACATGATCAATTTTCTAACCATTTTTTACTGATGACAAGATACATTATAGTCCACATAAGAGATGCTGGGAAATACAAAATGAGTAAGTATTCGGGTCAAAATGGGCAGTTCTTTAGATTTTAGTATTGATCTGAAAGTGTTAACAATAGCTAACATAGGACTGCCACTGAATCTCAGGGTTGGAAAGTATTACAGACGTCATCTAGTCTAAGCCACACAGGGACAAGATTCATTTCTACGCCGCTATGAATGATATCCAGGATCTACTGGAAAAACATTCAGTGATTGATAGGGCTTCACTTCCCAAAAACAGACTACTTCACTTTGGTGCAGCTCTAATTATTAAAAAGGTGCATCTGGCCTCTCTGCAACTTCAACCTACTGATTAGTGTAAAATGTTCCTCTCTCTTAACCTTCTTTTACTTATTCCCATCGCTTTACACCAGATATATACAACTATGTAATAAAGTTATGTAGGATACCAAAAAAGGGTGGGCCACTATAATGTCACAGAACCAACTCTATTTGGCATTTGGCCCAAGACCTAACCACACATACAATTCAGCTTTCCCTATTAACTCGCCTTTATTCCCTGATGGGGACAGCAATGGTAAATACAGCGATCAAACCCAGTAAGTAAGAGTATATAAATGGCTGTCATCAGATCTACATTTCCACTTCATAGACCTACGACTAAAGGAGAGTTATGACTGGTCAAAATTCAACTAAACAACACTAGGGCAAAGCAAGGAGAAACATAACAGAGATAAAGAGAAAAAATTAGGACCTAATGGTCCCAAATGAAAGAGGATTCTGCTAGGGACAATAAGTGAGGCAGTCAAGATGCCTTATTCTAAAAGGAATACTTGCAAGATTGGAAGGATCACAGAATATCCAAACTGCAAAAGACCTCAGATATCATTTCATTCAAACTGTACCTAAATATAAATCTTCTGTACAACATCATTAAGAAGTTAGTTATCTCCTTTCTGCTTGAATATCTAAAAGACTGTCATTTCCTACTTTCCAAGGCATCCCACTCCATTTTTTTTTAGAATTCTAATAATAGGAACTTCCTCCTCAGGTCAAGACAAAGACTATGTTCAACTTCTACTCACTATTCCTAACTAAATTCTGCCCTTTGGGGCCAAGCTGAACAAGGCTACACCACCCTCCCTTGACATCTTTCAAATTCTTGAAGATAATTATCAAACCTTCCCAGCACACAGATCTCTTCTCCTAACTAAATAGCTCCAGTTTTTCAACCAATCCAATCCTCATACAGTTGAGTCCTCGTTATCATGCATATTACCCAAATCATCTAGTTTCTGCATATGCATATTCTGGCTAGGTTCTCAGAAATTTTCTTTTACTTGAGACTCCCAAATGTCTCACATGGAGACCTTTTCTCTCCAAATTCTCCCCAAGGTGCTTTTCAAGCTCATGAGTCATACCAACAAAATGAGGAGAGTGAAAACACGGGATCTGTAAGAATGTTCCCACTTCAAGAACTGTCTAATGCCTACTCTCACCTAACATAATTTCAGAAAGCTTTTTTAATTAAATGAATTTTTAATTTATTGTAAATTTTGTTTTTAATTTTTAAATTCTTTTTAATTTTTGTTTAAATCCAATTCTTGGTGTCCCAAATTACACCATAAAAGACAGGATGTGAAGCCTTCGGTGACGAGGATGTGAATTCAAGACCCACCTATGACACATAAGAACTATGCCCTGACAAAAGTCTCAGTGACCCAGGCAAATCTCTAAGAGCATTAGTTTCAGAACAGCTGACAATATGAACTAGTAGAAGGAATTTGAGAGAGAGAGAATTACCCAATTCCTTGGAACCCAGATTTTTCATTTATAATTAGGTGTTCCATGAGAATATTTTGATGCTGGTCGTATTTTTTCCTTGAAAAAACTAAGCCTGAAATAATCATACAATTACTATACATGAGGGCTGCTAGGCAGTGCAAAGGATAGACTGCCAGGCCTGGAATCAAGAGGACTTCCCTTACTGAGTTCAACTCTGACCTCAGGTACTTACTGTGTGACCCTGGGCAAGTCATTTAACTCTCTTTGCCTCAGTTTCCTCATCAGTAAAATAAGATGAAGAAAATGGCAAACAGCTACAATATTTTGCCAAAGAAACCTGAAATGAAGACTCAGTCACAACTCAAACACTATACATCGAGCTGACTGACATTTAACGCCCTAATAATCTGACTCCTTTTCCAATCTCGTTAAAAATTTTTAACTCTCCATGTACTCTATAATCCAGTGACAGACTTTCTTGCTACTGCATGAACATGACACTTTATCTAAGAATTCCATGCACTTTCACTGCCTGTCACTGATTCCAAGAATTGTCTCCCTCTTTATCTCTGCCTCCTGTATTCCCTGGATTTCTTCAAGTCTTAATTAAAAGCCAACCATCGACAGAAGCCTTTCCCACTCTCCTTGAATGCTAGCATGGAATTCCCTCTGTGATTATTCAACTTATCCTGTATATTGACTTTGACATAGATGTTTGTATGTTGTCTCCCCATTGGACTGTTAGGTATCTTCAGAGCAGGGACTGTTTGCCTTTCTTTGTATCTCCAGCACTGAGTGTTATACCTGGTAAATAATAAATAGGCTCTTAATACATGCTTGACCTGACTAATTGTTGACTTTAAGAAATCAGAATTGGGAACATTAGCATTCAGTAATAACTTAGCTTAATACTGAGGGTGGAACAGAGGCTGCCTGCTTTCTGATACTTTTTATCTTACTTAGCATAATACCTGGGCCAGCAGATGCTTTATGCAGTCTAAAGAAATAAGAGACTAACTGGTAATGAATCTGACTCTCTCATAACTAGAAATTAAAGAAATACAGTGAGCTAATCACTCCTCTGTTTAATTGTCAATGTTTAATCAAATAGGAAAACTAAGTAGATTTCTCATGAAGAGCAAAAGACTCATTCATTCCACAAATTTACAATGAAAATAATGGTTACCATTTCTACTGAGCGCATATAAAACAACTTTACTACTAACATCTCACTTATTTAGCACTGTCAGTAAAGGAGCTATTTGCTAGAAATAATAAAGCAAATCGATTTATATTCCAAAATTATTAGCAGCTAGATGATACATTGCAAGGAGTGATGGATTTGGAGACAAGAAAATATGAGTTCAAAGCTTGCCTCTACCACTTACTAGAAATGTGACCCCAGACAAATCTTAGCACATACATGTTTCTGAATTTCTGCATCTATAAAATGAGAGAATGGATACAAAGGCCTCTAGAGTCCTTTACAGCCCTAATTCTGTAGTCCTATGACACTACTTAATTTCAATTAGTTTACCTTCCTTAAATTTTTCAAATGTATGTCATAAATGTCCCTACCCTTTTAACCAGAGTACACTCAATATAATGTAATCTCTTATTGATAACTCAGTGTAATTATTGTAACATCAATGACTGGAATTCATTGCAACAATGATATCTAATTAAAGGATGACTGAGAAGTGTAGAACTGCTTGCCTCTAAATAAATTGACTCCAGACGCTTATAGGTTTCCTCTTTAGTATTTCTTTCTAGTCTCTTGATGCTGAGATGACACTTTTCCTAAGAATCACTTTAGGAAGCATCTTTCTAGGTCTCCCTCCCAATTAATTATCTTCTAATATTCTGTGGGCTGGGAAACCAGATAACCAAGCTTCAAAGCTTCGTATAAAATAAGAGAGAAATTTCTGAATGAAATCTTAAGGGGCTCTCTTACAAACTAAAGCACACTGGCATTGGTGGTTGGCATTTTCAAAAATTATTTCAGGTGGCAAAAAAAAAATTTTCAGTGGTTTCTTTTCCTTGTTTCCAGATTTGGGGAAAATAGACATTAACATGAGTCTAACTTTCAAAAAGGAGATCACACATACGATATACACTGCTACATGCAGTAGAAATTATCTTGTACTTACTTGGATTAAAAAACATAATTAAAGTTCCTAAAATTTTCTAACCGTGCATGTTGAATTTTAGGTAAGATACAATAGAAAGCAAGCTCCCTGAAGATGAGGAGACTTTCATTTTTGTCTTTCAATCCTCAGTGTCTACCACAATGACTGATGCATAGTAGGAATATAATGAATACTTGATAAATTTAACTAAATTAACTCATACTTTTTTAGCCCAGTTCTCACTTATAAAATAATGATATTTCTACTAACATATCTCTGAGAATTATTATGACAATCAAATGAAATAAATTATGTAAAGCACATAAAGTAAAAATGGAAAACAAAAATTTCAGCTATAATTATTAGACAGAGTATACTCCTACAAACTATAGCCCTGATTTTTAAAATCATTAAACTATGAAAACATTTTTATAAACTCCATTTCATTTTGAAAGATATAATTTTTTTAAAGAATCACTTAAGGGGCAGGTTAAGTGCTACAGTGGACAGAGCATGGGCCCTGGAGTCAGAAGGACCTGGGTTCAAATCCAGCCTCTGAAACATAACACTCACTAGCTGTGACTCTGGGTAAGTCACTTAACCCTCATATTAAAAAAATAATAATAATAACTTAAAATAACCCAAAAAAAGGCTTGCAAAAAAAAAAAAGGACAAGCAGGATATCCATACGTTACAGCAAAAACAGAGCAAAGGAGACCACTGTATTTACCGTGTTCACTTTAGAAACTTGCTGTCAATTTAAAAAGAAAAAGAACTATCTACTCTTAATAAGTAATTCTTCTCAAATCACATCCTCTCAGGTACACAAACCCATGTCACAGCAACATATTAAAAAAACCCTCCTCTTGTGGCTCTATTTTCATAAAGTGCTGGAGACAAGAGGTTCAAGCCACAAGAATTTTGTGAAATTTCCTCTTTATTCAAGTCCAAGGGCTAATGGTAAGCATATTCTACATTCACCTCTGTGAATGAGAAAAGTACTGATATTTCCCAAATTGAATTGGGACAGCCTCCAAGAATGACTATACAACAATAATAAAGAGTAATGGGAAATATTTGTTGTAACGCTCTTCTTAACATGGTTAAGGTCAAGAGAGGGTTTCACAAGTGAAAAACAAATGATGGTGGGCATGCTCATTTATTTAAAGATACTTTTATAATTAAAAAATAAACCACAATTGCTATGACAAGTAATCTATAAATTATAAACATATTTAAGAAATGGTGAAGTGCTCCAAATGATTAATTGTAAAACCTATCTATACTCTATGCCCCTCTTTCTTCACCACTCACTGCCTATTGTGTTCACTCCATTATAAATCTGTTTCTAGGGGGGCAGCTAGATGGCACAGTGGATAATAGAACACTGGCCCTGGATTCAGGAAGACCTGAGTTGAAATCCGGCTTCAGACACTTGACACATACGAGCTTTGTGACCCTGGGCAAGTGATTTCACCCCATTGCCTCACCAAAAAAACAAATAAATAAATAAAAATAAGCTTTTTTCTGCCCCCACTACTGTACTGAAATTCCACTCTGAATGGTAACCTATGATATTACCCAATTACTTTCTTTCAGCTAATGACCACTCTGCAAATGCAGTAGAAAGACTGCAAGGCTTAGAGTTAGATAAGGTCTGAGTCTGGATCCCAAGTCTAATATTCAACTGCTTCATCACCATGAAAAAGTTACTTAACTTGTCTATATTTCTGCATGTTAAACTATAAAACAGGAAGGAGGATGAGGCTGATCTTTACTTTGATTAAGGTTTTCCAAATGCTTTACATACAATAAGTATGAAAGAGATTATTATCTCCATGTGACAGATGAGGGACATGAAGAACAGGGAAGTTAGAGACAATGAAATATGTCTGAGGGCACACAAAAACTCACTGTTCCTCTGACTACAATGTGCATTGTTTTCCATACCAAACACTGCTATTCTAAACCAAAAAAATAATAGCACAATTTTTTGTACCTAGGCCCAGAGCAAAGAAAGATTAACTGTTAACTAAATGTATATACAGAAGTGTTTGAAAACCATTTCATATGAACAATTAAAGGTGTTAAACAAATATTATAATAACCACCTGAAGGACTGTCTTGCAAGACAAATAGTAGACTTGTCCAGTATGGCTATACAGGAAAGAATTAGAAGCTGAAGTTGGAAGCTATATAAAGGCAGATTTCAGTTCCACATAAGAATGCTCTTATAACCAGAAATGTTTATTTTTTAAGAAATGGCTGCCTCTTAGGTAGTGAGGACTCCCATCACTGAAAATTCTCAAGGTGAGGTTATCATGGAGGCAATAGAAAGAAATCTGGCACTGGATGGAAGGTTAGATTAGATGACTCTGGTCTCTTCCAACTCTGAGTCTATGTCTCTAAATTCTTTGAAAAGGAAGAAAAAGAAATTATTTTATCAGGAGAAGAAAAATCACTGGTAGTGTATACCACAGATCAATCTAACAAAGTCTTTAACATAAAGCCACAAATAATTTTGTAAAGCTAGGTGAATGTAATACATATAATATGTATACCAGTTTGTTTTATGATCAACTTAGTGAAAAAACAAATAACATTCACTACATTTTTGAGGCAGGAAAGCTATCCCTGAATATGAACTACAGATCTCATTTTTTTCAGTGTCCATTATTTCAAGTCTTTCCAAGAATATGTAATATTACCACGGTATCTACTTTCCTCTACCTGCACACACCAGAGTTTCCCTATGCCTCAGTTTAAGACAGTATTCATGCTTTTCCATAATTGAAAAAAACTATAAGCTGGTAGCTAAACGTCTGGCAAATGTCTCTCAGAATTAACTAGATTAAGCCTCAGACACAGGTAAGATACACAGTATATCACTGGGCTGATACTCAAAAATCTTTACAGCCTGGTAGAACCTGCAAGAACTTTTGCATCATTGGCACCACCTTCCAAAATTCAGGGTAATGCCCATGCCAAAATATACAACATGAGAACGTTAGTGGAAACCAACGTTTATTAAAGACAATGAGTAAATTAAAGTAAATTATGGATGATTAGTAAATTGTGCTTTCAAAAAACTATCAACATGAAATAACATTTGCAAAAAGGAAATATCCTCCTTACATGGCACAGAAGAGGTCAGAGAGCTTTCAGAAATTCTGTATCAGAGATCTAACCTAATCATGTTCATCATGTGATGCAAAGGGGTAAAGTGACAACTCTTAAACAGCTATATCACAGGGAATTGATAAAGGGAGAAGAAAATAGATATGGCCCTAAGCCCCTGGGTCACTGAAAGCTGGATGACCAGGAAATAATACTTCTGGCTGCTGGCCCATAGAGACTGCTGGCTAGATTTCATGAAAACTAAGGGCAAAATATTAATGTTCATTCTAAGTTTATCACATTTCTGAGAAAAATCCTACCTCCAGGCTGAAGAAATTTAATTAAGCAGGAGCAATTCTTGGGAACCATTCTAGCCTAGGATGGGGAGATTTAGCTTCTTATCATAGCCAGCCAGGAGCCAACATGCTGTAACAAACACAGGTCTGAAGTCTGGCTCTGTGACTTAATACTTGGGTGACCTGGACCAAGTTCCTTCACCTCTCTCAGACTCAGTTTCCTCCTTGGAAAAGTGAGGATTTTGAACTAAGTAAACTCAAAGATGTCTTCAAGTCTGAAATCCCCAAAACATGTAATCTCTAGCTGGCAAGACAAAAAGGCAAAAAAGTGGGAAGACTGAAAGAAGAGAAAATATGAAATGACTTCTTAGAAGTGCAAACTACAATACTTTGCTTTGCCAGGGGGTCAGACCAAAAATAAAGAATACGCACATGGAAGGAGAACAAAATCTGAATTGACAATACAATACTTAACTTAAAATGTTCTCAGTATTACACCCTTATGGAAGGTGTTCAAAAGGACATGCCTAACAAAGAACACAGTAAGCATTTGATAAATATTTGCTAAATAGAATGGAAATTAAAGAACAGCTATAAAATGAATATTTCTAACTTCATGAGCACAACTAAATCAGTGCTACTCAGCACAATTAATTTCCATAAATCAATGGAAATATAATATGCTGTTGATATTACAAATGAAAAATCTTAATTATTTCAAAACCTGAAAGATATGTTTAGAAAAATGTATTTCATTGTATTTCAGACATTTCAGAAATGTCTCACTAGATTATAAATGCAGTAAAAGCAGAGAATTTTCCACATACTCTTGGAATTTTCAAGCCATTTCTTTCTCCTTTGGTTATAGCTGGGATTTCTCCTGGTTCTAAGCCACTTTCACTGCTTTCGAGGTCACTGTCATCTTCCTCGGTGGAGATGCTACTACTTTCTTCTTTCTCCAGGCTTTCCGCTTCAGAAGAGACAGACTCACATGACTTTGGTCGTGCCACAGTCTGCTCATGTTCTCTCTCAGATTTTAAATTGTCTTCTTTTATACATTCAAAAGAGAGAGGCACAGAGGCAGAAGATTCTAAGGAATCAGAAGCAGCAATACTGGAACCCACTTTGTCATCCTCAGGTTTTATTTCCTGCTTTACAGAATTGGAATGGAAAGGTGTATTTAAGCCGCTGCTTCCTGTAGATAAAAAAAGAGTACATTATTAACAAATTTGGCATGGTGTTATTATCATATAGCATTTTTATACTTTAGCACCCACTGAACATCAATTTCATAATTGCTCTTAGATTTATTAATATCAATGGTTATTTCAGTAAACATTCTTGCATAAGATTAGATGAAAAGATGGAATAATCTGTTTTCTAACAAATGATCAATTAAAGAAATGGCAAGTTATTTGGGGGCTATTGAGTTTTTACTGTTAAATTTCTTATTATTATAAAATGTGCTGGTAAATAAAAACTGAGGGAAAATACTTAAAGCCTCTCTTAAGGGCACTGGGAAACTTAAAAATCACTGGTGATGGAATTAATTTTGTGGTATTAATTTCCCTGTCTGCCCCTAATAAGGAAGGCCTCAAATGTTACAGGTGTAGGTAGGCAACAAAGCCACATAGCCTAGATCTGGGGACCAGAAGTGTGACCATCATTTATCATTACTGTTCATATATGCTGTTAGTATTTGTTAGAGAGGAAAACAAAATAAGAATATTAAACTCAGAAAACAGTAGAGCAGAAGAGGTTATCCTAGATACTGGATTCCCAAAGCTGTCACAGTAACAATTTATAATTTTACATTTAAATAAGACATTGACATGCATAGGCATAGAATGATTTTCCCAATCAGTAACCAATAGAACTATCAAAACTGCTCAGTCTGAAAGATAAAGGCAGAACAGGGTAGATAAAGGCATCAAGGGCCAGCACCACTCCCTATACATGTCCTACAAACGTTCCGAAAAACTGCAATAATATTTTCTAACCCATATATTATCACAACTTTTCTTCTTTCTTTTCATAGTTTCCTCTTCCTCCCTCCTTGTACCCGTGTGTGTGCATGTATAGATCTGTATCTACAAACATACACAGTTTCTACTGCCTTCCTGAGACACTGTAATATAGTGATAGAAAGTGCTAAATTTGGAGTCAGAGGACCTGAGTTCAAATCCAAGCCCCACCAACTTATTATAATGTATTCCCTTGAGTTAAGTCACTAAATTTATTCAACTATAGGAAACTAAGCCGCAGCACCCTCAGCTATAAAATTATGAAATTTGACCAGATGACCTTCCCTTCTTCTCTCAGCCTAAGGTCTCATAATTCTACAATCCTGCTGTACTCAATCCCAGGCTAGTTTATCTTGAATGAATGAGCAGACTGTATGTATCAGAAGACAAGGAACAAAATGCTTTCGCCTGATAAGGGCCAGAAAGCCAATGAATTCTGGTCAAGTAGTACAAACTCCCTCATCTGACATGGCAATAATTTGGATCACAGTGGTTCATGGCACCCAAATTTAGCTGTTCAATAATGAAGAAATCAAAGTATTTGTTTAAAAGGTTGTCTTCTACCTTCTGATTTATTCTATTTAGACAGTGTTTGAAATTCTCTAAAATACATTTGGGTCTGTTAAAAAGCAAATTTTGTTAAAAAGAGGTCCCATGGTCTGGTAAATGACTCAAAATCACATTGACAATGCCTGAACAATTTATCACTACGTGGAAATAAAGGCTCTAATACTCACCAGCTTTGTGATGATCACCTTGCTACACCTCAGTATTTTTCTCATCTGAAGAAACGGAGATACTTACACTACCTAATTCAGAGGCTGATTTGTAAAAAAAGCTATTTGTATACTTTAGAGTTCTCTGTAAAGATTAGCAATTATCAAATGTAAATAATAATAATTATTATCATAAAACAAAAGTAGGCCAAATACTGAGTTTTACTGAACAGAGATTTCACTAAAAATTCGCATTTACCAAAAATCCATGAAATAAGAATTGCCATTTGACTATAGTCTTTCATTATGTTCAACCTAAAATTCAGTAAATTATAAAACGTAGTAGCTAAAAAATTCTTTAAAATTCACTCAAAACAATAAGCGAACAAGCCCTGTCAAGAGGTAGATAAAAAAGAGGTGATCAAATATTTTCCCAACTATTAAAGAAGTTTGTTTGATTTAAGAAAGTGGGATTGAAGTGACCACTACAAGAAAAGTACAGGGATAACACATAGTTTTACGTAAGTGGATGATATCATCTGTTTTACCAAGTGTTTATGTAGTTTCTTATTTTATTTTTCCTCTAAGCATCATCAGGAAAACGTTGGCTACTAGGTGGTGGCACATTTTGGCTACAGAAACTGAAAAATATAATCCATTAAAAAATGAAAGACTGAGGCTATATTTGTAGAAGACACATACAGGCTAATGAAATCACAGACCTTTGAAGTAGTTTATATTTCAAATTCTAGCCCACTGAAGGAGTGGGCTAGAGATTCATGAGAAATGGAATAGATAAAATCTAAGACACAAGTATTGAAACAAGTATTAAATACTAAAGCTTCATTTTTCATTTGGCTCACAATTTTACTTAATAAAGATGGTTATGCTCCTAATACTGATAAGATTTCATTTCCCATGTTTGTTTACATGCTTCCTTCTCTACCTTCAAAACGGAGTTTACTAGATATTCCATTTGCAACACTACAATATCTATCTGATCATACACAGATTTATGGCATCCTATGATCAACAGCCTACAATTTGTGAGTAAAATATAATCAGTTTTTATCTCACCTGAGACTTTAATATTATCCAACACATTCTGATCCACCTGCATCTTTTTAATCATGTTTTCTTCCCCAGAAGGCATTCCTGTGTTTACCAACTCCTTTTTTTCTGCTGGCTTTTCATTGACCTTGAAGCCATCTGCAGCTGCTTCAGTGGCTACAATTTCTGCACCAACTACCATGGCTGATATTCTTTCATCCTCTGGAGTTTTAAGCTTTTTAGATCGAGATCTGGTATGCTGGAGGCTGTTATAAGAGATATTGCTGTCAACGCAGAATGGCTGTCATGAATAAGATAAAATGTCTACCAATATAAATATCCGTTTCAACTACTTAAAGCAGTAAAGGGAAAAAAATTGACAATTTTTCATTCTTTGTGCTGATAGAGTTTGCAGTTTATTAAGGGATAGATCAAACAATTATTAGATTCCTTCCCCCACTCCCTTTAATTGCTATTCTTTAGAACAAGATATCAAATTGTAAAGCTAAAGCAATCTCAAGTAACTTAAATTTAAAAATATTGAAAATTAGTCATTAGAAGAAAGGTTATATGCAAATTCCAAATCAAAATGTATTTATTAAATGCCAATATGGAAGAGGTAGCAACAGAATCGGGCCTTAAAGCAGTCTAAAAGGCAGACAAAACAGATTCTCTAATCTCAAGAAATTACCAATCTTTAGGAAAGAAAACACACAGTGTGTCTCATTTTGCAAATGTGCAAGTAAGGACCACTAATCTACTATGCTCAGGGAAACAGACAGAAAGTTCAATAAAAAGACACAATGACTGAGACTCCTTTAGGTCAGCACATATAACTTGACTTGTGAGATTTCTGCCAAGGCAGGAGAAAATGCTTGAGGAGTGACCTCTGCATATGCCCCTTGAATACTCATTATGACGGAGAGATAATAAGGGAAGGCTAAGAGGGAAGGAAACAGAAAAAAACCACACAGTTGCAAAGTGAGAACTTAAGTTGTTTCTCTTTTCAGTCTTTTTACATGAACACAGTCCCACCTGTCATGGGGATATTATTTAAATCACCAATTTTGGAAAAGCCTAAGGGCTCTTGCAGAGGTGATTAAACACTGACTTCTGAAGTACATTACCACGCCCGAGAAAGTTGACATAACACAGTTCCCAACTTCACTATTTTCCATACAGAAAAATTCCAAGCACTTTCTTCATCATTTTTAACAATTAATTATTCCCCATTCACAGATAAATGTCACCATGCGATCCAAAACACAATAAAACAAACAAATGAATGAATGAATGAATGAATGAATGAAAGAAAGAAAAAAATCCCATGAACTATCAAATTTGACAACAGTGTCAATCTTATGTGACACATAATTCCATTAAAGTTCGGAATACCTTTGGAATGCCTCTGTCATTTTCTGCTGGGGTAAGAAGGTGGAACCTTGAATTCCCAAATTTAATCCCTCCCTGCTGATTCTAAGGCAAGCTAAGTTCTAAGAAAACCCTTAAACATATCTAGAGAAAGCTTAAATTATCAATATGAAAGGCCCAGGGAAACACAAATGGTAGGCCTTGAGATTATGACTATTGTCAAATACAAAGAATTATATATCTTCCACAAAATATCTTTATATATTCAGCATTTTTCTTAAAGGCACAGAACCAATTTACATCCATTTATAGTTACTAATAACCTCAAATACTTTAGTCTCTGATTTCTAAAGGTCTTCAGAGACATCTCACAGTAAGAAATGACCACTGCTAAAAGAATCACTATAAACACTATCAGAAATGTGAAGGCTCATTCTCTGCTGCAATGTCCTTCTTCCACTTAAATGAGCTCTTTCTATTCCAAAGTTGCCAACTAGGTCAATTGCTACAGGCCAAGGCTAACCAAGTCAGTACTCTGGTAGTTCAAGTTGTAAACTGGAATTAGATACTCATAACCCACGAAACAGTTAATAAAAGGAGAATGAGTCATAGGAGGAGGATATTCAAGACAGTTAATCAATGAAGAAAAAATATCAAATGATCTGAGAGGAATTCTGTTCAGAACAAGTTCAGAAAAAGAGAAGAGATGCAATGCCCTGTGTAATTTTGTACCTGAATCAATTAAGTTTTGCAAATATTTCAACACATTTTATGGTAAAGGAACCTGCCAAGAGGGTCTTTTTCCTAAATTGTCAGGAATTTTTTAATGAAGTTAAAAGATAGAGTACATAAAGGTTTGTTGTTGTTGTTGTTGTTGTTGTTGTTGTTTGGGGAAGGGGATAATTGTTTCTCCACAGTAATGAGAGAATTTCTCTTCACTACTGGAAGAAGAAGTTTTGTTGGCAGAAAGGTGGAATTCAATGGTGATGACCATTACTATACTGGAAACATACTCATTAGAGTAGAATTGATGAAATGTGTACATAATATCCTCTGTGTTGTATGTACCACTTATAAGAACATCTAATTCTCAAATGTAAAATACACCTAAAATTATATTTCTTTTATTACAAGTCTTACAAATTAAGAATTTTTTGACTCAAATGTTCATTTAAATATTAAGTAAATATCAGGTGAATAAATTTTTTTTTAAAAAAAGGAAATGTAAGATACACTGAGAAAGGAATGTTAAATGAACTGCTTTATAATAGGTAGATGGGAGAAAAGAAATTACCTTCTCAATGGCTTTTTAATTTTTCTCCTCTGCAGCCACAATTTGACTTCTGGTGTTGTTTCTGGAGTAGGGAGTGTATGATCGATGGTGTATATATCCTTGCCTTGTTTCCAAAGATGATATCTGTCTGGCTGAAATTTCTTCACAAAAATATCCATGGAAATTTTCACCATGTCTTTCCTGCAGGTACACTTCAAGACAAAATACAGCATTCATGTTGTTACAGAACCTTACAACATTTCTGGAACTAAATAAAATTAATTTTTCAGCTATCCCTAAAACTCACCAGGAACAAATACTTAGTGACTACATAACACAACATAATCGAACGTGAGGTATGGCGAGGGCAAAGGCAAGGAGGTAAATAACAAGAGTACGCTGTGTGAAGAAGAACAAGTAAGGCAACATAGTTAAAACATATACTGAAGGAAAGGAAGTAACATATGACCAGGAAGTCAGGAAAGGGTCAGGTTGTAAGGAACTATGAAATGCCAAAGGTATTGCTACTTGATCCTGAAAAAGAGGTCAGCTCATTCATTTCCCTCTTGGGATGATTCCACTCTAGGGCTTCTTCTCCTGATGAGTGGGTTCAGGTTAGGATTGGGAATCTAGACATAGCTAATGTTACCAGGACAATGTAGAAAGAGAACAGAAGAGGCCCAAGATCAGAATATGGGCAAATCTGTATGTTCAGGGGAAATGCTATAGATGATAAATCAGCAAGGAGAATGAAAAGGATCAATCAGAAAGGTTGCAGAAAAAACAAAAAAGAGATTTATCTTATTTCTTTTCAGACAAACCAGAAAACCTACATTTCATTTAGAAAGCACGTGCTGAAAAACGATAGGAAATAGATAGGAGCAACTAGTTAACTTTCTAACCTTGAAAAATTGGTCCGTCAAGTCCAGTGGACTAAAATGCAAAGTATTTTATCACAAATATCATAAGTATGGCGGGAACAAAATGCTATAATAAATCAGATGAGGGAGGAATCAGTGTCAACTGTGGGAAAATCAAGATTTGGTTTTATGGAAAAGGTCACATTTAATTGACTTCGAAGTATCAGAATATGAATGCAATGGACTATCACTGCATCATAAGAAGTGAGAAAACATAAGACTTATAGAGGAAACTGGGCAAACCAGGATGAACCAATTCAAAATGAAGTAAGCAGACCAGTAGAACAATTTATACAACAGGAAAAATACTATGAATATAACATAGAAAGATGAATAATGCAAAAAGACTTTGAAATTCTAATCAATGCAATAACAAATCATGATTACAAATGACCAATAATGAGGAGTGTTATGCTCCTGCAGACAGAGAGGTAATGGAATCAAAATGCAGAATAACACTTGCATTTTCAGACAAGGCCACAGAGGAAATCTACTTCACTTAACTATGCATACACATTGTAAGCATTTTGGTTCTTGGTTTTCTGTTTTTTGTTGTTGTTGTTGTTTAACTGACAGGAAAGGGAATAAAGCGTGGAGAGAGAATAAATGCTTACTGATTTGTAAAGAAATATGTAAAAAAAAAAAAACATACCTACACTATGAGCTTCCACTTCTGCTTCTCTCCTTTTAAACCGTCTTCAATCTAATTCCTGTTACTCAACCACTCAAAAGAAAATGCCCTCTCAAAAATTACCAAAGTGTCTTAATTTTCAAATCTAATGAGTTTCATTAATCCTGATATTTCTTAACCTCTAAACTGCATCAGATACACTTAGTCATCTCCTTTTGGATAATTTCTCCTCACTAGCTTTTTGAGATACTATTCTATCCTAGTTCTCCTCTTGTCTTAACAACCATTCCTGAGCTTCCTTTGCTACTTACTTGTCTATGACATGTCCATGAACCACGGGTTGGCCCAAGGCATTGTTGTAGACACTGTCCTCCTATCATTACACCTATACAATGCTTTTAGGTTTATAAAGCACTTTATAAATATTATCTCATTTTATCTTTGCTACAACCCTGGGAAGGTAGGGGCTATTATTATATCCACATTTTACAGATGAGGAAAGTGGGGGAGATAGTGGTTAACTGACTTTCCCAAGGTCACATAGACAGAAAATGTCTGCAGCCATATTTATAATCGGGTCTTCCAGAATCAAGGTCGAGGGCTCAGTATACTGCACTATCTTTTTTGTGTGATGGTCACCAACAACAGTCTTATGACCTCCAAATCAGAATAATAAGTTTAAATTCATAAAATAAAATCCATGGACTGAAAAAGGAAAACAAATAAACTGAAATAAAGTTATAAAAAAATTTTTTTAAAGTTCACAATCTCCAGGTTAAGGATCCCTGCTTTATACTCTGTCACTCAGTGATCTCATGAGCTACCTCTGGTTCAATTGTCATCTCTATTGCAGATGATTGCCAAATTATATATCCAGTCTTGGTCCCTCTTCTGAGCTGCAGGCCTATTCTCACCCACTGCATTTTGGACACCTGTCTTTCAGATGTCCAGTAAGCATCTCGAACTCAACTTTTCTAAAACAGAACTCATTACCTTTCCCCAAAAACTGTGCCCTCTTCCAAACTTTTATTGTTGTCCAAGGGCCCCTATACTCCAAGTCACCTAGGTTCAAAATCTTGTTTTCAATCTCAAATTCTCACTCTTAGGCCACAAACCAATCCATTGCTAACACTTGTCTTGTATCTTCACCACATGCCTTGAATATGACCTCTTTAACCAATCACATAAATATAACCTTGGCTCAAGTCCTCATTACATCTTGCTTGGGCAACTACAAAAGCCTTAATGCCTCTCCCTATCTCAAGTCTCCAATTATAATCAATCTTCCACTCTCATGGAAAGTTGATTTTTCCAAAGCACAGAACTGACCATGTGACCCTCCCCTGTGCAATATGCTCCAGTGGCCCCCAAAAAATCCAGGAGCAAACAAACCTTTTCATTTGGTATTCAAATCTTTTCCTAACCTGGCCCTTTCCAAGCTTCGAAATCTTCTTACATTTACTCCCTTTCCACGAACTCAACATTTCAGCAACACTGGCACTTACAGTTCCCCAGTACAACACTAAATCTCCAGTATCTAGCACCTGCACTAGCTATCCCACACTCTACCCTCTCACTTCCATCTCTCTGTTTCTCTGCCTCAGACACATATTCAATCTGACCTTCCCTAAACTATACTCTCTCTTTATATTCCCAGGGCTAACTAAGCATAGTGCCTGGCAAGCAATAAGCCCTTAACACTAGTATGTTGACTTGCCTTGAAACATAACTATACTTTGCTTAATGGAAAGTGAGTCATATAAAGGTTATGGGGGCTTTATGTAGCACACAGAATATAAGTAAAAAAACTCAGGTTTTTAATTCAATGTCACTTAATTACTTACTTGAGATAATATTAATTACTTAACACAATGTCACTTACTGATTAATTACTAATTGAAATACAATAAGATTACTTTTGTTGTAGTTTATCACCAAAAATATTTAAACAATACACCTGCACTGTATCAGGGAAATAAATAAATGATTGATGAAAATATGGTTTTGTCAGCTTATTTCTAGTTTGTATTTATAATTTACAAAACTGAATCAATCAAATCAACAAAAGATTACAAAATATATACAATTTTAATGATTTGTATTGTTCAATATTTATTTGAACTATTATAATATTGAAACCAAGAACTGAAATCATAAGTCTCTAGGAAAGGAATCTAAAATAAAATCTTAAATGAAAGTCCAGAGTTCTGCAAGCAATAAAGAATGCTAAGACAACTCCTTTTTATTCCATCCAACTATATTTCTGATGCTAAAAAAAATCAAAACTCTTCACATTTCACACAATAATTAAAGATTATTCAAATAGGGATAATGAGAAATAATTACATATTGTATTTTCATTTAATTTCTCAGAATTTCATACCTATTATGATCAACCAACAAGCAGGATATGAGGTAGAGAAATACATGCTCTCTAGACTATAGAACAGAATTAAATTGCAGCCATCTAGCCATTAGAAATTGTTACTACTAGAGGCAAAACCAAAATAGTGGATTAGAGAAAGCAACTCAGCTGAAAGCTGCCAACATTCCCCTCCAAACAACGTTAAAATAACTTCTGAAATCATATTTTGGAGTGGCAAAGCAAATAAAAGGCCGGAGTGAGACATTATTCCAGCCTAAGACAATTTAGGAGGTTAGCAAGAGAGGGCTATGACACTACAGTCTAGGTACCAGACTAGAATGAAGGCAGCAACACCAACAGTGGTTCCTATGGCCACAGCGGCTGTGGCCTCAACATCAACTGCAGCAGCAGCAGCTTTGGGAGTCCTGAGCACAGTGATGGTAAGAAGTTCAAACAACTGGTCACAAAGAAATTACAGGGGACCTTCTGCTGGCACTGGGTATACTGGTACTGACTGATAACTCTCTTGGGCATACACAGTTCTGGGTCGCAGCTGAAGGGCAGAAAGCAGTGCTTGCAGTCAGTCAAAAGGGAGTAGGGGACCTGGTCACAGTTTGAGAGCTAAGAGGATTTCAGGTACTTACAGCTACAGGAGAGCAGGGGACCTTCCTAGGTAAAGATCAGAGCACAAATCAAAAGAACAGTAACTAAACTTCTCCCCAGATCACACCACCTTGGAAGCACTAAAAACTTTGTGTTTCCTCTTTGTTGTGGTTCCTCATATTGGTTCTAATTCTTCCTTACAACATGACTAATGTGAATGTGTTTAATACTAATGCATAGTTAGAGCCTATATCAGACTGCACACCACCTTGTGGAGGGCAGGGGTAACTGAAGGGGAGAAAATTTAAAAACTCAAAAGCTTATGGAAGTGATTGCTGAAAACTAAAAATAAATTAATAAGAAGAAAACATGAAATATCTCATCAGAAAAATGAGATATCTATAAAATAGACAGAGAAATATTTTAAGAATTACTAGACTACCTAAAAGCCATGATGAAAAGAAGAGCCTAGAGATCATCTTTCCAGAAATTATCAGGGTAGCTAGGTGGCGCAGTGGATAGAGGAGCAGCCCTGAAATCTGGAGGACCTGAGTTCAAATCCGGCCTCAGAGCAAACACTTGATACGGTCCAGCAGTGTGACCCTGGCAAGCAACAAAGGACTGAAGGACAGAAGGAATTATAAAGGAAAACTGTCCTGATGTCTTCAGTTCAAGAGGGTAAAATAAAAATTGAAAGAATCTACCAACAACCTTCTGAAAGATATAATAAGTTCCAGAGGTCCCAGGTCAAGGAGAAAATATTGCCAAACAAACAGAATGAAACAATTCAAATATCATGGGGCTACAGTCAGGATCACATAAGATTTAGGAGCTTCCACATTAAAGCAACGGAGGCTTGGAATATGATGTTCAAAAAGGCAAAGGAGTTAGGATTACAACCAAGAATAACCTACTCAACAAAACTTAGTATAATTCCTCAATGGAAAATATAGGTATTTAATTAAATAGATGAGTTTTAGGTATTCCTGAAGAAAAGACCAGAGCTGAATAGGAAATGTGACATTCAAACACAGGACTCAAGAGAAGGGTAAAAAAGGTAAATATGAAAGAGTAATCATAAGAGACTCAATAAAGTTAAACTATCTACATTCCTCTATGGGAAGATGATAAATGTAACTCCCAAGAATTTTATCATTATTAGGATAGTTAGAAGGAATTTACATAGATAGAGGGCATGACTATGAACAGATTATGTTGGGACAATCTCAAAAAACAAAGAAAAAGAAAAGAAAAGAAAAGAAAAAAGAAAAGAAAAGAAAAGAAAAGAAAAGAAAAGAAAAGAAAAGAAAAGAAAGAAAAGAAAAGAAAAGAAAAGAAAAGAAAAGAAAAGAAAAGGCAAGAAAGACAGATCAACTGGGAGAAGGAGGAAAGTGGAAAATTATCTCACATGAAAGAGGTGCACAAGGAAGAACTTTTGTGTTGGATCAGTAAATGAAGGGGTAATGCTTGAACCTCACTGTCACCAGAAAAGGGAAGAATACAAATACACACACAAAAAAACCAAAAACAAAAACAAAACACATTCAGTTGGGTATAGAAATCAACTTTAATCAATAATCTTAACCAATAGGAGGGCAAAGAGATAAAAGATATGGAGAGGAGGAGGATGAATGAGGGGGCAGATTAAGGGAGGCAACTGTGAGAAACAAAACAATCTTTTGAGGAGGGACTGACTGGATGAAAAAAGAGAAGTATAAACAGAAGAAAATAGGAATGAGGGAAATACACAGTAATCATAGCTGAATTTGAATGGGATGAATTCACCCATAAAAAGCAAGTAGATAGCAAAATGGAGAATCCAACAATATACTGTTTACAAGAGACATACTTGAAACACAGTGACACACACAGCATTTTAGAAAAGGGTTCCAGTAAAAGTTATTATGTTTCAGCTGAAGTGAAAAAGGAGAGGATAGCAATCATGATTCTCAGGGAAAGTAGAAACAAAACCAGACCTAAGAAAAAGACATACATCTCAGGGAAACAACATTTTGCTAAAAGGTACAATGGAAATTAAGGAATATCAAAGTTTACAGAAAGTTATATTGATAAAGGCTTCATTTTTCAAATACATAAAGAACTGAGTCAAATTTATAAAAATAAGAGCCATTCTCCAATTAAAAATAATAAATGGATATTAACAGACAGTTTTCAGAAGAAGAAATCAAAATTATCTATAGTCATATAAAAAAATGCTATAAATCACTATGGATTAGAGAAATCTAAATTAAAACAATTCTAAGGTACCACCTTAGACCTATCAGAAATGACAAATGCCAAAGGAGATGAGGAAAAATAAGTACACTAATAAACTATTGCTGCTACAATCAATACACTAGGTTTGCACCCCAAAGAGATAAAAAGACCTATATGTACAAAAACATTTATAGCAGCTCTTTTTTTGGTGGAAAAGAAATGGAAATTGAACAAATACACATCAATTGACAAAAGAATGACTCAACAAGTTCTGGTATATGATTGTGATGGAGTACTACTGGGTCATAAGAAAATATTAGAAAAACTGCTGAGAAGACTGGAAAACAGTATGGCAGAAATTAGGCACAGACCAACATCTTACACCATGTACCAAGATAAAGTCAAAATGAGTACATAATTTGATATAAAGGGTAATATTATAAGCAAATTAGGAAAACAAGCAATAGTCTACCTGCCAGATCTGTGAAGAATGGAAGAATTTATGACCAAACAAGAGACAGAAAATATTAGGAAATGCAAAATGGATAATTTTGATTCTATTAAATTTAAAAGATTTTACACAAACAAAACCAATGCAACCAAGATTAGAAGGAAAACATAAAGCTGGGAAAGAATTTTTACAGCCAGTGTCTCTGAGAAAGGCCTCATTTCTCAAATATATAGAGAACTGAGTCAAATTTATAGGAATACAAGCCATTCCTCAATTGATAAATGGTCAAAGGATATGAACAGTTTTCAAATGATGAAATTAAAGCTACCTATAATCATATGAAAAACTGCTCTAAACCACTACTGATTAGAGAAACATAAATTAAAACAACTTTGAGGTACCACATCACACCTATCAGATTGACCAACAAGACAAAACAAGAAAATTAGAAATGTTGAAGAACACGTGGGAAAATTGGAACACTATGCATTGTTGGTGGAGTTGTGAACTGATCCAACCATTCTGGAAGGCGATTTGTAACTATGTCAAAAGGGCAATAAAAGTGTGCGTACCCTTTTGACCTAGCAATAGCACTTCTAGGCCTGTATCCCAAGGAGATCATACAAATGGGAAAAGGATTTACACATAAAAAATGTTTATATTAGCTCTTTCTGTGATAGCAAAGAATTGGAAATTGAGGGAATGACCATCAATTGGGGAATGACTGAAGAAACTGTGGTATATGAATGTAATGGAACAATATTATGCTATAAGAAATGATGAGCTGGCAGACGCCAGAAAAACTCGGAAAGAATTGTATGGACTGATGCCAAATGAAGTGAGAAGAACCAGAACGCTATACGTAGCAACAGCAACACTATATGATGACTGATTTCGATAGACTTAGCTCTTCTCAGCAATGCAAGGATCTAAGACAACTCCAAAAGACTCATGATAGAAAATGTTATCTACATCTAGAAAAAGAACTATGGAATCTGAATGCAGATCAAAGCATGTTGTTTGCTCTCTTTTATTTTTTGCTTGTTTCTTCTTTCTCTTGGTCCCTCCCATTTGTTCTAATTCTTCTTTGCAACATGACTAATGTGAAAATACGTTTAACATGAACATAAATATAGAGCCTATACCAGATTGCACGCCACCTTGGGGTGGGGGAGGGGGAGAGAGAAGAGAAAACTTGGAACTCAAAATCTTATAGAAGTGAATGTTGCAAACTAAAAATAAATTAATTTTAAAAAGATCTTCAGCAGGAGAGTTTTTAAATGTTTTAGTAAAATTAATCTGGAGACAATATGAAGATGGACATGAACTGAAGGAAAGATGGCTGGAGATTAGGGAGAAACATAGTTGATATTTAAATATGTTCCTAGGTGACCTATCTTCCCACAACTTATTATTTATGGAAAGATAATAATAAATACATCTTTAGAAAATGCAGATTCATTTTCTGCATTTGTATCCCACTAAAAGTTTTTTCATATGTAAGGATGTAGTAATTGGCTGAACCGATGTGTAAAATACTACCACGTCGTTCCCCTTTTATGCAACAAGAAAAGTATACCCAGCTCATTAAGGGATCAATATGTAGCTGTATCTTATTTATACATCAAAAGCTCATCATGAGTGACTATATTCTGTGACTATATCAAATAAAGAGTCAAGAGCTTCCTGACCTTACATATAAAATATATGAGAGCAAAAACCTCTAAGTTATGATGTTCCATCTATTCAAGTTAATAGTCATTGACTACTATGTCTTACATACCTAGCATATTCCACTGATCCACCACTCCATTTCTTAGCTAGTGCAAGTGGTTTGGATGATTGCTGCTTTATAACACAATTTAAGATCTGGAACAGCGGGGCCACCTTCCCTGCATTTCTTTTCATTAGTTTCCTTGATATTTTGGACCTTTTGTTATTCCAAATGAATCTAATTATTATTTTTTCTAACTCTATAAAATAATTTTTTTGGTAGTTTGATTGGTGTGGCACTGAATAAGTAAATTAGCTTAGGGAGAATTGTCATTTTCATACTATTAGCTTGGCCTACCCATGAGCAACTGATGTTTTTCCAATTATTTAGATCTGATTTTATTTCTGTGAAAAGTGTTTTGTAATTGTGTTCATAGAGTTCCTGGGTTTCTTTTGGTAGGTAGACTCCTAAATATTTTATAATGTCTACAGTAAGTTTAAATGGAATTTCTCTTTCTATCTCTTGCTGTTGGACTTCGTTGGTAATATAAATAATTTTTTTAAATGAAAAAACAAAGATATGAAAAGAGACAATTAATTACTAGCGTGGAAAAAGAGGCATGAAGTCTTCCTGAAAAAATAAGTACTTGAAAATTAGAAACTGCCAAATGGAGCCACAGACTCCATGAGACATCAAGAAATAAAAACCTAAATCAAACGATGGAGAAATAGAAGAAAATATAATCTATCTCACAGGAAAAAAATTGAATTAGAAAAGAGGTCAAGGAGAGAGAATTTAACAATCAACGGACTACCTAAAAGATAAGACGTCCCCCCATCACATTTTTTAAGAGAAAAAAAAAGTTTAGATGCTATGTTTCAAGAAATCATGAAAAGGAACTGCCTAGATATCTTAGAGTCAGAGGATAAAGGTAGAAATTAAACGAATCCACTGGTGACCTTCTGAAAGAAACACCAAAATGAAAACTCACAGGAATATTACAGCCAAAACTCAGAGCTCCCAGATCAAGGGAAAAAATACTGCAAAAAGAAAAAGAGAAAGAATTTGAGTGTAAAAGAGCCACAGGATCACACAAAGTTTAGTAGCCACGTACAGAGACCTTGGAATATGATATTTCAGAATACATAGAATCTAGTCTATACAGCAAAAGTCAGTATGATCTTACATGGGGGGGGGCAAAATGGACCTATAATAAATAAAAGCCTTTCAGGCATTCTGGATGCTAAGTAGAAAATTTGACATAACAAAAAGAAGACTCAAGAGAAGTATAAAAAAGTAAATATGATAAGCAATCATAAGTTACTAAATATGGTTAAATAGGTTATATTCTAAGACAGGGAAATGATACATGAAGCTTCTCAGAACTCTATAATCATCACAGGTAACAGGATGAAACTAATTAAAGAGAAGTCTTGGAAAGGACTGTTATGTTTTGATTGTCTCAAAAGAAGAACTGAAAGGATGGAAAAGAGGAACATCTTAGGAGAGGAAGAAAGGGAAAATGAAGCAAATTATCTAAAAAGAATGGGATGTTCAAGTAAATGTTTATACAATGGAGAGGACAGTATGGGAAATAGGTGACACTTGAATCTCACTAACATCTGAAGAAATCAAAGGAGGCAAGAAACCACTTATGAACATGGTTGAGTACGAAAATACATCTTATTCAACAGGGAAAGAGAAAGGAGTTAAGGGAAAGAGAGAATAAGGAGTGTGTATTAAAGAAGGCATTAGTCAAAAACAAAACAGATGCTTAAAGAGAAGGTAGAGGGGAAAAAAGATAGGAATAAGAAAAGAATAAATGGAAATACAGTTAGCAATCATAATTGGGAATGTGAATGGGATCAGCTCACTCATAATACAGAAGAGAATATCAGAATACATTAGAAACCAGAATCCAACATTATGTTGTTTACAAGAAACACAAAGATACACACAAAGTTAATATAAGAAGCCGGAACAGAACCTATTATATCTACAATATTTGCAAAAAATTAATTGTCCATATGAATAGAATAGGAAAAAGTATTTAACTTTGAAAAAGAAACACACTAGCCAAGAAAGGCAACCAAAGAAATTTTTAAAAAAAACCATGCCTTCTCCACGGATTATATCAATTTACAAGTGAATTCTACCAAACATTTAAAGAACAATTAATTCCAACACCACATAAACAGTTTCCGTGAAAAAAAAACAAAAGATAAAGGGGTCCCACCAAATTTCTTCTATGACACAGACATGATTTTGAAAGATAAACCATAAAGAGTCAAAATAGAAAAAGAATACTAGAGCCATCTTGCTCATAGTGATGAAAATTTAAAAATAATTTATTAGCAAGGAGACTACAAAAATATAACACTGTTACCTGTCTGGATCTATACTAGGAATAAAGTAGATTAGAAAAATTATGTATAAAACTATATTGGAAAAACTATAAATATAATTATTCACATGAAGAGCAAAATAACAAAAATCATATGATTATTTCAGTAAATGGAGGGGGGGAAAGCTTTTAGCAAGATACAACATCCATTCCTGCTTTAAAAAACAAAACAAAACACTAGAAAACATAGAAATAAATGGGACCTGTATCACGGAACTAGGCTAAAAGCCTTTCAAGTAAGATTAGGGGTGAAGGATTATTGTCATTACAATTCAACATTAACTAGTAATACTAACTACAAATCTTGTCATAAGACAAGAAAAAGAAATTGAAGGAATAAGCATGGGCAAAGGAAAAAACACTACCACTTTTTGCAGTTAAGATGATGGTTTACTTAGACAACAAATAGAGAGTCAACTAAAAAAACAAATGAAACAACTAAAAACTTCAGCAAAGTTGCAGGATGTAAAATAAAGCTACACAAATCAATAGCATTTTCTGTATGATACAATAGCCAGTGGGAAGAGACAGAAACAGAAATCACAATTAAAATAAACAGACAGTATAAAATACTCAGTAGTCTACTTGAAAATACACATGTAGGAATTATATGAACACAACTACAAAACACTCTTCACTCAAATTTAAATAAGTGGGGAAATGGTAATTGTTCATAGGTGGGTCAAGCCAATATAATAAAAATAACAATACTACCAATTTCAGGCCAATACCAAAGTACTAAAGGATTACTTTAGATAGTTAAATTTACCTGGAGAGCCAAAAGGTCAAGAATATTATGAGAATCAGAAAAAAAAAAAAAAAAACCAAGAGGGGAGAGGGGAGAAGGAATGACAAGAGGCTTAACGGTGCCAGATCTCAAACTATACCAAAAGTCATAAAGTCATAATCACCAAAGTAGCTTTGTGCTGGTTAAGAAAGAAAGAGACATTGATCAGTGCAGTTCATTAGATACACAATATACAGAAGCAAATGAGCACAATTATCTAGTGTTTAACCCAAATATCCCAGCTAACAGGGCAATAACTTGCAATCTGACAAAAAACAGTTGATAAAGCTGGAAAGCAGTCTGGCAGAAACTAGGTATAGACCAACAACTCACATTGTAAATCAAGAAAAAGTCAAAATTCATACATAAACAATTTAAAGGAGCATACAAGAAACTTCCAGCTAGATCTATGGATGGTGACAAGTTCATGACAAATCAAGAGAAAGAGAGGTTCACAGGAGGTAAAATGAACAATTTTAATTAAAGTTTAAAAGGTTGTGCATAAACAAAACCAATGCAGCTAAAATTAGAAGAGAAGCAGGAAATTGGGAATCAAATTCCAGCAAAGGAAATTTCTCTCATAAAAGTCTCATTTCTAAGAAATATAGATGACTTATATTCCTATAAATTAAGAATAAGAGTCACTCCCCCAACTGATAAATCGTCAACGTAGACAGTTTTCAGAGGAAAAAAATCCAAGTGATCAACACCCATATGAAAAAAATTCTCTTAAAACACTACAAACTGCATAAATGCAAACTAAAACAATTCTGAAGTACCATTTCATACCCATCAATTAGGTCTTTCAAATTTGGTTATCTTTATAATACTGTTGTTATTGTATGAATTATTTTCCTGACAATGTTTACTTCATTTTGTACGTTCCATTCCATTCATGTACAACTTGCTAGCCATTTCCTAACTGATGGACTTCTACAATTTCTAGTTCTTCGCTACTATGAAAGTGTAAAACTTAGTTGCATTTGTTATCTTCTTTTTGTCAAACTAAACACTCCATCTCCCAGTTCTGGGCATTTTTTCTAGCTATCCCCCATGTTTGAAAGCTGTCCTTCCTACCCTCTGACTACTGACTTCCCTGACTTCCTTTAAGTCCCAACTAAAATCCCATCTTCTACAAGAAGTTTCACCAATCCTCTATTAATTCCTTCTGTAAATTATTTCCTATTTATCACATCTATTGCTTGCTATGTGTAGATTTGTTTGCATGTTATCTCTCCCATTAGATTATAAGCACCTTGAAGGCAGGGACTATTTTCTGCCTTTTTTGTCTTCTCAGCACTTTGCACAGTACCTGTCACATAGGAGGCACTTAATAGACGTTTACTGACTGATGACTTCTTTGGAATGTATACCTAGCACTGGGATCTCGAGGAAAAGGTTATGGATATTTTTCTCACTGTCTTAACATAATTTCAACTTGTGTTCCAGAATGGTTACCAGCAGTGGGAAGCCTGTTGCCTCAAGGTCACATGTGGCCTTCTCGGACTTAGGGTGCAGCCTTTTGACTGAGTACAAGTTTTACAAATCTTCTGTTCTATGAAGCTTAGATTCAGTCAAAGGGCCTCACTTGAGGACCTAGAGGGCCAAATGGGGCCTTGAGGCCACAAGATCTCCACCCCTGGAAACCAATTCATACTTTCACTAAGAGATAATTACAATGATCAAGCTTTAAACCTCATCAAGAAGAAATGTAAGAAGGCACCTCTGCCTGCTTCTTCGCAGAGGTGGATACTATCAGTGTAGAATACTACATTTGATGCCATACTTTTCTGACATTTAAGATTATTTTGATAAATGGGTCCGTTTGGCTGAACTGTCTTGTTTCTCTCTTCTAGTCTTTCTTACAAGGGCTAGGTTGAGAGGTGTAAATATGCCAGGAAATAAAAGCAAACAAAAATCCAAAAGTTGCTGTCTTGTCATTGCTAGATCTACATCTTTCATCTCAATTCCCTTCTCTCTACTCACATGGCCAACACCTAAGTTACCTTCTGATCTGCATTTACGAGAACTACTGAAATAACTTCCTAATTAATCTCTCTGCTTCTAAGCTCTTACCTTTCAAAGCAATATTTCACATAGGTACCAAAATAATGTTAAAGAAACAATCTATAATCTTTATCCCTTGTTTGGTCATGAATTGTTCTCTATCTGCAGAGCTGAAAGGTAATTTCTTTCTCTGGTCCTGGAATTTGTTTATGATACAATCTTTTTATATAAATTATGTATCTATTTGGAGCTTATCTAGGGATATGTTATGAGGCTTTTGTCTAAAGCTATTTTCTGCCAGATTGCTTTCCCATTACCCCAGTCATTTTTGATGAACAGTGAATCTTTATTCCAATAGCTAGGAGTTTTGATAAAGGGTCAAAGGAGGGGGAAAAAAAGCTACCAACAGCCACATGAAAAAAATGCTTAAAATAACAATTAGACAAATACAAATCAAAGGAACTCTGAAGTTCCACTTCACACTTATCAAACTGGCAAAGATGTTAAAAAAGGAAATCAAATATTGGTGTGGCTGTTGAGAAAACAAGCACATTAAGGCTTATTATTGGTAGAGTTATGAACTAGTTTGGCCATTATGAAAAGTAATTTGGAATTCTACCCCCAAATTCACTAAACTATGAATATCCTTTTGCCTAACAATAAATAGTACTACAAGCCCTATGCCACACAAAGAGATATAAGAAAGAAGAAAAGACCCATATAAACAAAAAATGCACAGAAGCTGTGGTGGTAAAGAACTGAAACCTAAGGCATTCCCCATCAATGAGGGAATGGCTGAATAAATTACAGTATATAAATGTAAAAAATCGTTTCACCATAAGAAATGATGAAAGCATAGTTCTGGAGAAACCTGGGAAGAATTCTATAAAAAGATTTTTTAAAATGAACTCAACAGAACCAGAACAATTTACACATTAAAAATAAAATTGTAAAGACAAATATTTTTCAAAGGCTTTTGAAACCAGATCAATACAATAACAAATCATGATCCTAGAGTACCAATGATAAAACATTCTACGCACTTTCTGACAGAATGGTTTTAAGACTCAAGAAGGTCAGCCAGTCTATCTTCCTTTTCTGGCCCTGCTCCAGCCCTTTCAGACTTCAAATTCATGTCCCCTTTGTCCATTCTACCTCACTTTTCAGCTCCCCTTGGTGTGTTGTCTTGCATCATTAGATGGAAGTGCCTTGAGCGGGACAGACTGTCTTTCTTTTTGCCTATATTTTCAAACATAGGGCAACAAGGTTGCTCAGCGGATAGAGCACCTATGCTTGAAGTCAGGAAGACCAGAGTTCAAATCTGGTCTCAGACACTTAACTAGTTTATGTGACTTAACCCTGTATGTGTCAGTTTCCTCATCTGGAAAATAAACTGGAGAAGGAAATGGCAAACCACTCCAGTCACACAGAGTTGAACAAAACTGTTCAACTGAAGAACAATGCACCTAATAAATTCTTGTTTCCTACCTTACTTCCTTCCTTCCTTCCAAATGAGATACATATATTTGGACAATGACAATTTGGGAACAGCTTTAGCTTGATTATACCCATTTATTTAAAAAAAATTCTTTTTTTAATGGGGAAAAAGGAGGTACTTAGGATAAAGAGAAAATAAATCCTTATAAAGTGAAAAAGTAAAATAAAATAAATTTTAAAGGTCTTACTAATTCATTTTCTTGCTCAAGAATCTTGAGTCACTTACTATTGCATCTAGGATAAAAAATGAAGTGCCAACAATCCTGTATGCCAGGCATAGAGGGCATTATTCCTACATCAGAGAAGAAAAAAACTAAGGCTCAAACACTTTTTAAAAATTCCTAAAAGACATAATTCTAGTTAGTAGTGGAGCCAGAAGTAGAAAATAAATTGCCATGTAGCTTTAGATAAATTTGTTAATTTCTCTAGGACTCAGTTTTCTCATCTGGAAAATGAGAAGGCCTCAAAATCGGTGATTCCGTTATCCTACAATTAAAATACCTAAAGTTGTCGCCATCTCTAATTATATGTAATTATATATGAGAAGAAATAGGGCTAGCATAGTAGAAAGATCAATAGTGTCAGAGGATCTAAGGTTCTTCCACTTGCTACCTCTGCAGCCCAAAGTAAGTCACCTTCATTTGAATAGTTTGTCATTGTAAAAAGAAGGGATTAGATGAGATGACCTCTAAGGTAAGAATCAGCTCTAAAATCCTATGACTCTGTGATTTAATTCCTTTTCCAGTGCTGAGGGGATGCCTCTGGATTCTGAAACAGCTCTAGAAGTCTGCTGTAGAGGATATCTACAACTTGATTATGACTGTGCAATACAAACCAGCAGTGATTCAGATTTCATAAAATCCATAAATGCATCCTACTACACTTCACAGACAAAATGTCCTGTCTCTTTATACAGCAACTAGAACACATGAGTAATTACATACATACATACATACATACATACATACATACACACCCATAAGCACTAAGCCTAACTACCTGATTAAATATCATGGATACCAGGTATATTCAATAAATAATAAATAATGTTCAAATAAACAAAATTTGTACATTTGTATATTGTCATTTATCTACCCATCTTCTTATTGATGGCTGATCAAGTGAACAATATTATGGCTATAGGGAGGAAACCCTCTTAATTTTGTTGACGTAATTATATTATGATGGGTTAAAAGTGGATCCAAACTTCTTTGCATTAAAACAAAATAATCTCAGGACAGAATTTAACTCAACTCACAGGAGAGAGGGAAGTAAGTATGAAAGACAGAAAATCACTTATATCAGTGAAAATGTTAGGCTGGTGGGTTAAATTTGTAATAAAATATACTAAATCAAAATAAGTTTATAAGGAGATAGCTGGAAAGCATCATGCAGAGCACAATCTTCCTCAACTACTGCCTGCTAAGGAGAATCTGCACTTGTATTCGCAAGACATTATCAATACAAAAGCTGGTGCCAAAGTCATTATCTTCTACTGGAAGCTGTGGCTTAAGAACATTAGGCACAGGAGGTTGTGCTTCATGCTAATCAGCACCACCAGGAAATGGAGCAGGGACACTGACAGATCCCTTTTCAGTCTTAAGGAAATGTGAAGAATGCAAGGTTAGGCTAGGAAGAAGACTCCTACCACTAAATAGTATTTCATATTCCACAGTTTGTACCTTAAGGGACCCATGTAAAAAATACAGCGTGAGAAATTTTAAAAGCTCCTAAAGATTGTGGATATTATAAAAGTCAACAACAAAACATTAAACAGCAGTCTAAATTCTTAAAGGCACCCACGCTCTTCACTCAAGCACGCTGGATAGTACTGCACAAGATGAGCTAAAGCAAAGTTGAACACCTATGCCTGCTAAAAACAAAAATACCACCACCCATTAGTTGTGCACATCAACCCAAGGCCAAAAGATCAATGTCCAGCTGGTGTCCCTGATTTGTGAGACTGGGAAAGAAAAGCCAACAAAATATGGGGAAAAGGAGTGATAATATTTTCTGTCTGAATGAACAAAAAGGTAAATGTAGAGCAGTATCTACAAGAACATTTCTAAGTATATGGCATAACTGAGAAGGTAAGTATGGTCAGAAAGAATTGAAAATAATATACTCTGAGCAAGTATTTTAAATTCACAACTTTCTACGAATATAAAATACAGGTAGACATAGAAAGAGTTCCTCACCAGGAAATCCATGCACTGATGAAGTCATGGATATGCACGTACACAAATGCACACACAACACAGAACCCTAATATATTTTTGTCTTAGCAATGAAAAATATTAATAAACTTTTTCAATATGGACATTATAAAGATAAAAATGCATCAGTGTATGTAATTTGAGGATAAGAATTTCTTCTAGAAACCAAAGTTAATATAGCAAATTATGAGACAATTTGATAAAAAGGTATAACTCTCCCATATTCCTAAGTTAATTTAATAATCACAGCTAATAAAGTAGTTGGAGAAAAGCCACAACAGCTGTACTGTTTTGTATAAGAAAAAGTGGAAGGCTGAAGAAAACATCACCTGCCAAACATTAAAACCAAGCACACTATTATTCCTAAGCACTTCACAATCTTCTTTAGAATAGACATATATAATTTCTGTGGGGCATATGATTTGTAATGGAATCTCCAGGTGAAAGGATATAAAAATGTTACTCATTATTATTTGCATAATTCCAAATTATTTTCCAAAAAGTTTGTGCTGATTCACACCTACATTAACAATAAAAAAAAAAGTGTGCTATCTTTCCACAGTCTCTCCAGCATTGGTTATTCTCATCTTTTGCTATCTTTGCCAATTTTCTGGAGATGAGGTGAAATGTCAAGATTATCTGATGTGCATTTCTCTTATTAACAGTGATTTGAAACATTCTTTCATATAATTATTAATATTTTGCAATTTTTTGAGAAATATTTGTCAATATTCTTTGACCATTTATCATGTGGATGAATAGATTTTGGTGTAGGTATGAATATCTGCGTGTAAATTTTTTATTTGTGCATCTGTGCATATACACATTTGTATTATGAGTGTATACACAGATATTAATTTATACATATACACATACATACACACAAATTCATATATATGTATACTCACACAAACACATACACAGTCTTGGATATCTAACCCTTATTGGAAAAGCATGATACAAAGGGCTTTTTCCCC
This sequence comes from Phascolarctos cinereus, assembly GCF_003287225.1. Taxonomy (NCBI): domain Eukaryota; kingdom Metazoa; phylum Chordata; class Mammalia; order Diprotodontia; family Phascolarctidae; genus Phascolarctos; species Phascolarctos cinereus. Next base: position 118,158,055 of record NW_027555847.1, read on the forward strand.
AATGACCACTTTCCTTCTTATCCTAAATACATTTAACCTTTTCTTTCTTGTGCTGAAGCTTTTCAGTTCCACATAAATGAAGTTATCTATTTTATGTTTTATATTTATTTGTATTCTTAATATGAATTAAAAGAAATTTAAAAAGATAAAATAGATAACTGATAAGATCTAGTATCTGAGGTATATAAACAATTAACAGATATACATGTATGTGTATGTAGGTAAGTAGGTATGTAGTTATTTGTGTGTATACAGATGTATGTGTTTATATATGTATGCATGTATACATATGTGTATGTGTCTTGATCATATATACGATCAAGAACCATTAACCAATAAGTGGTCAAGAGATATGAACATACTTCTCAAAAGAAGAACTGCTAACTAGTAACAAAAAAGAACTAATAATAAGAAAACACTGATCAAAAAGGCCTGAGGTTTTACTTCCACAAATTGGCAAAGATGACAAAAGATAGAAACAGTTAATGTTGAAAGGACTGAGAAAAGATAAACACACTAGGATACTGTTGATGGAACTCTGAATCAGTTAACCACCTGGAAAAGCAATTTGGAACTACTGGAATGAAGCAACAAAAATTCCTAAATGTTTTGACCCAGAATTTCATTGCTAAGCCTCTATTTCAAGAAAATTATTAAGAAGAACTCGCATACATTAAAATATCATAGAAGCATTTTTTGATAGCTAAGAAGTGGAAATAATGTAGATGTTCATCAACTGGAGAGCAGCTACACAAATTATGTTGCATAAATGTAATGAAATATTACCAAGCTGTAAGAAATGTTGCGCGATGAATACAGAAAAGCATGGAAAGATCTACATGAACTTAGGCAAAATGAAGTAAGGAAAACCAAGAAAACAATATGTATAATAACTACAACAATGTAAAAGTAAAGAACAAAAAAGATAAAAAATAAATGTTGTAAAATTATAAAGCACAAGCATGTCTTGAATGAAGAAATATGAGAAGACAGTCAAATCCCAGTCCTCTAAAGAATGCAAGGTCCATACATGTTGCACATTGTATATATGTTCAAACTTTTTCAATGTATTGATTAGTTGTGACTTTTTTTTTCCTCTTTCTAGATTTAAAAATACTATTCATTATATGGGATGGGTTTCTGAGAAGGGAATAAAAGGAACACTGAGGGAAACTATGGTGATGTAATAAAATACATCTATACAAACATATCTTAGAAAAATACAAGAGAGAAACAGACAGAGGTACATCTCTTGCCTTCTGTTGTGAAAAGCATATTATATGCTTCACTTCTAATTTTTTTATGGCATAATCTTTAGTAACAGTCACATCCATTTAAAATATAAAATGGATGTATAAAAATATATATTAAGTATGGCATAAGATGTTTCTGTCAGCCTAATTTGTACCAGACCACTATATAATTTTCCCACCAGTTTTCATCAAATACTTTTCTAAATATGTTTTCAGGTTTATAAAAAACTGGTGTATTGAATTCAATTATTACTCATCTTCCATTGTCTACTTCTATATACTTTTGTTGTTGGTGTTGTTTTTCCTGTTGTTGTTCTCAAGTCTTTTCAGTTGCGGTCAACTCCTTTTGGGACCCCATTTGTGTATGACCCCATTTGGGGCATCCAAAGCAAAGATACTGGAGTGGTTTGACATTTCCTTCTCTCACTCACTTTAAACATGATGAAACTGAACCAAACAGGGTTAAGTGACTTGTGTAGGGTTACACAGCTGGTAAATGTCTGAGCCCTAACTTAAACACTCAGGAAGAGATTCCTGACTCCAAGTCAGGCACTGTATCCAACGAACCACCTAGCTGCCTTTCTCTATCTCTTAACCAATATCAAATGGTATAGATGACTGTTGCTTAATTAATACAGTATTCCTCTTTCATTCCTAATTCTGTAAATTATTTCTCTTGCTATGTTAAATCTTTTGTTTCTCCAAGTGAATTTTATTATTGCTTTATTGAGTTCTAGTTCCCAAATGTTTTAGTATTTTTTTTATTAATTTATTTTAAGTTTTCAACAATCACTTCCATACACTTCTGAGTTTTAAACTGTTCTCAAGACTGCATGAAATCTGCTATGGGCTCTACATATACATTCCTATTAAACATATTTTCACATCCGTCATGTTATAAGGAAGAATTAGAACCAGCAGGAGGAATCACAAGAAAGAGAAAACAAAACAATACAAAAGGGGGGGGGGGGAGAGCAAATAGGATGTATGCTTCGATCTGCATTCAACTCCATAGTTGTTTCTCTGGATGCGGATAGCATTTTCCATTATGAGACTACAAAAGTTCTAGTGTTAAAAAACTATTTTACTTACCACTCCTAAACATTACTTATTAAGCAAAAGTAATAAAAATAAAAACTGAATATTATATTTGCCCACTAAGGAAAACAAGAACACCATAGTCTGCTTCTTTCTGTTAAAGGAAGCCAATGAATGCTTATTATACCAAATACATCCATTCATAAAATGTGCTGAACTCAACAAAAAGAACCAATTTCCAGTATTAGCCACTTCACAAAGAAAAGACAGCACAGCATTTTCTAATTTCTAAAATGGAAAAGTATCAATTAATCACACTATCTAACCAAAGACCTATAAAAAGATCATACTCTTTCCCACATACTTTCATGATATTCATATGATAACCCTCAGCTACTTTTAAAGATGATATTAAAGAACAAAATGCCAGCTGCTCTCAGCAAGCAGGACTCCTTTTTTAAAGACTGTATTTTGAATATGCAAGGATTTCAAAATGCCCAGAACCCCATTTTTTTCACCTGCAAGAAAAATAGGTAAGGGCAGTTTCAACAGGACAGTGCTCTCCTTTTTCTATTCTCTCCCAGCTTTTGACAAACACATATCTTAGGGTAGGGTGATAGAAAATGAATGCGGTTTGCAGACTATAATTTCCAAGCAGGCATGCCCTCCTCATCTCAATACCTGGGACAAAGACTCAGCCACACCATACTTCACCTTGTACATTACATATGCATTTCAAATTTATTTCCATCTGACCCTCATTTGGGGGACTATGAATAAAGTGATACCTGTAATCATAGGAAGAAAGAGTAAGTAAAACAAATATCTGAAACTTCAGAAATCTTTTATAAGACTAGTAGGATTACTTAACTGTTTTGATAGGGTTATTACTATTATGGCTTTATGTTTCATTTCAACAAAACAAACCAATGTATTTTCCAAAATTTTCATTTCTACTTAGAGAACTTTAAAAATATTAATTTTTAATTTTTTTTAATGTCAAGAATGTGTTTGTAACTGAAATCATAAAGATACATGCATAGCAACTCTTATTGTCATGGCAAAGAACTTGAAATTGAGGAGACATCCACCAATTGTGGAATGGCTAAACAAACTGTGGTTTATAATTGTGATGGAATACTACTGTGGTATAAGAAATGACAAGGGGTTTGGTTTTAGAAAAACCTAGGAAGACTTACATGAACTGAAACAAAGTGAAGAAAGTAGAACCAAGAAAACACCACACATAGTAAGAACAATATTGTAATGATGATCATTTGTGGAGACTTAGCTACTCTAATCAAGATAATGATCCAACACAATTCCAAAGGACCTATGATGAGAAATGCTATCCATCTAAAGAGAGAGAACTGATGAACTCTAAGTACATACTGAAGAATCCTTTTTTTAACTTTTTTTGGGGGCAATGTGGCTAATATGGAAATACATTTTACATGACTTCACATGTAGAATTGATATCATATTGCCTGTCTTCTCAAGGGGTAAGAGGGAGGCAGGGTATTTGGAACTTCCTGAAGTCTTGGCCCTCTTAAAGAACAAAGGAAAAACCACATACATAACTTCTATCATTCAAGAATATGCCCTTATTTTTATCTGCCAGAACTACTACAATAGCCTTGTAAAAAACTCTTCAAGCACACTTACGCAGCCCAGTGGATAGAGCACTAGCCCTGAAGTTAGGAGCACCTGAGTTCAAGTCCAGCTTCAGACCAAACACTTGACACTTACTAGCTGTGTGACCCTGGGCAAGTCACTTAACCCCAATTGCCTACCCAAAAAACAAAACAAAACAAAAAAACCGTCCACATCTCATTTCTTCCCCCTCTGATCCACCTTTGACATAGCAGTGAGAGAATGATCTCGCTTATATATCAACCTGGTCATGCACCATCTGCACAAAAATCTTCAATATTCTACTGCTGTCCAATGAGTAAAATTCCAACTCTTTCCTTTGCAAAGATTCTCCACAACCTGCTGTCAACCACCTTTCTTAAAAAGAAAAATTACAGAATCACAAAATCTCAGAGCATAAAGATGTCAAAATTTATCTACTTCCATAAAAACTTACCAGCATTATTTCCTATTACTCCTTTCCATTCACTAAAGCTATACAGGACTACTATCTGTACTGGAACACACTCTGCACTATTCTGTCTCTTGCCTTACTTATGCTGATTTCAATTCCTGCAATTATTTGTGCTCACTGAATTAATGCCCATGTATTCATTAAAGCTTATTAAAATATCAAAGGCAAAAAGTATTCCATAAATATGCTTCTTCATCTCTAAAATTACAGATGACCTCTAAATGGTCTCTTTCAACTCTAAAACTGTATAATCAAACTATAATACACATGGAATAATAAGCTTGAAATGGACAGTCCACAATAATCCTAGCCTGAGCATTTTCTTAGAGCAATATAAAAAATTAAATGGTCTAAACTCCAAAAATTCTTCTAAGAGTCTGCTCCATGAAACATTTTCATGCCTATTCCAGCACAGAATAAGCACTAAAGAACTCTGAGCAAAGATCATTGATGCACATCCAGAAAGCAAATTCACTCTTAGTAGTGGGAAAAGAAAACAAATTTCTATGACCATTAAAACCTAAAAATGTCTTTAGAGTGGAGGATGATTTTATACCATAACACTATCAATTCATCATTACCGTTAAGAAAAAAAGGAAGGAGGAAGAATAAGAAAAGGCTCAGTGGTTTAAAGGCACTTATAAGCCTTAGGAAATATTATCCTACTAATAGAGGAATTTCTTTACAATATTTTTTAACATTTATTAGCATTATATCTCTTTTAGGTATATTAGGGGATGTGGTGTTTCCAAAGGTGTTTTGCTAATCTACTTTTTTTTTTTTAAAGAAAGTAGTTACCTAGGGGCATCTAGATGGCACAATGGATAGAGTGCTGGGCCTAGAGTCAGGACGACCTAATTTCAAATCTTATCTCAGATACTTACTAGTTATCTGACACTGGGTAAGTCTCTTAACCTTGTTGGCCTCAGTTCCTTATCTGTAAAATGGGTTGGAGAAAGAAATGGGAAAGCATTCCAAGTATCTTTGTATCTCTAGTAACCAGTGTCATGTCCAAGATATATAAACAACTGATTCAGATTTTTACCTCAAAGCCATTCTCCACAGGTAAATGATCACAGGATTGGAACAGTTTTTAAAAGTAAAAATCTAATCTATCAACAGTCAAATGAAAAAATATGCTCTAAATCACTAACAATTAGAGAAATTCAAATTAAAGCAACTTCATTTCTCCAAGTGAATTACTTCATTTCTAAAAATTACTTCATTTCTAAAATAAGTGGATTGAAATAGTTGATCTCCAAGATTTCATTCCTCATCTAAAATTCTATTATTCTGAGATGCAGTTTTTGCTACTACTTTCTCAACCTGTTCCTAAATGGTAGCTGTGTTATTGTTACCAAATGGTGTTGACAATGTATGCTCTTCTTCAATAGTCACTTGGAAATTCCTCTTAAAAGAGACAAAATGTGTGAAGGTTAAAATCAAACTCTAAAGAAAAAAATAAAACTCTAAAGCAGAAGCAGAATAACAAAATTATTGAATTTCTGAGTTTCACTGAAGTGACCTCTAGTTATTGCCTAAATTCAACTGTCATACATTTTAAAAATCTAGAATAACAATGACTATTATCTAAACAAAAATTGAGAAACTACTAGGAACTCCTTCCTATAGATTTGGCTTCAGGGGATGTCAAATTCTGTTTTCTGTTGTTCTTGATGTTCAAGAGACTGGTTACAAACTACTGTGAATCTGAAACTAAGTTTCAATCCCCCATGTGACATATGTCTGTATGTATATGATTATCAAAATAAAATCATGGCTGTCATATTCTACCAACTACTTGCCTGTTTCATCAATAAGACCAAAGATTTGGTTCCCTCCCTCCCCCTGCCAAAAAAGTCAAAGAATCCTGCAGGGCTGAGGTTACTTCCATTAAGAAAGGGAAACAATAACACTTCTTGATGTGCTCTAATAGACTCACAGAATAAAAAATAATGTGAATTATACATTAATTCTTATCAGACACTAATTGAAAGTATGAAGTATGATGGACTAGACACAACGTAAACCATTATTAACAAAATTATATAAATGCTTAAACATTACATTGTAAAGATAAAATATCAGATGCTTTTTGTTAAAGCTTGTCCTCCAAAGACACAATTCAAACCATTTACCATAAAAAATGTGTATCAACATTAACCTGGATTATTTCAACATCAACGAAAGTAAAAACCAATACACATTAAAGAATATTTTTCTTACTTTATTATATAGCAGTTCAATTAATTTTTTTTAATTTTTTTTTATTTGCTAGGCAATGGGGTTAAGTGACTTGCCCAGGGTCACACAGGCAGATTTGAACTCGGGTCCTCCTTGAATCCAGGGCCTGTGCTCTATCCATTGCGCCACCTAGCTGCCCCAGTTCAATTAATTTTTAAAATAACTTAGTCTGTCCCTAACTACAAACAAGGATGAAACCAATTAAACATAAAATGACAATTCGTACACTGAAACTCATTTTAGGTATAATGTATTCACAAAAGTTAAATGGTTATTTCCTCCATATTTCTTTCTGCTCTGCCTGCTCATTTGTCTATATTTATATAAACATTTGTTTTTTTATATATTGTATACACTATACACTGTATATACTAGTTTAATTAAATCCAAACATCTATTAAGGGTTTAATACATACAAAGCACCCACACATATACATCTTTGTTTCCTTTCCATGACAGTCTTTCAAAATTATCTTTTTATTTCTTCATATTTATCATCGTAATAGCACTGAAGTATTCTTTTGTATTAATATAGCACAGTTTAGTCAGCAATTCACCAGGTATAGGAGCAATTTAGATTGTTCCAGTTCAATGAGTACATGATACGCATGTAAATAAAAGGAGATATCCCTTTTTTTGTGACAATACCCTTAGGTTAGAGGAGCTAAAGAAAGTCACACACCCAGGCTGATTGGATCCATTACAAATTTATACTACCTAATTTGAATTGGGCTCTCACAGTAACAAGATAATTCTTTAACACCTCATAACTGATTCTCTATTCCATTACCCACAAGTACTATTCAAAACCTGATTCTATTGAAATCTTCAATATTGTTCTCATCCCTACTAACACAACTGTAGACCTTGCTTCATGTTTTAAGTAAGAAACTAGAAGACATTCACTGAGAAATCACGCTCCATTACATCTCAAAATCTTCTAACCCCTTGACACAAGCCCCAATTCTCTATTTCTCTACTCTAGTATTATGAGGAAGTGGCCCTTGTGCTCACAAAGGCAAAGCCTTGCAAGTGTACCCCTGATTTCATTCTTTGATTATCTCCACCATTATAACTACAGTCTCTCTCTCCTCTCTCTTTCTCTCTCTCCTTCAATCTTACCCTATCTACTGCTTCTACCAAACTGAAAAAAAAAATCCTAGTGAAAAAAAGATCTCACTACCCCCAAAAGCTATCAGTTTTCACAGTCAACTATTGTCTGTTACTATCAACTGTGCAGCTTAGACGAAATGGGAAAGGCAGAGGCATGCAGCTGGGTCAGCTGCCTCTTTTGATGCATTTCTGGAACCTTGCTGATGGGAAGAGGAGAACTTCTTTGTTATGGTGTGGAAAAAACCTTGGAGCAGCTTCTGGAAGTAGCTTGGGCAACAAGCTACAATCTCTTGCTATCTGCACAGCTCTTGAGACAATGCTTTCTAGGGACATCCACAGCTGACAGCCGAGACTTATGGGCTCTGTGTAGTCTTTTTCTGCCCTTTCAGGTTTGAGAGAGAGAAACATCTTTCCTGTGAGTTGTGCTTTGCTGGGAGAAGAGGGGTGGAGCATTGTTACCAACTATTTGCAGAGCTGAGGATCTTAGCATTTTTCTGACTTAAGGCTTGTCACTGGAAATGCTAACACTTTTGCTAGGTGGTACATTGAGGTTGGCTGTCAGTGAAGAGCTATCATTGTTTGATTACTTCAAGGAGAGACTTTATCCAACAGCAGAAAGGAGAGTCACAGAAGAACAAAAGCACAGAAGCGGCTTCACGTAGCACAAAATATTATTGAAGGAACTAAGAATACAGAGGTATGAGTTGTCCTGGGCAGCATTCCTGCTTTTACAGTTAGCTGTCTGACCACTCTCACTCATCAAAACTGCAGGCACTGGTTGGACAGTGTAATCTATGTTGATGGGTTAACTGTGATGTTTTAAATTATTCCTGCTTTTGTTTTTCACAGAATAACTGTAAAATTTGCTTTATATCTGCTTTTGTCTTCTAAGTAAATGCTATGATTATTCTTGTTTTCCATAACTATTTTAAGTTAATGGCGTTGATTTTCAGCCAAAATGTCTGCCTGAACCTAAGTAGAAAGCTCAGCACTCATATCCAGTCCAGCAAAAACTGAAAATCAAATCAGAATGAATAATGATCACTAAATACAGTAAGAAATTAAAGTGATTCTGTCCACACTGACACTTCACAAAAAGTAATATGCTAGTGTACTAAGGAGAAACAAAGGAAACTTGTTCTTTCTAATAATTAGGGTCCCTGAGAAGAAAAGCACAGACATATGGAGAAAAGTAAGGGCGCATCAGATGAACCAGACAAAGGGAGACTGAAATCATGCACAAAATTTGGTGACGACACACATCAATTCAATTGTAATAAAGGCAGGGATACAGAAAGGGAGGATTAAAAGGGAGGATAATTCCAAGATGGGAATAGTTGCAAACAATACAAATTTCTGAATCCAGGTGAAAAGGGGGGTGGGAGGGAAGGAGGAGAGAAAAGAAAAGAAAGGAAAAGTAAAAAGTATCTATCAACAGAGGAATGGCATAGCAGATTGGGCATTCAAATATACTAGAATATCACTGCATCAGAAAACATGTCCAGAGAGGCTTATTTTTTAGAATCCTTGGAAATAGGAACTAATCCAAAGTAAACTGACCCAAATGAGGGTAACAACTTACACAATGATAACAACACTGGAAAGAAAAATAGTTTTAAAAGATTCAAGAACTCTGATCAGTCAGAAAGAGTACTGTCCAAAAAGAATCTTTAGGAAAGTGACAAAAATGTTAAATACAAACACACACATACACACACACACGTGCACAAACACAAGCACACATACACGCAAACAAACACACAGACATTTCCTTGAAGAGGCTATGTATTGGAGCAGCTAGGTGGCGCAGTAGATAGAGCACCGGCCCTGGATTCAGGAAGATCTGACTTCAAATCCGACCTCAGACATGTAACACTTACCAGCTGTGTGACCCTGGGCAAGTCACTTCCACACTGCCTAACCAAAAAACAAACAAACAAACAAAAAAGAGGCTATGTATTAACCTTCCTGACTTTTATGCCTCGAAGATGATGTAAGGGAACTGGTAATAATGAAAACATGTTCCTTTTTCAAATGGGTTTTCTGTAATCTCGAGTTAAACCACTGTACTTAAAGAAAACCTATAAGATCATAGAAACTAAAACTGACTTTTTAACTCCCAGGAACTGAATCCAGGGGACAAGGACTATAAGATCATAGAAACTAAAAGTGACTTTTTAACTCCCAGGAACTGAATCCAGGGGACAAGGACTTTGTTTTATTGAGTTATTACTGAAAGGCTTCCTAAAGCTGTTCATGTTACCTTAGAACTCTGGGTCTGATACATGTATAAAAATGAAAATGTGATTAACTTGTTCTGGGAAGCTGCAAAGGGTACAACTAAGGTCAATAACAAGTTACACGGTTAGGGTGACAAATTCTAGGTTAATGCAAGTATAGCTTTCTAGAATTTAAAGCTGTTCAAAAAACAAAATTAATTTCTTATAGAGATAGAAAATTCTACATTACTGGAAATTCAGGCAGAGGCTGAATGACCATTCATTCAGAATGTTAGAGAAGGGGATATTCATGCATTGACAAAGGATGAGATTAGAAGGGGTTTAAGTTACAATCCCAATTTGAAGTTGCGTTATATCATTCTCTAGGTACAGTGTTTTGGTTAGATATATTTTTTATTTAATTGTCAAATCTGTCCAATATTTTATTTTAATTATGTATCTAATTATTGTTTAATAGGTGAAGACACTGAGACACAGGGAAGTGAAATGACTTGCCTACAGTCAAACAAATAAGTAGCTGAGCTGTGACTTGAACCAAAGTCTTTATTTTCCAAATCAATGACAGTGTTGGAAATAACCTCCAGTGCCCAAATAGGCACAGTAAGTTAGACAGACTCAGGATGAGTGAAGCAGTGAAACCTATAATAAGCTTCCCACAGGACACAGGTGTGGAACTCAGAAGAGCACACACACCCTACAAAAATGACAGCAAACCTTCTATGTCTATTCCAGGCCTGCAAGTCCCTCCAAGCTGACTTTCACAGGTACATGTCAGCACAGGTCACAGACTTCCAGAAACACCCGACACATGTTCCCCTAGATAAGTTTTAAGCCTCTGCACTCTAACTAAGGCTTACCCTTTGTCCTCCTTTAAGCCTCTTTAATCAAACAACCAATTTCAGCTGGTTCTTGAAGCTCCTGACCCTTTCCTCTCAATTTCCTTGTATAGAAACATGTTAGTTGCCTACTTCTCACAACTACATGCCATTACTGTCTGAAAACAGACAACACTGATGCTAAGGGATGGATTTCTGGGTGCTTATTGCCTTACATTCCTGCATATCAAGGAAGAGCAAAGAACACAAATGCAATTTTAGATCCCTTCAGATACAACAAATTTCTCCCAGATATAAATTATATCCTAACTTTCTTAGTCCACTCACTGCCACCTCCCTAAGGTGTTCTACACAAGACTTATTCAGGACAGAACCCACAAAGTCCCTGCCAAGATTTTTTCCCATACCATCATCATTTGAAACAGTATTTGGATGGAGTAGTGTCCTATACAATGTTGTGGCATATAAAGAGTTTGACAATAATTTCTGAGTAATTTAATCATCATATTGATAATCCTAGTACTTAAACAAAAGGATAATCATTTGCCCATCTCTCTTTTAGACCAAAGACAATCATGGCAGCAGGCTCATGGCTTAAATGCCCTTTTGGAAGAAGAGTGTTGGGGCAGCTAGGTGGCGCAGTGGATGCACCAATCCTGAAGTCAGGAGGACCTGAGTTCAAATCCAGACTCAGACCAAACGCTTGACACTTACTAGCTATGTGACCCTGGGCAAGTCAACCCCAATTGCCTTTAAAAAAAAAAGGAAGAGAAGTGTTCCTGAGGGTGGCATTCAACTCTGATTAGTTAACAATTAATAAGAGGGAGACTTTACAAACAGAAGTGAGCTCACTCCAAAGAGGGGAAGAGAGTAACATCAAGTCACTCTTGAATAAAGACTATCCCTATACCCAGGCCACCCCCAGTGTAATACAATCTAGACAAAGAATCTAAAACCTCTAACCAAGCCTGAGCTAGTTCAGTGGACCAGCAATACCCCAGAATAAGTAGCATATTAATCCTATCTTCCACCAGCCCTCTCCTAGAAAGACTGGACAAGCAAATAGGACAGGGGGGGAAAAAGCTTGGGTCATCTCATTTTTAATAACTGGCCATTAGTACGAGAGAAGTAATCATTTCTCTCAATGCCACAGTGCACAGCATAGCTAAGGCACAAAAAGCTGAGGACGGGGACCAGCTAGGTTCAATGGGGCTGCCACCTCAAAGCTGGTGGTAATGCACTGAATAGCCATGATTTTTACCTACTGAGACTTCTGTTAAATTACATCTAGCACTTTGTATTTCAAGTATAAGCAATGACTGACAGATTTTCCAGGAAATATATCAACTAACAAATAAGATCTCTCATTTTAAATGAATCTGATACACAAAAATATAAGTCTACACAAAGGATAAGTTAGCGTTCTTCATCTTTGAAAAGGATTCACTGAATAACTAACTCCTTAGTCAAGTAATATAATGACATGCATTACCCAAACATATTTTTAAAGCTCTGCAAAAAAAGATAAAAGTACACCTTTTTTGTCCAACAAAGCATTTACAGAATCCTAGCCAATATTTCATGATACTACTATGTTGCTAACATTGTGATTAATGTAGTGATGAAAGCACTGATAAAATAGGATCACCATAAAACTATGTTAAAAAAAACTTTTCTCTTCAGTGAAGGGGTTAATAAACCAGTTAATAAGACAGTGAAGGGGTTAATAAAGTAGGCAACAAAATTAGTTTTAACACCCCATATGTGGATTGGAAAAACAATATAACACTAAACTAAACTGAGCTCTAAAAAAGCAAAGGGCAGGGCAGGGTGAAGGGCAAGAGTAATAGGAAAAGGACAAAGTCCTCCTCAAGGGGCTTGTGTAGCTTCATATGAGAAAATCTTCTTCATTAAGCATTCGTCAGAAAGGAGCCATAAGGAGAAAAATGGCATGATAATGAGTTACATGTATAATGACAATAGCTCACATCTATAAAGCTTTACAGTTAACAAACTTCTCAAAATTTTGTGAGATAGTATTATTCCCATTTTAGAACTGAAAGAACCATCTAAAGAAATAAGGCTGAAATAATTGTCTACAGTCACATAGTTACCGCCCCCCTTTTTTGGGGGGTTAAATTGACTTGCCTAGGATCACACAGCTAGTTAAGCGTCAAGTGTCTGGTCTGAGACCAGATGTGAACTTGGGTACTCCTGACTCCAGGGCCTGTGCTCAATCCACTGCGCCACCTAGCTGCCCCACTACCTTGTTTTAAAGTTGAGATTAAACATAGTTACACATAACTTTTAGATAGGAAGAGAACTTAGAGATTATCTATACCAACCCAATCTGGTTTCTGTGGGTACTACTGCTATAACAGACCATCAAGCCTAAAATAATCAATTCTGATCCTGAATAAAAGATGAAAATCTGAAGCCAAAAATGTAGCTTGTAAGAAAGAACTGCTTACAATTTTAAAACATCAAAATATATACAAGAGATAAGAGGAAGGATAGTCAGGGCTTTGCTTTTCTGTTCAACACAAGAGATTAGGGCTGGGGGTAAGTTTTGCTGTAGAATTTCTTAGCAGAGTTAATGAAAAGATGATGCCTCAATCTGATAAGACAAAAAGATTGCTAAAAACATCTTCAGATGTTTAAAATGTTGGAAATTGGCACAAATAAAAATCAGTTACTGACCTGAGAAAATGTTAAAAACAATTTTCTAAATCTATGTTAGTCATAGAAATAAATAATTTCCATGTGATATTTAATGTAATTTTATTTTATTTTGTCAATTAAGAAGCATTAATTTTCTCTTCTCCCACCTAAAAAATAGAAAAGCTCAATAAGGAAATGGTTTTAGAAAAACCTGAGGAAGATTTGTTTTGAACTGCTACAGACTGAAGTGAGCAGAACCAAAAGAATAATTTATACAATAACAGCACTACTATAAAGATAATCAACTTCGAAAGACTTAGTAACTCTTATCAATAAATTGACCAACCACAATTCTAAAGGACTCATGATGAAATACACGACCACCTCCACACAGAGAGCTGATGGTCTCAAAATGCAGAGTGAAATATATTCTCTTCTCTTTGTTGTTGTTGTTGTTTTGGACACAGCTAACACACAAATACATTCTGTATAACCACACATGTTTGTAATGGGTCTTTTTTCTTGCCCTCTCAATGGGAGGAGGAGGGAAATAATTTGGAACTAAAAATAACATTGAATAAAAAAACTTTTATAATACATATACACACTAAACAGAAACAAATTCTCACATTGCACATATCCAAAAACATAGGTCTCATACTGTACCCTGAGTCCATCACTTCTCAGTCAGGAGACAGAGAGCAGGTTTCATTGTGGGACCTATAAAATCAGGGTTGGTCAATGAGTTAAGCAGAGTTCTTAAGTCTTTACTTCAGCTGAAGAATAACAGATATTGCTCCTGCCCCTTACTTCAAATATGAGTGAACCTTTATTCTTCAAGTATGTTTCTAAACAACATATCATTGGGTCCTGTTTTTAAATGCATTTGTGATATTCTCCTTTTTGCAGGAACGTTCATCCCATTCACATTTACAGTTATGATAAGTGTGTGTTTCTCATCCTCCTATTTTCTTATAATTTTACCTCTATTTGTTTCCTGCGAGTGGTCACAGGGGGGTATACTCAGCAACAGTGCTCCAAATTTCCTATAATCCACTTTAGCTCCCTAGACCCTCTTCTCTTTTCCTCACCCAAAGCCTAAACACAAGTTCTTATTCTTTCCTTCTCTTCTTATAAACCCTTCCTTAGGAACTATACTTAGGACTAATCCCTTCTTTAATTTACCTTCCTTTTTATTTCCTGCTCCTTCTCCACTAGCCTCCTGTTTTCCTGTTGAGTGAAATATTCTGTATTCAACTGTGAGTGTATATGTGTTCTATCTTCTTTTGGTCAATTCAGATAGGAATAAGAGTCAAGTTTCTTCTCCTTCAACCATTTCTTCCATATTTATATAATCTTTTACTTGCTCAGCCTGATTATGTGAGATTTTTTTTTACCATGCTTCCAATTCCTTTTTTCCTGTAGTGGGTTCCTTTTCCCTCCCTTTACATACTTCTGTTAAGATCATGAAAATATCACAAAACCACTCCCAGGTATTATGTTTTATTAGGTTCTCTTTACGACCCCAGATGATGCTAGGGTTTTAAGGGAATATATTTATCATCTCCCCATGTAAACACAGAAAGAGTTGATCCCTGATTATTAATCACAACAACATTTATAAAGAGCTATACATAAGACTTGCAGTCAGGAAGACCTTAATTTAAATCTGGCCTCAAACATTTTCTACCCGTGTGGCCACAGGCAAGTCACTCAAACTCTGTTTGCATGAGTTTCCTCTACTGTAAAATGAGGATCATTATACCACCTACCTCAAAGGGCATTTAGTTTTAAAATCTAAGATGCTTGTGTAGAAAAAATGAAGAGCTATAGTTCAGAAAACACTACAAATTCTTGAACAACTTTCATTTGAACATGTGCTATAAACAGAATATCTTAACAACCCAGACATCTTTACTGGTTGTTAGTCCTATTCAACATAAATCCTGAAATAATAGGAATAGCATTTTTATACATTTTAAGGTTTGCAAAAATGTTTTATACATATCATCTGATCTGTTTCTCACAACAATCCTGGGAGGTAGGTGCTATTGCTATTCCCAGTTAACAGATATGGAAAATGACACAAATAAAAGTGAAGCGACTTGTTTAGAGTCACCACCAGTCTGAGGCTGAATTTGAAGTCAGGTTTTCCAGACTCCAGGTCCCTCTCTCTATTCACTACGTCCCTTAGCTGCCTTTGCAAAGCAAACGGTATAAGAAATATACTGATTATTTCATTAAAATTAATACAATTTACTTCAGGCCACTCACCAGCAATCTACTACATCACTGATGGGTTTGGGGTTTTTTGAGACAATAAAAATACAGGCTTTCAGCTACAACATATGGTGCTGCAAAAGCCCCAACGTTCTTAAAGAGATACACAATTATCCCTTTAAATTCCTACTCTCAACAATCTGACACCACATAAGTACTGAATGTTGTCAAGTGACTTCAACTCATTTCATTCTGCCATTATACTGTTTGGAAGGAAAACTGAATGAATGTGAGGTGTGAGGAAAAATTTATAAAGCAGTGCATGTGTTCCATATGCTGTTAGCAGTTACTACTAATACTACCATCATATCTGTGGCTTCTCAGACCCTCGAGATACATTACCTTTCATTCTAAGACACATAAATATTGGCAATACTATGATTGACTTTAACATGATACACAGAGAGGATTCTGATAAGATGGTGCAGTAAGTGAGAAAATTCCGAGCTCTCCAGATTTCTCTCAGAAACAAGACAAAATGGCACCTGAAGGAGAACATAGAGCAGTAAAAATAAGACTCGGGGCAGAATAGAGGTCCTCCTGGGACAACCAAAGAAGATCCATTCGCAGATCCCTGTGAAGTATAAGCACCTCCAGGCTAGTTCCCCTGACACAGAAAGTGGCAAGCCCTGCAGTTAGCTGGGTCTGGAGGTAGCCTTGGCCCCAACCATAAGAATTTTCACCTCAAGAACAGTGTGGGAACTCGGACTCATGAACTGGGAAGATTGAGGGAACTTCTGCTGATATAGGATGTCAGCCTCAGGTGTGCTGCTGAGATGAGGCCCAGGTGAGAAGAAACCAGCACATGCCTGGTGAATACAGAAGCAGTGAAGTAGCGACGCTGGCTGGGATCATGAGCAAACAGCACAAAAAAAAAAAAGTCAGACCATAGAATCTTACTCTGGTGACAAAGAAGATCAAAACATACAACCAGAAGAAAACAACAAAGTCAAAGCTCCTACATCCAAAGCCTCCAAGAAATATATGAATCATTCCCAGTCCATGGAAGAGCTCAAAAAGGATTTTGAGAAGCAAGTAAGAGAAGTAGAGGAAAAACTGGGAAGAAAAATGAGTGATGCAAGAAAACCATGAAAAATTAGTCAACAACTTGCTAAAGGAGACCCAAAAAAATACTTTAGAAAATAACACCTTAACAAATAGCCTAACCCAAATGGCAAAAGAGGTCCAAAAAGCCAATGAGAAGAAGAATGCCTTAAAAACCAAAATTGGCTAGATGCAAAAGTAAGTCCAAAGGCTTAATGAAGAAAATACTTCCTTAAAAATTAGAATGGAGGGGCAGCTAGGTAGTGCAGTGGATAGAGCAACCAGCCCTGAAGTGAGGAGGACCTGAGTTCAAATCCATCCTCAGACCAAACACTTAACACTTACTAGCTGTGTAACCCTAGGCAAGTCAACCCCAATTGCCCCCCAAAAAAGAAATTAGAATGGAGCAATTAGAAGCTAGTGCCTTTAAAAGAAATCAGGACACTGTAAAACAAAACAAAAGAATGAAAAAATAGAAAACAATGTGCAATATCTCATTGGAAAAACAACCCACCTGGAAAATAGATCCAAGAGAGAGAATTTAAAAATTATTGGACTATCTGAAAGTCATATTCAAACAAAAGAGCCTAGACATCATCTTTCAAAAATGAACGTGAAACTCATTTAATTTTATAAATAAATTTTTAAAAATTATGTAGTGGACAGATAACCAGTGTAGAATCAAGAGAAACAAGTTCTAATTCTAGCCCTGTTTCTAACTCAATTGTGTACAACTGAAATAGAAACAAGGCCCCTAAAATGTGCATAAGGATCTTTGCCAGTCAGATACTGAGTTAGAAAACCATATATTAACATTATCTGTGTCCTATTATATTTTTAATCATTTTGTAAAATATTTCTGAATTACATTTTAATCTGGTTGAGGCTTCACTCTGGAGTGCTGGACCAGTCTTTGATACTTCTGTTCTAACTAGCTGTATGACCTGAGACAAATTATTTTACCTCTCTAAACATCAGTTTCTTCATCTCCCAAATGAGGGAGCTGAAACAGATGCTATAAGGTTGCACTTCCAATGATAAAATTATATAATTACATAATATAAAAAGTATAAATTTGAAATTCATTAAAACTGACTTTATTAGGCATCTCTTATCAAAGCAAATGATTATATAATTTGAAAATGCTTTGAATGGGAAGAAGCTCACATAAAGTTCAGGAAAGGCAGCTTTTTGTATGAAAAGTGTGAAACATTAATACAGACAATATTTGGATCGATTATTATTCTTCAGTATACATGACTGAAGTTATATCCATTGAATATATTATGTATGTTTAATAAACTTATTCATGAAACTCAAGGAGAAAAGGAAGTAAAATAAAGGAATAAAAAATTTCTAAGCTCACAAAAAATATATATTCCAATATACTTATATATTCCATATACTTAGTGAACCTCAAAGAGATCCAAGAAAGAAAAAAAGACCAATATGTAATAAATTATTTAAATCAGCTCTTTAAAGAACTGGAAACTAAGAGGTTACCTCTCAATTGCGGCATAACTAGACAAATTATAATATATAATACAAAAGAAAATATTATTGCATTCCAAGAAATAATGAAAAGGAAAAAACCTAGAAACACTTCTATGAAACTGATGCAGAGCAAAGTAAGCAGAAACCAGTAGAACAATTCATATAACAATAATATTAGATAAAAAAAAACTTTGAAAGACTTAAGAACTCCGAACAACGGAATGAGCAAACACTTTAGAGAGAACTAACAATGATGCATGCTACCCTACTTGACAGGGTGATTCATAGACTTGAGATGCAGAATAAGAAAATTTTTTTGACATGACCAAAATGGGAATTTTTTTTTGCTTAATTATGCAATTCTGTTATAAAAGTTTTGTTTTTCTCTTTCCTCCCCCAATCCAAAGAAATGATGGTGGGTAGGAAAGAGGGGCTAGAGATAAAGGAACAAAAAGAAAACAAACAGAGTAACTGAAAAATCTTTTTAAAATGCACAAAAATATTGAAGCTCTTTATGTTTTTATAAAGAACAGGAAACTAAGTGGGTGCACATCAAACGGGTGATGTCTAAATACAGTACAGCATATGAAATTAATGGAATAATACTGTGCTATTTGATTAACGCATAGTGTCAACAGGAGGAAAGTAGGAATGAAAGAAAATAAATTCTTGTTAATTGAAAATTTAAGTTTTCTTAAATGCAGAGAGAACAGAAGGAAGGCTAAAAAGAATCACAGATAAGAAGGTGAGCTTTGTAAGTTACATTTGGAATTTATTAACATTTTAAAAGAATAGCAAGCTGTACATAAGAGGGATCTGCAGTTTCATGTAAAGTCCCTTATTTTGCTCTATGATGTATGAGGAAATCACCATTTTATTTGATGGTTGTTAAGTTTAGAATTCTTTTTAAAAACTTGAGAAAAAATACACTTACTGAAGAATCAGGGACACTTTGAGAAATCATTCCAATGAATTAATCAAGACAGTTTTAATACATGTAATCATATCAAGAAAAAAATCAAAATTCAATTTATTTTTAATTCACAGTTAATTTTTTAACAGAGCACATTAATGCATAAATTTGATATGCATATGTACTAGGGACATTTCTATCTCTTCTTTTATGTCCAAGGCCAAGAAAGATTACTTATAGGGAGAAGATACTCAAAATCCACTATCCAGCCAGGTTGGTATGAAGATAATTCTGAGCTGCAAAAAGTAAAAAGTCAAGGGAGTAAATGTTCAATGGTGCCATCCTGGAGCCAAGAAATCCTATCTTATTCCTGAGACCCACAGCAGAAGAAAAGACAGATATAGGCTGTGAAGATGTACAGAAAAGGGAAACTCTGGATGGAGACAAAGAAAATGCCAGTGTCAAGTGGATACACCTCAAAATGGCTGTTCCACAGACTGTCAAAATTTTCTCCACTTGGAATGTAAATCTTTTCAGTTGCACAGACGGTTAGAACAGTCTTACAGCTCAAGGAAACATTTACTAAGAAGCAAGTCCAAGTTTACTGTAGTCCTAGGGGCTGCAGAGAGTCAGAGACATAGAAGCAGGGAAAACACACTGTACACAGTCAATGAGCATTTATCAAGAGCTCAGTACTAAGTGCTGGGGATACAAGGAAAGGCACAAACTTTTTTCCTACCTCCACTGAGTTTACATTCTAATGAAAGGTATTGTGAGTAAATAACTATGTACATAGAAAATAAATGCAATATAAATAGAATGTAATTGCAGATTACAATTCAGATCACAATCTTAGATTACAATGTCCAAAATGTTTGGACATTCCTTTGATCCTAATGTGCCCTCTAAAAATGGAATTCTTCTGCTTATAATGTTGCAATGCATTCACAGCAAATAGGTATTTTATTAAAGAATTATGTCATCAGGTAATTAGCATGGTACAGAGGAAACTAAGCTCCTAACACAATGATACTATGAATTTTTACTTCACACACAATTCTGTATGAGCAGAAAAGAAAAGTTCTGCTCAGTAACAAATTTTCAATTATCTTCCTTCAGTAGACATATTTTTCACAGATTGAAATTCAAACCTGAAACTACTCTACATTTCATGGTTATTTTCTTAGATAAAATTTAAGCCAACAACTGCCTTCTTTGAAATACAAACATAAAATATTTCATAGAATTTTTACTACGAATGCAAATTTGTTGACTTTAACTTTTTAATTTGATCATGGAGGGTTAAGGCTAAAAAAAATTTTTTAAGAGCCATACTCTCCTTCAATTAGAGATTTCAGAAGAAGCACATCACAAACCTGAAATACAGTTCCTGGAGTAGGCTTTATTTTTCATAGCTTAAGTTTTTTTTTAATTGACTTTACATTGAATTGGTTGTTGAAGCAGTTTTGCTTTTTTAATATACTAGACGTCTATACCCAGTTATCCCACTTATACTTCAACGATAATAACAAAATTGAAATCATCATGTTCCCACTGATATTTATCTTCTCATAACCCTGTCTCTACTGATAGTAGAATGGTAATCAGGCAGCATGGCAGAAAAGAAAGAACACTAGAGGTGGAATCAGAAAACCTGAATGGGTTCAAATATATGCCCAGCCACTTATTACCAGGGTGACCCTGAACAACTCACCTAACTTCTGGAGGTCTGTTTCCTTATCTGTAAAATTGGAAAACCGACCTTGACAATGAATACTGTGCATTTCTGATTACTGAGCTTGGCTCTGGTTCATTTTGCTGATCTTTTTTTTTTAAATGTTTGTTACAAGGAAAGGTTAACTGCATAAGGGCCATAATATATTCGGAAGTGAATGTGATATAACAGCAAAAGGGATCAATAAAAGTTGCCTCCCCCCAAAAAAATGAAACTAGTAGATTAGACTATCTCCCAATATAGGTCTACAATCTTATTCTCTTCAACTCTTTCCTCTCTTCTGCTGCCCACAGTCAATTAATTGGCAAGTCTTTTAGATTACAGTTCCAAAATACTTAACTTTTTCCCTTCCTCTCTAGATTCCCAGTGCCATCACCCTACGTCAAAGCCTCATTACTTCTTAATCTGGGGCCTAACTATCATCACTAAGCAGATGACTCCCTGTTCCATTCCTTCTCTCCCCTGAGCTGAAGTCCTACACCACCAATTGTTTATTGGACATTTCAAATTGGATAACCTGAAGACATCTTAAATATGTCCAAAAATCAATTCATCTTTCCTTCTGAACCCTCCCTTTTTTGAAATTTCCCTATTTCTGTCAAACACACGACTACCCTTCCACCCTCCACGGTTCATAATCTTGGCATTGTCCTTGATTCCTCATTCCATTCACAACATCTCTCAAATCCAACCCTTTCTCTCTATTCATATAGCTACAACCTCAGCTCAACTCTCATCACCACTAGGCTAGAGTATTGAAAGCTTCTAAAAAAGCTTCTAAAAGCTCTCCTCGTCTCATGTCGTCCCCATTCTAGTTCATCCTACACACTATTGCCAAAACAATTGTCTTTAAGCACACATTCCATCCTTGACTTAACCCTCAATCAATCCTAGTAGCTTCCTTTTACCTCTAGAATAAAATAAAAACCCCTCCATTTAGCTAAAAGCACCATACAATCTGGCTCTAACTCAGCTTTCCAAGCTCAGTGGATAGTATTCCCTTTCTTGCACTATATGATGTAGCCAAGTTAGCCTTCTCTCTGTTTTTCACACGCAACAATCTATCTCCCATCTTTATGCCTTTCTATTAGTCATCTCCCATTTCTAGAAGGAATGCAATCCTTCTCCACCTCCACCTCATAAGAATCCTTCTATTTAAGATGCAGTTCAAGCACCATTTTCTTCATGAAGACTTTCCTGATTCTCTCATGCGCTAGTGCTTTCCCTCTCAAATTCCTTTGCATTTTACTATTTTAATATTTTGTATATATTTCTATTTATTCACTTTGTATTTATGCTGTGAATGTTATATGTACTTGCTATATCTAGCTACAGAATGCAAATTCTTTGAGAGCAGAGATTGTTTCATTATTTATACTTATATTCTCAGGGTCTGCAACACTGCCTGGTACATATTGGGTGCTTTGTCTGTCCCACCTTGATACAACCTCCAAAATAATCTTCCTAATATACAGACTTGATCATATCATTCCCTTGCTTAAAAAAAAAAAGCACCTTTAGTTGTTCCTAATTGTTCAAAAAATTGAGTAAAAACTTCTTATACTGGCATTCTTTCCAGATTTATTTCATGTACTCTAAAACTCCAACTAAACTGGGTCTATACACAGTTCCACAGTTTGTTAAAGCTCTTTCCTACACTGATGCCTCAAGGAATGCCATTCCCACAGCTAACAGGTAGCCTCTCCCTTCACCATCTCTAGAAATTCTTATCAGATTAGAGTTACTGAAATGGGAAAGACCTAAGAAGATCAGTAGTGGCCATCTCCTTCTCCCCCAACCCTTTTTTTTAAACAGGTATGAGGAATAGGATCAGTGCACTAAAAGTGATTAGCAGCTGAAGGATTTCCCTCTGACGCCTGGCTCAGGTGCCACCACCTACGAGATGTCTTCTCTCATCCAGAAGTGATCTGTCACCTCCACAGATTTTTCATGTTACTCTCTTACACATCATTTACTCATTTCATCACATTCTAATGTATTTTACTTAATGCTGTACACACCACATACATATTACTAGACCGTCAATTCCTTAAGGGCAAGGAGTCTGCTATTTGTGATTTTACCTCCCCAGAGTTTTAGTGACACGAGTAGGTTGGTGCTTAATAAATGTTCGCTGAGTTGAACTGAATCTATTTAACCCTGAAAACCCTCACATATTAGGAACAAGGTTTTAACAATGAAAAATTAAAGAAAGATATGAATAAATATGGGTAATGCTGTACTAATAAGAAATGTCTGCATGATTCCTACAAGAAAAAGGAGTCATTTGCACATGGAATGTTTTTTGGCACTTGTTTTCCCAGTAATATCTCAGTAAAAGAAATCTAGAAAACTTATAACAATTATTCACATGAAGTAAATATTAATATTTATAACTTAAATAATTTCCCCATTTTACAATTTGATTCATAATGAGATTCACTTTTTCAATAACAATGTGATTGAATGGTGGCATCACAGTTGGACAATGAAGGACAAGGACCTCAAAATATAGATATTGAGACCAAGAAACCATTCCATACATGAGGAATGAGAGGGTGGTGGAATGACAGAGGCACAGGGATGGGAGTGAGCATAACAAGAAAGAAAAAAAACAGAAAGTAATCTTGTTGGGCTGAAATGTATAATATGGAAAGAGGTAATGGTATAAGACTGAACTGAAATTATGGATGGTCAGGAATGTTGGGTCTAAGAGTTTAAAACTTAATCAGAATATAATGGGAAACAATTGAGGTTTTGGTGCTGAAAGATAAGTTAATAAGCATTTATTAAGTAATGTCTCATGTGGGAGACACCTTACTGAGAACTGGAGATACAAAGAAAGGCAAAAGACAGTCTGTTCTGGAGGGGTTCTCTAATCTAGTGGACGAAAGAACATAAAAATAATTTATGTATAAAGAAACCACCTAAAGGAAACAATTAACAGGAGGAATGTACTAGAATTAAGAGACATTTAGAAAAGCTCACTATAGAAGGCAGGAATTGAAGGAAGCCAGGAGGCAGAGAGAAGAAGAGGAAGGGTATTTCAGGCACAGGAACAGCCAGTGAACATACCAAGTCAGGGTATGGAGTGTCTTGTTGGAATGATAGCAAGGAAACAAGTGTCACCATGTCGCAGAGTACATGCTGCAAAACGTAAGAAGACTGGAAAAAAGTGACACATAGCAGTATCTTGGAAGATTTACTTAGGCAATGTGGTATGGTGGAAAGAGAACTTAAAAGTTATGTGACCTTTGGAAAATCACCTAACCTCTCTGACACTCAGTTTCTTCAACTATAAAACAAGAATTACCCCACAAGGTTATTGTAAGCTTTAAGTCCTATATAAATGAATACTAAGGAAAGAAGGAGCAGATTAGAAGCAGAAATATATCAGAAGGTGATTAAAACAACCCAGGCAAATAGATATGAGGAGAAAAAAATTAGGATGGTTTCAGAAGGAGAAGGAGGAGAGAGATACTGTTCAGGAAGAAATAACTTGGTGATTAATTATATGTAAGGGGAAAAAGAGGGGCAGCTAGGTAACACAGTGCATGGAGTACCAGGCCTGGAATCAGGAAGACTCTTCCTGAATTCAAAAGTGGCTTCAGACATTTACCAGCTATGTGACCCTGGGCAAGTCATATACCTTATTTGCCTCAGTTTCCTCATCTGTACCATGGTACAGATGACAGAAATGGCAAACCTGGGAAGACTTATATGACCTGATGTAAAGTGAAGTGAGCAGAATCAGAACATTGCACACAGTAATAGAAATATTGTAATGATGATCAACTGTGAAAGATTTAGCTACTATGATCAATATGATGACCCAAGACAATTCTGAAGGACTCGATGAAAAATGCTATCCAACTCCAGAGAACTGATGAACTATAAATGCAAACTGAAGTATGATTTTTCACTTTATTTTTCTTGCTTTTTTCCCAATATGGCTAATATAGAAATATGTTTTACATGATTTCATTTGAATAACTGATATCATACTGCTTGCCTTCTCAATGAGCAGAAGGAGAATACAAAATTCAAATTTTTCTAAGTGAACAACAAAAATACAGAATTTTTTTTAATCAAGAAAACTTTTCAAAGTAATATACACAGGAAGGAATTCAAGTTACAAGAATAGGTACTAAGGAAAGTAAATAGAGAAAAAAGAATAGGATGAAAATCAAAACCTTCTGGATAACAGATAACAGTCCCCATCCTTCTTGATATCTTTGCATTGTCTAATACTGTTGGCTACCTTCTCTTCCCAAATACTATATACTCTATGGGTTTTTGTGAATCTCTTCTTTCTTGGTTCTCTTCCTACCTGTCTGACCAATTTTCAATCTCTTCTAATGGATCTTCAACCACATCAAGCCCATTAGATGGGTGCCCCATAAGGCTCCATCCTAAGCCTTATCTTTTTGCTCAATATTCTCAGACTTGATGTTCTTATCAGTTCCCATACATTCAATTATTCTCTCTAAGCAGATAATTCCAAGATATCCAGTCCTACTATCTCTCCTGAAAAACCAGTCTTACACATCAACAATAGTTGCCTATTGGGCAATTCAAATTGGATGTCACATAGGCATCTCACAATTCCAAAATAGAACTTACAATTTTACCCCTAAAACACTTCCTTTTTCTCAACTTCTGCTTGTTTACTATTAAGAACACTATTATTCTTTCAGTCGCTCAGGTTTGACACATCAGTGTCATCCTTAACTCCTCTCTTTTGCTCACCTCATATGTACAATCATTTGCCAAAGCTTGAAATGTCTTAATCAACACCACTTCTTGTATTATGTTCTATTTTCTCCACTGACTCAGCCATAATCTTAGTTCAGACCCTACTCACTTTTCTCCTAGAATATTGCAATAACCTTCTAATTAATCTTCCTGTCTCAAATCTCTCCTTCTTCCAATGCATCCTTCACTCAACTGGCAAAGTGATTTTAATAAAGCATAGGTCTGACCATTTTACCCACTTACCGTGGGTAATACCAATGGCATTCCATTGTGTTCAGCATCAATTATAAAGTCTTCTCTTTGGCAATTAATATTCTTCACAACCTGGCCCCATCCTACTTTTCCAATCTTCTTACTCTCTTTCACTCATTCTACACTCTAGCCATACTGGCCTACTTATCAAGGAAAACGCTCTACTTTCCCATCTCCATGCCTTTGGACTGGCTAATCCCTGTGCCTAAAACGTTATGCCTAACCACCTCCAATCTTTACACAATCTCTAGTTACTCTAAAGATTCATTTTAACACCATATCCTGCAGGAAGGCTTTCCTGGTCCTCTCAGCTGCTATCATTATCTCCTCCTCTCATCTACTCTCTTTTTATCTTGTACATTCTGATTTGTACATATTGTCTCTTTCATTGAGGTCTAAGCTTGTGAGAAGCAAAACCTGCTTTTGCTGTATCCCCAGTGCTTAACATAGTGCCTGGCACACAGTAAGAATTTAATGAATTTCTGGTGATTGACTGACTGATGTTGCTCATTCTACCTCTGCAACTGAATTTGTGGTCTCTTATCTATTTCTACTGTCATCATCTGAGTAGAACCTGTCACCACCACCTGCTCAAAAAGCATCCATATCCTTCTAACATCCACTCTCTTTCTGCTGCCATCCACCTCTCGCAATACTGACAGGTTGCTCTTGTTTACAAACAAATTTGGTAGTATCTCCTACCTCTGCTCAAAAGACTATGGATTCAATGTTCAAAATCACTGGATTCCCATTGAATAAAGTTCAAATTCATTAACCTGCCATTCAAGTACTCCACACAATTTAGTACTATCTTATCTTTCTTGGCTTATAGAACTCCTCTTTATGCATACTACAGTCCACCCAAATAGAACCACTTGCCAACCTCTGCAGAGGGCCAATAATTTTTCTCCATGTCTTTGCTAAAAGTGCTCCACAGTCCAGAATAATTCTCTTAACACTCCCTTACTTGCTGAAATTTTACGAACCATTTAAAGCCCAACTTAAATGCCACTGAATTAACTTTCATAACTCACTTACCATATTAATTCCCAAACTCTTTAAGGATCCTTCAACCACACACATCACATATAAACTTCTTTATTAAACACTATTTTAAAGTATTTCGAAAACAAAAATTGCCCCTGGTTTTTATCAAAATAAAAATGAACTACATTAAGATTTGAATTTATCCTGACTCAGTTTCAACTGTTCTGAAGCATAAGCAGGCTCTCTGCGGTGAATCAAAAAACACAGGGTACAAGAAAATGGTAAAGGAGAAAGAGATCAGCAGAAAAATGTAGCTACCTCCATGCCTCCCTTCCCCTCTTTCTCATTAACCCAGACTCATTTTTAAAACAATCTAAACTTCTTCCTTATGCTAACACTAAAGCAAGGACTAGGAATGGGCCAAGTTGGGGCATTTGCGGTTTTTTTTTTAAGGGACGATTCCAGGCAACAAAAGAATCAACCCAGCAATCATCAAGAGAAGGAAAAGGCAATAACAAACTTCAATAGCACTGAGCTTTAAAAACTCCACAAAACTCCATACACCTAAATAAGCAAGTCACATGCATGGCACCTATGCAAGGAGGGCATTATTACTCAATGTGTTTTAAGAATTCCTCAGAAGTTTTCCTTATTTTATAATTTTAAATAGGAATATATACTAATGCAGTCATAGGTCAAAGTATCAAAGCATAAGAAAAAGATTACCAAATAAAAATCTTCCCTTTCACTGAAATCAAAGGTAACTACCATTGAATAATATAACACCATCACACCTAGAAAACTAGAATTGATTTTTCTCAACAAATGATTAAAATGGTATTCTAAAAAGGTACATTTCTTTAAAAATATCTGACATAAGTAAAAATAGTACCTAATTCCTGGTTAGGCAAGTAATAAAAAGGACACTGAAATAAAATTCTGACCTTAGTCTTGTACTACTTAAATAATAAAAAGAGACAATGTGGCATAATGAAGGGTCGTGGTCTCAGGGTCAAACACTTAGGTTAGAATCCATAACTCTGGCACTTAACACCAAAGAAACATAGTACCTGATATTTTTAAATGGAGTTAAAGCCTCCCTACAACTTGTCTTAAATCAAAGGCATATGAAAATGAATATCTATTATAAAGTACTTTTCAAATAAGGCATGTGTTTAATACAGTAAGCTAATTATGTTAACAAATAAAACCTCTTCAGATATAGTAGACATCCTTTCTTATATAAGAAGTAACAACTATACCAAGAAGGGTTCTCTGGGATCTTTGTCAAATTTCCCTTCTTTTGCTCTTTTTTTCTGCATTGAAAAATCCATTATAGATAGATAGATAGATAGATAGATAGATAGATAGATAGATAGACAGACAGACAGATAGATAGATATAGATATAGATCCTGTTCTGTTCAAGATTTTCCCAATAATTTCAATACAGGCATACATGGAATATTTATTAAATTTGTATATGACAATACAAGAAAGAATAACATATCAGATAAAAGAATCAGAATTTTAAAAGATCATGATAGGCTAGACTGATGAGTTAAATCTAATAAGATACAATTTTATAATTATAAATATATAGTCCAATATGGATTCAGGACATCTTCCTGTACAAGGACAGTATGGAAGAAACATGGTTAGGCAACAAGGGAAAGTGAAAAAGAAATGACAAGGTGTAGGCGGGAAGGGGTGACAAAGCAGGAGTGTTTAATAGACTACAACTTCAGTATGAGTAAATGCTGTATGATGGAGTAGACAAAAGAGCTCAAGCAAATCTTATACTGCATGAATGGGAGTGGGACGCTACAAACTGTGTTAAACCATCGTGAGAATGTGCAATATTATATTTAGTTCTGGGCACATTTTAGAGAGAACATCAACAACTTGAAGTAAATCAGGTAACCAGCACAGTGAGGGGACTGAGAACTATGAATGTCACCAAGAAACTAGGAATGCTTAACCATGAAGGAGAAGACTTTAGAGGGAACTTGATAAATATCTTTGAAGCATTTGAAGATATGAACTCCTTAGTTCCAGAAAGCAGAATTAAAAGTTAAGAGGCCTAAGTTGCATAAAGGCAAAATCAGAATCTTATAGTTGCTGTTGTTGTTGTTGTTTGTCCTTCATTCTCGAAGACCCATGATGACATCAGGAAGGTGATGCCATGACTTGGAAGTGAATTGGATTTAAGTGAAGGAGGACTGTGCAAACGGACCAGCCTCACCTTCTCCTCCAGAACCCTCTGGGTCCAGTGGTGAGATATATATATCAGAAGGACTGGAGATGGCACCTATTTATCTAATTAGATATATTATTATATGAATTTTGTTATCTAATTGTGTGTACTATTATATTACATTATCTCATACCATCTATCATATATCCCTATGATGTTTTATAATAGCCTACTCGCATGCAGCATTACAGTTTGAAAGTTTACTTCACTTGTCAAAGGCTAAACCAGTACAATGCAAGCTCTCACAAGTCTTACTAAGCTAGAAATACTTCCAGTAAAGCCTCAGGGATAGACAGTCAGTTATTCCATGACCAGGTCAGATGATACAATGAATTTCTATGTCCACAATTAGAAAATATCATCTACAAAGGCATGGAGGTGTTGATACCTGCATTAGCAAAACTGAAGCTAGTATTTAAACATACCCAAACATATTAATTTGGAAATATGTAAAGAAAGTGACTAAAATTTCCATACTGTTTTGGGGAGAGATTAATCTGCTTTGTATAAACTCCAAGGAGGTCAGTGATTTAAAAAAAAAAAGGTTCCATATCTGTCAAAATATTTATGGTAGCACTTTTTATAATAACAAGGATAGGTACCTATTGACTGGGGAATGACTAAATAAACTGTGGTAATAGAATATTACCATACCATATGGAACAATGACTATGATGAATATAGAGAATACAGAAAAACTTAAAATGAACTACTGTCAAATAAAGTAGAATCAAGAAAGAAATAGTTATAATGATTACAATAATATGTACAAAGAAAGAACAACAAAACTATTGACTTGAAAGCCATGAAATTATAATACCAAAGCTTAGTTCCAAAGAAGACATATAAGAAGTTATCTCTCTCCCTTCCCTTTCTTTAAAACAGAGATTTAGAGTATAGAAAAATACATATAAAGCCAGACTTTACAACATAGTGACATAATCTATGCTCTCTATTATTCAAGATGGTTCTCTGGGAGGGGATAGAGAAGGGATACAGTGGGCCACATAAATGATGTAAAGATAAAAGATATCCAAAAAGATATTTTTATAATTTTAAATATAAGGGATTTTGGGGGTCACCAACAATAATTTCTTCTAACAATATTTTTTTATTTCACCTTACATAATCTCTCACTCTGTATATACAATACTAAGTATAGCACTTCTGCTAGTTTAAGCTACATATGGCTCTTCCCAAGAAAATATTTCTTTTTTTTTTTTAAACTCAAGGAAATCAGTATAGTAAATAATTTTTCTTCCCTTCAAGACAGTCACATTGCTTGAGGCTACTGCAGCACAAAAACAAAATCTCTTCAAGAATGTCTCCAAATAGTCAAGCTGAAAATCTAAGCCAAAGTTTCATTTAACACCCTGTCAGTTTTTTGATGTGGAGCTAATGAATGCAGTGGCAAACAAATCCATCAAACCTAACATCAAAACAACTGCACTTCAAACCACCAAAGGGAAAAATGAAATACAAACTACAGGTCACATCTTTGATCTCACCTCTCAACAGAAAACAGATCTCTAAGCAACTACTGCAGTAAAACATGCTACATAATTATGAAATTAATTTCATTCAATCAAGAAATAATATTTAAGAATCTAAAGATGGTAAATGTAGAGAGATTATACATTCCTTATTTCTGGTGCTAAATGATCATCTAAAGAATACAGAAAAATTTGTACCAAAAAAAAAAAAAACAGGTTCACACTATGGACTGTTTTGACATTGTCATTTTAAATATTATCCAAAATATCACAACCTCTAATATCAAATTTAAAATACTCTGGCAAATAAATTGTTTCTGTGAGTACTTGTTTAACTTCTCTTTCTTCCTGGACATACAAATAGTAAAATATATTAACAGTGAAGATTTTCCTCATGATGTATAGCTCATGATGTATTATTTCCCCAACACAAATGCGATTCTTGTGCCTGGAATATCCTCTCTCTGACATCATTAATTCAATCCAATATAGAACTTGTTGAATGAGTCATTCTGACTTGATGGACGCCCCTCAGTTTCCAGTTGTCCAGGTTCGGCTCACTTCACTCAACATCGGTCCATACAAGTCTTTTCAGATTTTTCTGAAGTTTGCTTGCTCATTATTTCTTACAGCACAATACTATTCGTATACCACAACTTGTTCACCAATTCCCCAACTGATGGGCATCCCCTCAATTTCTAATTCATTGCCAGCACAGAAAGAGCTGCTGTAAATATTTTTGTACCTGTGGGTCCTTTTCCCATTTATATGATCTCTTTGACATACAGACCTAAAAGTGCTATTGCTAGGTTAAAGGCTGTGCACATTTTTATAACCCTTTGGGCATAGTTCCAAATTGCTCTCCAGAATGGTTGGATCATTTCACAACTCCACCAACAATGCATTAGTGTTCCAATTTTCCACATCTTTTCCAACATTTATCATTTTCCTGTTTTGTCATGTTGGCCAATCTTATAGGTGTGATGTGGTACCTCAGAGTTGTTCTGATTTGCATTTCTCTACTCAATAGTGATTTAGAGCATTTTTTCATATGATTATAGATGGCTTTAATTTCTTCATCTTAGAACTGCCTGTTCATATCCTTTGACCATTTATCAAGTGGGGAATGACTTCTATTCTTATAAATCTGACTTAATTCTCTCTGTATTTTAGAAATGAGGCCCTTATCAGAGACACTAGTTGTCAAAATTCTTTCTCAATTTTCTACTTTCCTTCTAATCTTGGTTGCATTAGCTTTCTGCAAAAACTTTTCAGTTTAGTGTAATCAAAGTTATCCATTCTGCATTTTGTAATGTTCTCTATCTCCTGTTTGGTTATGAATTCTCCTGTTCTCCATAAATCTGATAGGTAAACTATTCCTTGCTCTCCCAGTTTGCTTACAGTATCAGCCTTTATATCTAAATCATGAACCCATTTTGACTTTATTTTGGTATATGGTGTGAGATTTTGGTCTATGCCTAGTTTCTGCCATACTCTTTCCAGTTTTCCCAGCATTTTTTTCAAAGAGGATTCTTATCCCAGAAGCTGGGGTCTTTGGATTTATCAAATAATAGATTACTATAGTCACTGACTACTGTGTCTTAAATACTTAACTCAATTCACTAATGCACCACTCTATTTCTTAGCCAGTACCAAGCAGTTTTGAGGGTTACTGCTTTATGATACAATTTAAGATCTGGAATGGTTAGATCACCTTCCCCTGCATTTCTTTTCATTAGTTCCTTGATATTCTGGACCTTTTGTTATTCCAAATGAATCTTCTTATTATTTTTTCTAACTCTATAAAATAATTTTTGGTAGTTTGATTGGTATGGCACTGAATAAGTAAATTAGCTTAGGTAGAATTGTCATTTTTATTATATTAGCTTGGCCTACCCATGAGCAACTGATGTTTTTCCAATTATTTAGATCTGACTTTATTTGTGTGAAAAGTGTTTTGTAATTGTGTTCATATAGTTCCTGGGTTTGTTTTGGTAGGTAGACTCCTAAATATTTTATAATGTCTACAGTAAGTTTAAATGGAATTTCTCTTTCTATCTCTTGCTGTTGGTCTTTGTTGATAATATATAGAAATGCCAAGGATTTATGTGGATTTATTTTATAGCCTCCAACTTTGCTAAGGTTGTTTATTATTTCAAGTAGTTTTTTACTTGATTCTCTAAGTATATCATCATATCATTTGCAAAGAGTGATAGTTTTGTTTCTTCTTTGCCTATTCTAATACCTTCAATTTATTTTTCTTCTCTTATTGCTAAAGCTAACGTTTCCAGTACAACACTGCACAACAGTGGTGATAATGGACATCCTTGTTTCACCCCCGATCTTATTAGAAATGCTTCTAGCTTGTCCCCATTACATATGATACTTGCTGAAGGTTTTAGGTAGATGCTACTTATTATTCTAAGGAAGACAAATTCCTCCTTTTACATGAAGCTTCTCTGAATCACCAATTAATAATGATCTTCTCTCTTAGTTTCTTTTTATGTAATATTAAACATCTCTCCAATACACTTTTGACAAGAGGCAGAAAGGAGAAGGAGGAAGGGAACAGGAATTTTTATATAGGGTGTATTATGTGCCAGGCATGATGTTAAGCATTTTCTTTCAAATAGCTAGTATTTCATTTGATCCTTATGACAATCCTGAGATAAATGCATTGTACAACTGAGGAAACTGAGTCAAAGAGAGGTAAAGGGACCTGCCCTGGGTCACACAGCTAGTATCTGAGGCCAAATTTGTACTCATCTTCCTGACTCAAGGCAAAATGTTCTATACACGGTGCCACCTAGTAACATCATATGATGGAAAGGGAAATGCACTAAGGAAATTAAACCTACAGTACAATACTAGTCCACCACTTACTGCCCCTTTGGCTTATGACAAGTCACTCAACCTCTCTAGACTTCAATTTCCTAATCTCTAAAATGATGAGATTAAACTAGATGGCTTCAAAAGATCCCTTCCAGCTCTAGAGAGGCTTCTAATGTTTTGTATGGAGTTATATATCTGTGTCTTATCATCTTACTTAAGTATAATCCCTAAGAGGGGACTGATTACCATTTACCTGAACCTTGTTCCTTCCCTCTCAACTAATATAGACTTCAACATACAGCTTGCAATCTTCTTAAAATTAATAGTGACAAATCTACCTTAAAAGGGAAACCTCAAATTTTACCTGCATAAAGCCATACTGATAAAGGTCCCAATTCTGGCCAACAGTACTTAAGACTGTTTTTTTAATTTATTTTTATCCAGAAACATCAAAATTAATTCCTTCAAAAATTAACAATATACTACTTTGAAAATGTCAGTCCTTGACTGGTTATAAAGGAAAGGATAATTCCCATTTTCCCTAACTAGAACAAGGAAAAATTGAGACATAATCAAAGAAAAAAAAACTTAATAAATTTTAGGGGAACTGTATCACAATATTAACAGTCTTTTAAAATTATACCTCTCAGGTAAAGTCTTCATTTATTGTCTTCAAAGCAGAGCCAAAGTAATGTAAGCTCTAGGAGGCCTATTAAGCTGGAAAGGTTTTGAATATAGGTCATCAAAAGATTGTGTCTATCAGTCAAGTATCAAACTACCTAAGATTTGAAGAAGCTCGTTACTGGAGCACAGGCCACTAGATGATGAACTATCTTAGAAAATCAAATTCACGAAACAATTTACTAAAGCGTAAGTAAACTGTGATTTATACCAGTGATGAGACTGTTCCCAGAGGTAAAATCATGAATCCTTCTAACATGAGAAAGTCACTGTTCCACTGTTCTTTGATTTCTTCATCATATGAGGCAGCATAGCATAGAGAAAAGTAGCAATTAGGTATCAGAAGAACTAGGACTAATTACAATATAATTACTATATGATATTTTATTTTTTCAATTAAACTTTATCTCAATTTGCTTATCTATACTACATGTCCTACTTTCCATAATTCAATCAGACACAGAAACTGCAACACAGGCAGTTTTGGCATAAGCTTCATCAAGTTAACAATAATGTTTTCCAGACTAATGGGACAGGGGATCCAGAGTAAGGATAAACATCATGGAATGTTTTCTTTCCCTATTTGATCATTTATCATCCCTTCATATAATAAAGAAGAACTGTGGTACCAGAAAGAATATCAGATTTGGAGTCAGAAGACCTGACCTCAAATCCCAGATCTACCCTACACTACCAATGTCACATCAGGCAAGTCATTTAACTTTTCTAGATCTCAGGCTCTTCATCTATAAAATGAGTGGATTGGACTTTTTAAGGTCTCTTCTATCCCTGAATCTAAAATACTATAATCTATCTGTAATTAAAATGTCATAAACTTGCAGTGATACCTGTATGAAGAACTTTTAATCTAGATAAATCACAGAATTTGAGCTAGAAGAAATCCCAGAATCCATTTCCTCTTTAAGAAAAACTACCAAAAAAAAAAGAACAAAAAACAAAAACAAAACTCTACCTAACATCAAGCTTGAATTTGCCTCTTTACAACTTCCACATATTGCTCCTAGCTAATTTTCATGTGAGATTCAAGTAAGTCTAATTATCACAAGAAAGTTCATTTAAAAATGGAAAGAAAAAGTATAAACAGATAAAATTTCAACAGGTGTGCCATTGATCGTGATTACCTATTTTCATCATCAATGATTATGTAATTGTCCAAAACTTGAACTGTTTAACAATTCAGTACTCAAAGTACTATGTGAGGAAGAGGAATCTCATTCGAGAAATTGGAAACAGCTAGTGGACCACACAAGAATCAGAGAATTTGACAGCTGAACAAGACCTAAGCAACCACCCAGTCTAGCCCATTGACACAAAAAATCCTCAGCACAGGGGAAACAGATTGCAAAGAGCTGTTAAGAAATTTCTCCTAACATTAAGTCTAAATTTTCCTCTTTCTAACTTCTGCCTACTGCTACTGGTTCTGCCCTCTGGAGCCAAATAGATCGAATTCAATCTCTATGAAGACAGATAGCTCCTCCACGAGTTTTCTCTTCTTCAAGCTAAACATTCCCAATGTGTTCAAAGACCCTTCCCTATCTTAGTTGCCTACTCATAAGTTCCCAAAGTGGGAGAGACCAGCGGGGGGGGGGGGGGGGCGCGGCAATGGAATGATGCAAGGGGGTGGCAATTTTTTTTAAATGAAGCAAATTTTTTAAAAAACTTAAAGGGAAAAAGAAAGTAGATTTCTAAGACAGCAATGAGTATTTTTTTTTTGATAGGCCAAATAAGTTTGGGAACCTCTGTGCTAGACTCTAACTTTTCAGCATCCTTAAACTATGTTTCTCAGAACTGAAAACAATATTTGAGATGAGTGACCATGAAGTTGGAGTACAGTGACCTGTCACTTGTTGGCACTATGCCCCTCTTAACGCAGCCCAAGATCACGTTAATTTTTTGGTTGCTATATGTTTGTGATGACAGAAAAAATGTAACATGGCCAAGATGGATGGCAAGGTAAAACATTAAGCTTGGTCTAAAGTCTGGTCTGGAGCCTTCAAATGCCTGTGTTTGGCTCATTCACTAACCAACTAAGAGAATATTGCACCCAAAAATAAAAGTTCCAAAGCTGAGTAATTTCCCTCAGGACCTACTGGGGTATGGGGGGAAGGGAGGGGTGAAAAAGGTAAGTAGTATTTTATAGTGGCCTGGTCATTTCTGAAAGAACTGATCCAGATGGTAAGAAGAGTAATACCAATAGAATGGATGGTAAGAGGGCCACAGTGTGGCTACATGAGATGTGAAGGATGGTCTCGTCTCATTTGGGGTCTGGGGCCATTTAGGTATAATAGGCAGATGGAACTACTTTCAAACAATATAGGCATATCTTATGAAAAATGCAAAAGTGGACATGCTTGAGCTCCTACGTATAAAGAAAACTCCCAAAAAGATGGAAGAGTCAGCTGTCATGCACATCTACCCCCTCCCACCTTCACCATTTCAAATCAAAACCACCATAAAGTAAAAGAAAACAAAGTGTAATAAAAGTAATAAAATAATAACAAAGAAAGTATCACAGGAAAATGAGCGAAGTCTAAAGAAATTGTTAAAAGCAATGAATAAATACTGTGGGTAAAAAAGGAAAAAAGAAATCTCCAAAGAAAAGAGCAATACAGCAATAACACCAACTGGTTCTCTACTCTCCTAAATGAGAAATGTGATATTAGTTTGAGATCAATGGAAGAATTACAAGAAGATATGAAGAAAGGAATTAAAGCTGTTAAAGATTTTTAAAGAGAGAACTGATGATTGAGAGCAAATTCTAAGGAAATCATGATAAAGCACTTGACACTATAATATCTAAGAGCAATAATAAAAGGATGAAAAATACATAATAGCAATAAACAGAAGAAAAATTGGAAAAAGACATGAGGCCTCAATAAAAAGGAACTAATCTCAAAGAACTCATGGAGACATTGTGAAAATGGTTGGTTTCACATAGAAACACAATTAATTTGAATACCTTTATTCAGAAAATTATACCAGGAAAACTGCCAGAAGCACTGGAATAGGAAAGCACAGACTGACAGAACCCACAGAACGCTGTCAGCAAAGAATCCCAAATTTAACTACCCCAATAAAAGTGGCTTCCAGTTACCAGAACGTTGATGCAAAGAAACAATCTTATAAGAAGCCAGAAAGAAATAATTTACAAATCAAGGAATACAAATTCAAACTGTGCAAGATGATAGACTGGTGATGAAAGATGTAATTTTTAAAAGTGGAATATAAAATAGAAACTAAGTAAGGGAAATTGGTTTACCCCACATGATAATATCATAAAAGGTTTATCATACTCTGACATGAAAAGAAATACTCTTGTGACAAATCACTCAGTCAACAAGTATGTATTAAGATTCCTGCATGCCAGGAAATGTACTAAATGCTGGAATAAAAAAGAAAGGCAAAAATATTGTCCCTGACATAAGAGGGAAGGCATTAACAGTGGAAAGAATTTTTAAAAGCCTCATTCAGAATGCTTGATATGAGCTGAATCTTAATAGAAACCAGAGAAAATAAGAGGTAGAGGTGAAGATGAAGAAAATTCTAAGGATGGAAACCAGCCAGTACAAAGGCATGGGGAGTCTTATGTGATATGAAAAACACGTAGTTTAGCGTTGTTGGAATATGTGTGTGGAGGGTAGTAAAGTATAAGAATACTGAAAAGATCAGAAGAGGACAGATGGTGAAGAGCTTTAAATGCCAAATAAAAGACTCTACACACACAAACACAAGCACATGCACACGCGAGCACACTCTCACACACAATATTGCAAGTAATGAACAGTCACTTAAGTTTACTGAGTAAGGGTTAACATGGCCTGACTAAACTTTAAGAAAAAAATTTTGATACCTGAGTGGAATACAGATTAGAGTGGCTTGAGGCACTCTTGAGGCACATAAACCAATTAGCTAACCCATTGGTCTGGGTGAGAAGTCACTAGGGCCTGCACTATGGTGGTGGCTATGACAGAAGAGGTGTATATATGAGATTGGGAAGATACAAGTGACAAAATGGTCAGATCCTCGAATTAGGTAATGAGGGAAGAAAGAAGGAAGGGAGATAGGGTAAGAGGCAGGGATGAAGAGAGGGAAGAACAGAGGGAGAGAAGGAAAGGTAAAGAGAAGGGGAAGAGGAAGGGGAAGGGAGGGGACAGGAGGGGAGGAGAGGAGAGGAGGGAGGAGGGGAGGGGAGGGGAGAGAAAGTAAGACCTAGGAAGGGAAAAAAAGGAAGGGATCTTATGAAGGGTAAAAGAGAAAAGAAATCCTAGAGCAAGGAAGACAAACAGGGTACAGGGTAAAGAAAGGCCAAGAGAACAACAGACGCAGTAACTTCAACAACATAGTTAAAGGTAACACTAAAATGCAAAAACCATAAAACACCATCACCAACTCGGGTCAAATAAAACAGATGATGTTTAAACAACAGTTCAAAGCTCTTAGCATTAAAACATCTATCATACCTTTCTGCATACAACAAATCACAAAAATGAAAAGTTACATGTACTATCAGTCACATTCTATCAGGTAGTTTTGTTTAATCGTTTTAGAGGAATATTATTTAATACGGAAAAGGTTATTTCATTAGATTTGTAGTGTCAAACTCAAATAAAAACAGAGGCCTGCATATTAACTTAGAAATCCACAAATTAACACAATCTGGATTTCATTGCATTTTTATTTATTTTGTTATGTATTTTCCAATTCCATTTTTATCTGGTTCCTACACTGTGGGGTTCTGCAGACTGGGAATAGCAAGTTTGATACCTCTGCATTAGATGGTTATTAGAAAGCATCTGCTACATAAAAAATTTTCAATTTTTTTAAGCAAGGAAAGGAAATGCTAACAATTTTTTTAAATTAAAATACACTAAATAAAATGAGAAGTTATTATTTTTAAATCCAAGATTCATCTCAATAGGAATTTCATAGGCTTCTTAGAACCAGAAACCACTCACCACTCACTATTAAAAACAGAAGAATGAAAACAAATCGGCCTAGCCCTTTGTACCCAGGTCTTGCCAGCTGCACTTGCTCTAATCATCCTCATTTCTCCATATTCTACTTCCATTCTCATTGCATATATACATGCATACACACACCACACACACACACACACACACACACAAAATCCCTATATATATTAACAAATGACTATGTACAAAGTGACCAAGACTCGATGTTCATCTTTGCAGCCTTACCGTGTTACAAAGGGAACAGTACCGGATTTGGAATTACAGCATCTGGGTTCAAATATAACTTTTGTTGCCTGCTGACTACAAGACCACTTAGTGTCTTCGGTCTCATTTTTCCCATTGCAAAATGCAACAACTGGAATGGGTAACCTCTTGGGAATTTCTACCTCTATGCATTCAACCAACCCAAAGGGGACAGAAACATGTTTCAGTTTGGATGACACAAAGTAAAGCATTATTATGGCAAAGGTTTCATTTCAATAAGGGAATTAAAGGTAACTGATCTCAATTTTTTCAACTCTGCTTTTATATGAGTATAAAAGAGTATGAAATAACATTTTTCATTACACTTAAAAAAATACCTGCTCTAGGGCTACCACACAATGATCCATGAATTAAAAATGTCAAAAAAATGAATCTATAGAATTAATACTACTGAAATATATTCTATTTTACAAGAAAAAACTGACATCAATAAACTAACTCAATTGCTTTCCCTTTATTTTCATTCATTCAACCTCATCTGAAGAATGTCGCTTATACTCATATTAATAGGGTTGGCCTTAGCACATGGGCAAGTTGTTTTCTAACAGATGAAATACAAATCTTAGAGCTGACTTCTTAAATGATTTATTAAGTAATGCTATTATTTTGTCTGTGATGAATATGCAGTTATCTGTCC
Source organism: Phascolarctos cinereus (assembly GCF_003287225.1). Lineage (NCBI taxonomy): Eukaryota > Metazoa > Chordata > Mammalia > Diprotodontia > Phascolarctidae > Phascolarctos > Phascolarctos cinereus. The sequence continues at coordinate 118,198,164 of NW_027555847.1, forward strand.
AGAACACACAAGTCCCTTAGTTTTAGTAATCATCATTAACATCCACTAAAAGATTCAAGAAAAGGGGAGGGAACAGAGAAGGGGGGCAGGGGCGGGTCGGTGAGGAAGCAATAACAATCAAGAGAGAAAAAGAAAGACTGGACTAGATAGTCATCTCAAGGACTACAACTTTGAAGTTCACAACTGCTGAATGGGCAGGTCCAGAGAACTGAACTCAACTGGATTTTAATTTTCGCTCTATAGCTTAGAGGAAAATAAGCACTAGACCAACAGGAGTTCTAGTCAAACAAGAATAAAGATAACTGAAATATACAAGACCCAGGGCAAACTGGGGAAAATTAAGCAACTTTCAAATCTACACACTGCTCCTACAATAAAATTCCTACACACCATCCTTCAGAGTCAAACTCAAATACTATCTCCTTCTTGAAGCTTTCCCTAAAGGTAGACACTTCATTCTTCAATTCTATAACTCCCCTTTAAACCTAAAGTATGGTAAGGTCCAGCCATTGCATCATCTAATTTTGCTTAACTGTTTCTCCTTCTATCAAGGGGTGGGAGAAGGATATATCAGAAAATGTCTAGGGTATAAAGTTCACAATAAAACTTTTTTAAACTACAAAAAATGTTGACGCAAAATTTTTAAACAAAATGCTTGCAAAAGGACTACAGCAATGCACACAAAAATTATTTCCTATGAACAAGTTAGATTCATATCAGGAATAGGTTTATATATCAGGAATACATAAGGAATAAGGCTTCATATTAGGAAAACATATAATTTATCACATTAAGAGATATAGAAAAAAGCCTTTGAAAAATACAACACTTATGTATAAAAATAATAAAGCTAACATTTATCTAGTTTTATCTTCACAACATCTAAGGGAGGTAGATGCTATTATCATTCCCATTTTGCAATTAAGAAAATTAAGACAGACTGAGGTTAAAATACTTGCCCAGGTTAATAAAGCTATTAAGCATCCGAAGCAGAACCCAAAGACAGTTCTCTCTTTGACTCCAAGACTGATACTTCTTTCAGGAAGCCACAAACCTTCCTCTTTGCTAAAAATTCTAAAATTTAGATGCAAAGAAGGGTCTTTTTTTTTAATATAATAAAAGATGAGACAATGTGACAGAGTGGACACTGAACTAACCTCAGAGCCAGAAATACCTGGGTGAAAACCCAAACTCTGACACATACTAGGCTGGACAAGTCACTTAGAGAACTCTCTAAGTGCAAAGAAGTTGAGTTCCTCAAAGAAATTTTTGGCCTACATTGATAGAAAGAATTTCCTTTTCCTTTATGGGACGTTCCCTATATAACTCCAATATAGAAGTTCCCTATACCAATGATATCACAGATGTATTCCCTATCCTTATGCCAATATACACTCACTTCCCAAAAGGCTAAAAAGTTTTGTAATGGAAAAACATTAAAAGCTTTGCCAATATATTTCCCCACAATAATGCAAGATTTCTAAAAATGGTAGTGATAGCTATAAAACATGGTACACATTGCAGCATTAATTAATATAATTAATCATATTACAAACCAAAACCACAAGATTAAATCCATATAAAAAAACTTTTCATAAAATGTAATGCTTATTCATAGTACTTTTCATAAAAATACCTAATATGTGTATAGTGCTTTAAGGTTTGCAAAGCACTTTACTTATATTGTCAGGTAATTTCTATTAACAGCACCATTTGACAGATGAAAAAACTGAGGGTAGACAAGATTAAGGAAAGGAAAAGTAAAAAATAAAAAGAAACTAACTAAAATTTTAATACAGTTTCAGTAACTAGGGCTAGAAAATAAAATCATATAAATTATTAGTATTTCTATGTAGCAATAACAAAAACTGAAGAAAATGAAATTTGAAAAACTCCATTAAAAAGACTCATGCTTACAAAATACTGTGTAATAAAATAAAAAATAATTTGAATGACTGGAAAATCATTCACTCTGTAAGGTTAAGCTGTACCACAATAATAATAATAGTAATAATTAAATACTAGCTAAATTAATTTAGAGATTTATTGTCATATCAATAAAGCCACCTCAGATTTTCTTTATACTTGACAAAATATTAGCAAAATGAATTGAGAAGAATAAAAGAACTAGAATCTCAAAGGAAATAGTGAAAAAAAGTAGAAATAAGGAAAGAACAGCACTCAGAAAACTTGAAACTATATTACAAAATATTATTATCAGAACTATTTGGGAATGGTTTAAAAAAGATTGAAGTACCTCAATGGCATAGACCCGATAAGCAAAGATGACCAACAGCTCAATAACTCAGCTTTTGATAAATCCAATCATATACACTACTTGGAGAGTGCCTTACTATTCAAAAAGAATGGCTGAGAAAACCTGAAAGCTGTTTGGCAAAACAAAGGGTCTACAGCAGTAGTATACTTGCCCAAAATGTCAAAAATACTTGACTTAACTATACAAAAGATTGCATCATGTAAAAATAGAGAGGCATCTTTGACAACTATGGCTAAGGGAGAGAATTCCTAAGCACACAAAGGATAGAGAAATTCACAAAACATAAACAATTTTGAATATATTATATTGAAAAGCCATTTCAAAATGGGTATCAGACAACCTTTCAGTAAACCTGCAACTGTGTTACCACACTCATTTGAGAAAACTTTTGTGGAGGAGAGGAAGTTATGTGCCAGATATCATGCTAAGGACTGGAGATACAAAAAGAGGTAAAGACAATCTCTGCCCTCAGGGATCTAATAATCAATCAATGTATCTCATGCATCATTTCATTCACACAACCACAGAACTAGTTCAGTTCCTCATCACCTCTTACAAAATTACTGCAAAAGTGTTCAGTCTCTCATGTCTCAAGTATCTTCCACTTTAACTCAACTTCCACTTACCTGCCAAAATGACTTTTCTTTTTTTCCCCAATTTTACTAATTTATTGATTTAGCAACAATCACTTCCATATCCTTTTGAGTTGAAAATTTTTCTCTCCCTTCCTCTCTCCCACCCTCCCCAAGAAGGCACACAATCTGATATAGGTTTTACATTTACATTCCTATTAAATATATTTTCACATTAGTGAAGTTGTAAGTAAAAATTAAAACCAAAAGGAGGAACCATCAAAAATATGAAACAAAACTCAATGGAAGGTAAAAATAAGTGATAGCAATTCGACTTCCATAGTTCTTTCTTTGGATGTGGACAGCATTTTCCATCCTGAGGCCTCTGGAGATGTCTTACATCCTTGTAATGCTGAGAAGGGTTCAGTTTAACAGTATCAGTTATCGCGCACAAAGTCCTCTTGGTTCTGCTCACTTCAATCAGCATCAGACCATACAGGTGTTTCCAGGATTTTCTCAAGTCAGCCTGTTCATCATTTCTGATAGCACAATAGTATTCCATTACATTCATATACCACAAACTTGCTCAGCTATTCCCCAATTGATGGCCATCCTCTCAATTTCCAATTCTTTGCCACCACAAAAAGAGCTGCTATGAATATTTTTGTACATGTAGGTCCTTTTCCCATTTGTTTCATCTCTTTGAGATACAGCCCTAGAAGTGCTATTGCTGGGTCAAAGGGTATGCACATTCTTGTAGCCCTTTGGGCACATTTCCAAATTGTTCTCCAAAATGGTTGGATCATTTCACGACTCCACCAACAATGTGTTAGTGTTCCAATTTTCCCACATCCTCTCCAACATTTATCATTTTCCTGTTTTGTCATGTTGGCCAATCTGATAGGTGTCATGTGGTACCTCAGAGTTGTTTTCATTTGCATTTCTCTAATCAATAATGATTTAGAGCATTTTTTCATATGACTATAGATGGCTTGAATTTCTTCATCTGAGAATTGTCTGTTCATATCCTTTGACCATTTATCAATTGGGGAATGGCTTGTGTTCTTCTAAATTTGTCCCCCACTAGCATAGTTTTGCTGTCTATTTCTTCCTGTAACTCCCTGAACTTCTCCTCTAAGAATCTGGATGCTATATCATTTGGTGCGTACATGTTTAGTAATGATATTACTTCATTGTCTATGGTGCCTTTTAACAGGATGTAGTTTCCTTACTTATGTCTTTTGATTAGATCTCTTTTTGCTTTTGCTTTGTCTGAGATCAGGATTGCTACCCCTGCTTTTTTTACTTCAGCTGAAGCATAATATATTCTGCTCCAGCCTTTTACCTTTACCCTGTATGTGTCACTCTTTTTCAAATGTGTTTCCTGTAAACAACATATAGTAGGATTATGGTTTTTAATCCATTCTGCAATCCGTTTCCATTTTATGGGAGAGTTCATCCCATTCACATTCACAGTTATGATTACTATCTGTGTCTTTTTCTCCATCGCTTTTTCCCCCTATTTATGCTTTTCTTTCAATTTTTTTCCTTTCCCCCCTTCACTAGTGTTTTGCTTTTGACCACGCCTCCTTCAGTCCCTCCCCCTTTTATTATCCCTTTCCCTTTTCTTCCCCTTTAGTCTTACTGCTGCTTCCCTCCTTCTTTCCCCCTCCCTTTTCTTTCCCCCTCCCTTTTCTTTCCCCTTTTCCCTCCTACTGCCTATGGCAAGTTAGATTTCTATACCTAACTGATTATTTATGCCCTTCTTGAGCCAAATCTGATGAGAGTAAGGTTCAAACAATGTGCCCCCCCCTTCTTTCCCTCTGCTGTAATAGGATTTTGTGTCTTTTCCTGTAATGTAATTTACCCTTGTCTGCCTCCTCCTTTCTCAGTATTTTCTAAGATCAGATTGATCCACTTATTTGGATCCATTTAACCCACTTGATTAGATTTTTTTTTATCATTACATCAAAGTCAACTAATATCCACCCTCTTTATGTATACTCCTTTAACAGGTGTAATAACAATACAGTTCTCAAGGGTTGCAAGTGTCATATTCCCTTGTAGGGGTTTAAACAGCCCCCCCCTTATTAACAACATATTGTATCTTTCTGTCCCATTTACCTTTTTAGTCCTTCTTGAGTCCTGTACTTGAAGATCAAATTTTTTGTTGAGCTCTGGTCTTTTTATCAGGAAAGTTTGGAAGTCTCCTATTTCGTTGAATATCCATCTCCTCCCTTGAAAAATGATGCTCATTTTTGCTGGGTAATTGATCCTTGGCTGCATTCCAAGCTCCTTTGCCTTAGAATATCATGTTCCATGCCCTGCGTCTTTTAATGTAGAAGCTGCAAGGTCCTGTGTAATCCTGACTGTGGTTCCATGATATTTAAATTGTTTCTTTCTGGCTGCTTGCAGCACCTTCTCTTTCATCTGGTAATTTTGGAATTTTGCTATTATTTCCTTTTGTCAATTTGGGATCTCTTTCAGGTGATCGGTGGATTCTTTCTATGGTTATTTTCCCTTCTGGTTCTAGGACTTCAGGGCAGTTTTCCTTTATGATTTCCTGAAAGATACTGTCCAGGCTCTTTTTTTCATCATGATTTTCAGGTAGTCCAATAATTTTTAAATTGTCTCTCCTGATCGATTTTCCAGGTCGGTTGTTTTACTGATGAGGTATTTTACATTTTCATCTATTTTTTCATTTTTTTGTTTCTGTTTGACTGATTCTTGCTCTCTCATAGAGACATTAGTTTCCATTTGTCCAATTCTAGTTTTTAACAGATTGTTTTCTTCTGTTAGTTTTTGTACTTCCTTCTTCAATTGGCCAATTGTGTTTTTTAGGGACTTGTTTTCTTCAGTGTACTCTTCTGTTAGTTTTTGTCCTTCCTTCTTCAATTGGCCAATTGTGTTTTTAGGGACTTGTTTTCTTCAGTGTATTTTTTTTCCAATTGGCCAATTGTATTTTTGAAGGACTCTTCTACCTCTCTCATTTGACTTTCAAAATCCTTCTTGAGCTCTTCTAAGAAGGCTTTTTGGGCTTCAGACCAGTTCATATTCCCTTTTGTTGTTGCAGATGTGGGTTTGTTGACAATGTTGTCCTCTTCAGAATTTCTGTCTTGATCTTCACTCTTCTCATAATATGAATCTATGGTATGTTTCTTTTTACTCATGGTGTTTCTTTATTCCCTGCCCTTTAAAGAGATTGAGCTCTCCTGCTGGGGAATAGGGGGCACTGACCCAAGCTTCTTGTATTGGGAGCCCAGGTCTTGGTCACTGGCTTTGTGTGCTGGGGCCTCTTATGTTGGCAATTGGAGGCTGTAGGTTTCTGGCAGCTTAGCTAGTGTTAGGCTGGAATCAGCAAGGCTGGAACTTTCTGGAAATTCTAGGTTGCCTGCTTTTCCTTTCCTTCACCTTTCTTTAGCTTCTTTGAGATGGGTGCTACAGGGTGTTTATCTGCCTGGGGCCCCCTGCAGTGTTGTCTCCCTTGTTTCTGCTAATGCACTGGGAGATTCCTTTGCGGTAGAGTGCCGAGGCACCTGGTGGTTTTCTGAGCTGGTTTCCAACGGTTTCCCAGCCCTCACAGAGGCACTTGGAGGTCCAGGTGTTGGTGTTTCCCTGTTCTACCTCCTATGCTTCAGGATGTCTTCACAATTGGAGGCTGCAGGGCCCCAACAGCTCACCTCGTGTTGGGCTGGAACCAGCAAGGCCAGGGCTTTAGGAAGCCTTTAGGTTGTTTTCTTCACCTCCTTTCAGAATGCCGCAGGATACTTATCAGCCTGGGCTGCCTCCTTTATTTTTGCTGAGGCACTGGGAGACCCATTTGCTGGTCTGCTGCACTGCTGCTCCCCGTCTTTCTTCTAGTTCAGCTGTTCCAGGACTTTTTTCTGGGGTGACATTTTCTGGGTTTTCAGAGGTTGATAGGGGAGAGTGAGAGCGGTTACCGTTTCACTCTGCCATCTTGGCTCCCGGAAGAAGTTCAAAATGACTTTTCTAAAGACTAGATCTCAGCATGTCAGCCCTCTCACAACCCCTCACTCCACTGGCTCCCTATATCTGCAGGACTAAATATAGAGTGTCCTAAAAATCTTTAAACTTCAGTAAGAATTTTTTGACATTCTGTTCCTTGGCATTTAAAGCTCATTATAATATGACCTCTTCCTATCTTTCTGGTCTTATATTTCATTCTCATCCACATATTTTACAATCAAACAAAGTGGTCTCCTTAAAAGTCTTTTAACATGATTCTCCATATCTTATATCTTTGCACCTCCTGTCTGGAATAATCTACCCCCTCATCTGTGCTTCTTGGGTGCTCTGGCTTTCTTCAAGATGCAGCTCAAAGATGTCTGTAATGGTGAGTGGTCGGCTGCTGGCACTACTGAGCAAGGCCCATGCCCGAGCAAGGCCCATGCCCGAGTGAAGAAGCTGCTCTCCAGCGGCACCCACAGCAAGGATGGGTCAGGCTATTTGTGGAGAACACTGACCTACTTTGTTGCACTACCCAGGGAAGTAGTCAGCATGCTAAACGCTTACCTCAAGTCCAGGGAGCATCATGTAAGGCCCAACTTCATCCTCTACCCCAGCCTCCACATCTGAACCAAGCACTCCCCATGGGGACATGGAAACCATACTCTATTTCATAACCATCACGTCAATCCTCTCCCAACTAGGTATGAGGACGAGTAAAGAAAACTTGGACGATGCTAATCAAGCACTGTGGGATCACAGCAGCAGTTGGACCTTCCTTTTCTATATGGAACAGAAAATTATATGGGAACTTAACCTCACTTGCATCACACAGTGACAAATATGCTGACCTTTTATCATTTGGCTTGTAGCTGAGATGGCTTAAATAAAAAGTTGTTACACTGGGGGGAAAAAAAGAAGTCTTTCTTAGTGCCCCAAGATGCTAGAACCTCCCAATCTCATTATATTTCATCTCTTCCACAGATATCTTATATGATCTTTGAAGATGGGACTCTTTCTGCATTTCTTTGTAACTCCAGACCTTAGCACAGTACCTGGCACATAGAAGGTGCTTAAAAAATTATTGTATGCAACCAAGTATCTTCGTACGGTAAGCATTTGCTAAACTGTATTTCTGACTATAAAATAAAGTTTATTTCACTTTAATAGAAAAAGAAGGTTTGGATCAAACCTAAAAATATAATCATAAAAAGTAACCACTTATATAGATCTTTATGGTTCTCCAAAAGATTAATATTAATATGTTGTTTTAAATAATATGTTGTTTGACCCTAACAATAATTCAGAAGTAGGAACTACAAGTATTACTAAGTGGCTGCATATTAAAAGTACACTAAACTTGAAGTCAACAAAGACACATTCAAATCCATCCTCTGACACTCATTGTGTGATTAAATCTCTCTAAATCTTTGTATCTTCACCTATAAAATAGAGATGATAAGAAGAAACAATACATACTCTGCAAATATCAAGGACATTGACAGTTTCCCTTTCCTAGCTGCACTAATTTTGTCTGTCCAAAACCTTTATAATTTCAAATAACTGTAATTGTTTATTTTATCTAATTAACCATATTATCTGGGAGTCAATATAGTACAGTGGCAAGAATCCTGGCCCTGTTGTTGGAATATCTGGGCTAAGACACCAACCCTAACACCTCCATGACCTTAGGGAAGTCACCTTCTTGCACCTCAGTGTCCTCAGCCATAAAATGAGGGGTTCAAAGAAATGGCTTCACCTTTAGATCTATGATCTTTTGCGATATTCTCAAACCCTTGACTGACTAAGAATTTTATCCCTAGCTAGATCTATGAATGATACCTCTATCTATTTTTCTCCATTTTTTTAAAATTGATGAGATCCTTTCTATTTGTATATCCATTTGAAATTTATTTTGGTAATGGTCTAAATCAATTTTTTGCCTATTTTCCAGTAGTTTTCCCAGCAGTTTTTTGAAAAAAGAGAATCCTTCCCTAAGAGATTTATGTTATTTTAGTGAACCCTATTTACCAAACCCTAGGTTATCCAATTTGTTTGGTGCTTACAAACCTGCTCTGTTCCATTGATCTATTTTTATATTTTTTTAGCAGTACTAATTAATTTTGATGATTACTGCTTTAATATCTAGAAAAGCAATTTTTTTTTTCATTTCTATATTTTTTTCATTATGTCCTTTTGAGATTCTAGGCCTTACTTCTGCTCAGATTGAATACCAATATTATTCTAGCTCTTGATAGTTTTCATTTGTAGCTTAGTTTACTAAAGCCGTAAAATAATTTGGGTAATACTGTCTTTTTAAAATTACATAAGGACATCCGAACCATAAGTAATGATTATATACTCAATTATTTAAATTTACCCTAATTTCTCTAAAGTATTTTATAACTGTAAACATGTATCTTAGGAGACTGACTTCCAAATGTTTTGTGAAGTTTTATAGTTACTTTGATTATGATTTCTCTATCAATCCCTATTAATTTTGGCAAAAGAGAAAGGCTAAAAAGCACAGGCAAAGAAGAACTATTTAGTACTACAAAAATCATCTCTAAAACCAAAAGCTGGCAACATATGTAATAAAGAAACACTCGCATCTTCACTAACAAATATAAGGGTAAAATAAGTATGTTTTCTTTCCCTCATGTAGTTCTAGAATTTCCAGCAAAAGAAATAACACACAAGAAGGACATCAAAGACATAAATAGTGTCAAAAAGGAGATGGAACAATTCATATTTTTAATCAGAAAACTCCAAAGAAAAAGCAAGAAAACCAATGAAATAATTACTAGCCTTAGTAAAGTAGCAGGATTAAAAAGAAAACCAAGAGTTCTTATTAAAATAAGAACTTCCCCTTCTCAGCCTAATAACTCAGTTACATCCAGAGAGAAAAGGCCTAATCAAAAGGGAGTCAGGCAACAATTTAAAGAACAGTATAATTCATTATGAATAATGAGAATTAGGTCAGAATTTAACAGTTTAGATGATATTGAAATCATTCATCCATAAACACTGAAATGTGAATATTAAATGAACAAATGTTAAAAAAAAACCCTTAGTATCACTATAAGGACTCTATTCAATCATTTCATTGCAGATGCAAGTGTGGTATTAAAACAAAATCCTTAGTGGATTACTTTAAAAGCACATTATTTAAATAATTATTCAAATTATTCAATTATTCAATATTTTTACTGAATTATTCAAATACTTTATTCTATTCCGTATTTGAATTATGTTATCATCTGAAATAGTACATCTCTTTGAGCCCCTAAAAAAAAATCTAAAACAGTAGTTGCTCTCTAAACAATCTCCCTCAGTCAATTAGTTAAACCAAAAAAATCCTGTAAATAAAGTCTCTTGTTTTCCTTAATGCTATGTACTAATTCAAAATTCATTAGACTATTATACATCTAAACTTTTGTTTTGATAATATTTGCTATCTTATTCTATAATTAGGTATGTAAATAAATGCCATATTGTTTTTAAAAAGAGAGATCTTAGTAATTTTTACAATAGTTCCATGAAAAAAAATGTTATCAACGTGCAATGAATTATATTATTGTATTCCATACTTTGGATAAGGAGAAACTACAAACACACTATATAAAATGAAAGCCTTTCTATTTGTCTTTTGCTAACTCTACACAGATGATATAATATAGACTACAGAAAATATACAGATTCATTTAGAAACTGCTCACTGTCAGTAAATGCACCTCCATGGAAAAAAAAGAAGCCACAGGGGAAAGTAATCAAACTGAATGGAAGTAACCATCATTCTGAAGCCACCCTCAATTTAAAGTAGCAGGGGAGAAGTAATTAAATTTAATAGAAGTTGCAGCCTGTGAACACAGCATGTGAACAGAATGCAAAATACTGGGCAGGAGATAATGTTGCATACACCAAATAACATAAAAATAGATCTGGTCTGAAAATATATTCCAATTATTGAAAGATGAGAAAATCATACTACAGAGAGAAATCAATCCATTTTAACCTCCACTCACATCTCTCCTCTCAATCTTTTCCCTAAATTTTGAATCCATCCTATAACCTGGTCACCAAAGAAGCCTTTTCTGCTCCATTTTTATTACACACATCCCATTTTCACTATCAAGAATCTGTCTAAACTGTGGACTTCCAGTAAGTAAAAGAGTAAAAAATTATGGAATAAGAGCTTCATGCAAACTGTCTTATCATGGAGAAATAAGACTATAGGACATAAATAAACTAAAAGATTACTTTGATAAAATAATTTTGCAGTGTTACATGTAGGAAAATGCTTGCACATAACTGTATTTTGGGGGCAGCTACATGGCGCACTGGATAGAGCACCGGCCCTGAAGTCAGGAGGACCTGAGTTCAAATCCGGCCTCAGACCAAACACTTGACACTTACTAGCTGTGTGACCCTGGGCAAGTCACTTAACCCCAATTGCCTAAAAGCAAAAAAACAAAAAAAAATGTATTTTGGAAGCAGTAAATGTAACAAACATGGAATAAATGACAATAGTGAAAATTTAAAAATCGACATGACAGAGTAAAGTTTAAAACCATTTCACATGTTAAATCTGCTACCACAATAACTAGAAATGACATGATTTATGATTTATTTTTGTAACATAACTCACCAATTTAGCCATTTTTCCATAATCAATCCATCTGACTGTAGCAAAATTTGTAGATTCTGCACAATTGAATCCATGATTGAAACCAGCATGGTATCCATATGGGAAAGTGATCATAAATTCTCCAGCCTCTTGAGTAACCTGCATCATAGGACAACACGTAATATGTTCAATATTAAAATATACACAATTAACAGCATATGGTATTTTAAGTATAAAAAAATTTCCCCCAAAATAACTTTTACAGCTCTTACGTTACACTTAATTACCTAAAATTGTTTCATTACTAATCTGCTAAAATCATTTTTTAAACTCTAAAAAAAAGGAAATAAATTAGTGGGGGGTTGGAAGAGATTTTGGTTAAAGTATCTCAATTTACAATTCAAGTCTATTACACTGAAAATTTTGAAAAATTCTTATCTCTTTAAGCTACTTACATACTCTTGACCTTATTATTCACAAATCCATTTTTATAATCAATAACTTTAATAATTATTAAATATTATTTATATTATATAAATTCTAGCCACTATTATTAGTAAGAATACTATTATTGATAATAGTAGTTATCGTTTAGCTTTTTCAGCCATGTCTGACTCTTTGTAACTCCATTTTTGTGAGGTTTCCTTGGCAAAGATACTGAAGTGTTTTGCCATTTCCTTCACCAGATCATTTTACAGATGAGGAAACTAAGTCAAACAGGATTAAGTGACTTCCCCCGGGTCACAAAGCTAGTAAGTGTCTGAGGCCAAGCAGGAACTCAGGCCTTCCTGACTCCAGGCCTGGAACTCTATCTACTGTGCCACCTAGATGCCCCTGTAATAGAAGTAATTAATATTTAAATAGCACTTTAAGGTTTACAAAGTTCTTTACATGTGCTATTTCATTTGATCCTCACAATATCCTGTTTAGTTAGTGCCGCTATTTTCTCCATTTTGCAGATAAGGAAATAGACTAAGAGAGCTTCACTGTAGTTTCCCAGTCATATAGGTAGTAACTCTGAGTGAGGATTTGAACCCAGGTCTTCCTGACTCCATGTCCAACACACTATCCCCTGTGTGACCTAGCTCTGCAACAATACATTGAATTATTCCTAATCTGAAAGTCAACTATGCGAGAGTAAATATGTGCTTATGTGTGCACATTTGTGTATGTATGCATTTAAGTAGGGTGTGTATATACTCAAGTCCCATAAGAAAGCTTACTGCTTAAATAAACTATAATGTATTTCTTTCAAGTGCCAACCTGATTGCAGTTCTTCTACTAGATTATTTTTCCATTTAGATTACTTATACAATATTTATTTTACTCCATATCATTTATTACTTATATTATATATCAATATTTCCTACATAATTATGTAATATGCTGTTATATTTTACATATTGTTTTATTTCATTTTTATAACAAATTAGATTTATTCAAAGAGATAATGCAAAATAATCTATATAATCATTTATTGTCTAAAAACAAATATCATTATGGGGGGCGGGGGGGGAAGGAGAAGAGCAGGGGTTGCTTTGAAAAATAAAGTTTTTTATTGGCATCAGACCTGTCAATATAGTTTCTACACATGTGGAAAATGAGAAAGAGAACAAGAAAAGTTGTTAGAAATTTAAATCTAGAAAACTGACTTCTCCAAATTTGGATTAAGAAGTTCTCATTTATTTCTTGAGATTAACCAAATATTTAAATTCTTTTCCATGGAGAGTTGCATTTACTCCATTTCCTCCCATTACCTAATAAATAAATGCTAAGATTACAAATTATACCTACCAGTTCTTCCCTCACATCTCAATGTCATCTGCATCTAGAGTTACACAAAAGCTAAGCATTCATTAAAAAAAAAAAAGGTACCCACCGTAAGGCTTACTATAATAAACAACTCAATAGCAATTTTATCTACTTTAAAAAAAAACCACTAGATCAGTCTTGCATCATGGACTCCTTTGGCAATCTAGTGAAGACTATGAATCCCTTCTCAGAAAAATGTTTTTAAATGAATGAAATACTAAATTTAAGTTAGAGTTCAGTGAAAATTAAGATGTAACTTTGTTTTTCACCCAAGTTCATAAACACCTGAAATCTATCCACATACTCTTTGAACCCATGTGTTCAAGATTAATTCTAAGTGAGGATAAATATAATCAATTTCTGCAATTCCTGAAAACAGTGTAAATGGTACATCTTCCATTCCAAATATGGTATATTTGGCCACTGTAAAGAAGGAACAGCCTTTCTATTCAAACCTTTTTTCCCCTAGCAAATATGAGAATGAGAATTACCAAACTGGTTTAAAATCCTTTGTATGTTCCACGCTATAGACATTACTATACTGAACTGTGAGAGAATTGGTCAGTTCCAAGTCCAAAGTGGCACTCAGACAACCCAGAACCAATGTGGCAGGAATTTTGAGGAAGGAACTCAACTTACATTGACGGTTCTTTACGACAATGTGGAAGCAACAATATATCTTAGGTGTTGCCAGCATAAGCAGTTTTAATAATCACATTAGGATGATGGAATGTGACATAAACTTTGGCTGGATATGGGCACTTACACACAAATTTTTTCTCACACTGTCACCAACTGAATTAAAGCTAAACATAAGTTTAACCTATCTAGATGCCTAACAAAATATACATGTATTCTCCATAGCAACCTATATCCTGTCACAACAAAATTTTTCAAGAGGACAGTAGAAGAAAAAGGTCAATGAGACTTGCTTTTGGGGAACTAAAAATGCCTAAATTCATTAATCACTTGACTGATGATCAAGAATTCTATCTCAAGGTTAATTGGATGATATACATGGTACCACCAAAGGGAATTTTATGAAGTTTCCTATGAAACACCTGACCTTTACAAATGATTTAAGATAACAAAGGACTTACTATATGGGATGCAGCATAGTATAGGAAAGAGAGTGAAAACCATTTCTAGCTTTGGAGTCAGAGAATCTGGATCATAATCCTAGCTCTGTATGCTACACAACTTTTCAGACCACGTCAATTCCCTTCTCTGGCCTATTTTCTGATCTGTAAAATGAGGGGGTTCCCCATAGTTGGGTGCCAAATTTGCATCTCATTTCCTCATTTGCTCCCAAATAAAATGTCAGGTGATCTCTATCCTATTTATATGACTGTTCTAGTGTGAAAAATCCCTTTATTAAATTGTTTGTGCTGGGTTTACTCTGGGTCAGAGTAACAGAAGGCTATCCCTTCATATAAGTTTTGTGGTTGTTCTATTAGGGAATATCCCTTGTACAGTTATAGGACATAGAGGTGGAAAGGACCTTAGATCACTTGAAAAGTGAAAATAAAATAGAGATCAGGTGACACATTTTTTGGGGGGAACAAATGAGGAAATGAGATGCAAACTTGTCACCCAACTATGGGGAAGTTACTACAATTCAATAAAATATTTACTGTGGAGTATCAAAACATTCTTCCGCATACTTCATCTCTATCTTTCATACTGATTTAAACAAAGTATGTAGTACCTGAAGGCAAGAAAATGAAATATATAAACTGCATAATTCTTTAGAGTTTAAACACAGTATGATAAACATATGTGTATAATTATATGTCATATACACACATAAATGCAGGTGTACAGAATGTGATCCTGAATGGAATTTTAATGATACTAAAATAACATAGGAAAGTAAAAGTCATCTCGCCACCAGCAATTCCCATATTTACCTCATCACACAGCCCCTCACCACTGATGGATGATATGGTAGCAGGGGTTCTACTGCAGTAATAGTAACAGTTTAGCTGTCACCTAGTAAGCAGAGGCTCGCTTATCAGCGTACAGCACGTTTCCCATTTCATTGCTTCAAGCCAAGAGAGACCACAGTCTGATTCTCTCTATAGTCACATTCACACTGAAACCCATTAATTACAGCTACACTTGGGGACAGGCTGCCTCCTCCTTGTACTGTATGAAAAATTCATTCTTAACTATTTCTAACACTTCTTATAAAATAAGGATAAGAAAACCACCTTCATTACTCAGTGGAACTTTATATGTTCTTTTCCTCTACAAAAACAAAACAAAACAAAAAAACTACTCTGCAGATGTTAAAAAATATCATTTATTCCAAAAGAATGTGCTTCAAAATAATATTTCTCTAGTGTTTGTAGAAGCATGAAATACCAGGTCAATCTATGTTGCCAGAATAAAAGGTTGACTTACTTTGCCTCTTTGCTGACACATCTATGATAAAGTACAAGGACAAAAAGAGTAATCATTTATACTATGAAAGTAAAAACAATAATTACATTCCCATGAAATAATTCATTGTTAGTAAGATTTAGATAACAGTGTAACAATTAAAATATGGTAAGCAGAGGCACAAAAGTTCTGGGCACAATCAATTTATTAGTATAGTCTGAATGTAACAATCAAGTCCTGAGTAAGCTGAGACCTTGAATGAAGGAAACAGGTTTCTCTTATAGTTTCTGGACAAAGTACAGAACAAAGAACAGAACAGGGTAGATGGCATTACTGGCACAGGGAATACTATGATTGGTTACAGAGCGGAGGTACAGGGAATAACATGATTGTTTGGAAGTTCAGTAATGAGGAGATAGCAACAATCTCCTCCTTCCTTCCCTGTGACTAAGAAGTGTCCATTGTTCAAGTCCAGCTGCAAGGTTACTGATAATGGTTCAGACTTTTGGACAGCAAAGCAGTCATCCTTGAAGAATAGCTTGGTGGTTGGTATAAAGATACTAGGCTTACTTTCACACACATCTCCCAAGGTCAGTTAAATTCCTTGAGGCAAGGACAGTTCAACGAATAGGAGGAGAACCAGATTTCTGAACTTAACCTATTACATGCCATCTGAATCTCTGAACTTAAGTTCAGAAACAGAGCCATGACTAGAACAATTACAGGACCAATTAAATTGTAAATTAATTTGTAAAACCAACTAAATGTAAACAGGATCAATAAGAAAATGATACAGAATCAATACTGATCATTTCAAAAGCTAATGTGTTTGCAAATGAACTTAATTTATCTTCTGTACCACAATCTAACTGCAGACAGAAGTTTCAGATAACAGTTTTTCCCCAAAGAAAAACAAATAAACGATATTTTTTTGTTCTGTTTTTTGGTAAGGCATTCGGGATTAAGTGACTTACCCAAGGCCATACAGCTAGTAAGTGTCAAGTGTCTGACGCTGGATTTGAATTCAGGTGCTCCTAACTCCAAGACCAGAGCTCTATTAATTAAGCAATTAAGAACTATGAAGTAAAGCTCCATTTTGGGAATTTGTAATGGAATAGGTTATTTATTGAGTAGCTAAGTCATTAATACCTTACTCTCAGGGACCTAAGTCTGTTTTTTCACTTTTTAAGAGTCTCAGCATATCCAAGGATTATATTTTAATGAGTGGAAATATTAGTCATAGAAAGGACTCATCAAGAGAACAAACATCCCAGTCTCTTCTGATGTCATAATACAAGTGGCCCAATGACTTTTCCCCTTCCTACCTTCAATCTAAAGAGAAACTCCAAAGTAAATTTTCTTCTATATCAAAATAAACCACATGTCTGGAGAATCTAGAGACAAAGCCTATACATGTGTAAGTCAGAGGAAATCTAATTCTGAAATTCTGTTATCAGACAAAGCAATTCCCAACCTTACTGATCAAAATACTAGTAAGAAATAATATCCATTGAAATCTGGAAATACAAACTTCTTTTCCACATGAAACACATTTTCACTGAAGTCCTATAAACTCTAATCAGCAACACTGACCACTGTATAATGCTACTTCTCTATAGGAATTGGCTTGTTTAAAGTCTTACTTCCCAAAGCCTAATAATGTGACTTGACAGTAAGGAAAAGGTCTAAGTTTTATCTCAGCAAATTCCAATGAGCAGTCCTGTCCCTACACAGACATTATTCTGTTTACATACCTACATTAACTCACTAAAAAATAAATATATATATATATATATATAAATAAAAATAGATAAAAATAGATCTAAATCTGGAAGGGATCTCAGAGGTCACCTAGTCCAAACTATTTGTATTATAGATAAGGCCCAGAGAGATAATCCCAAGATCACAAGTGTAGTGTCAAATGGTAAAAGTAGAAACCAGGTTCTCTGACTACAGAAACTCTGAATGCCCTTACCACCATATGAAAAGGCTGGTCTTAGAATGAGGAAGAACTAGGGATTTAAGTCCTGGGTTTAATACATATATGAGCTATTTGAACATAGGCACATCACTTAACCTCTCATGGAGCCAAGCAATTTTCTAACACTTAGTTATGAATGAGCTGTATTAGTGAAGTGACTTTCCATACAGAGAATTCTCTCAATTCGATGATATCACAAATAAGATATCTCTCACCCCTGCCCCTTCAAAAAAAATAAAATAAAATGGTTTACCCAATAAGCCCACAAAAGCTTTCAGGACTTAAGTTTTAGAAGGTTTCAACATACCATTTCTGAGTCTTCAAAAGTTACAGCAAGAACTTCCCCATAGCAGAGACACAAAACAACAGAATTTAAACATGATAAAGCCTCCATTCTGAATGACCAGTTTACCTTCTCTGAAGTAGCTTTTCATTATACTCCACAAAAAGTTCCTGATGGTTTCCAGCTGCCTTTGTCACCCAAAAGGCCCCCAGGCAATCAAGGACAACCTTCCTAGTATCCGAATGCTAGAACCATTATTAATATTACTTTAATATTCAGGGTGCTCCACATGGCCAGGGGCCTAAATATTACCAAGGGAAGGAAGAAGCAATATCTATGAAAGCTGACTGAAAAAACAACACCAAGAGCCTAGTATTCCAAGGGTGCTGCATGAGTAGGAATCAGTCAAGTGTAGACATGCCACATCAGACAATTCTCTACCCAGGAGGGGTAAGTTCAAGATTTTGGACTTCATCCCATTCCATTCTATAATGCACCATGGCTCTTCCTTGACTTGTTCTTCTCATTTATTCTCTCCTTGTGGATTTCCTTAAATATGGCCACTTAAAGTGGGATTTTATGCTTTATAGAGGGAAATTTGTAAGTTTATTTCCTAAACACTTAAGTTAGTTTGAAAAAGAAAAAGGATATTGAACAAGAAAAGGAAAGCAGGTTTTGTATCAACAACTATTAGGGAAAGTACGAAAATACTGGGAAAGTAAACATTATACAAGAAATCCCAGACCTAGGAGTTTCTTAATAAACTCACAAGCTATGAAAAAAGTACATCAGATAATGAATGACTCAAAGCATTAAGAAAAATTCTGTTTAGAAAAACAATAAAAAGAGTAGTACTTTTGCCACCAGGGATTAAGAACAGGTGCTGATTTAGTCACAAGTGAAAAGTTTTGAAGACAGAAAAAAAGCAAGGATTATGGTAAAGAAATATAAAATCAAAAAGATCATAGATAGTCTTTCATGTTTTTTGCAAGTAACTAAGTACTTAAACTTTCTCAAGCATAGAGAGATTTATCTGTGTAACACTTTTTTCATTTCAGTTTCTTCACATAAAAATGCCCATATTCTGTAAAAAATTATGGGTGAAAAACAACCTACAGACGGAGAGAAGAATCTGATATGCATTTAATTTTGTAGAAATTAATCTGGAGAAAATCTGAATAACCCAACAAAAATCACACCATAAGTTTAACCACAATAAAAGCCGATGTTGTATTATGTATAAGTGCACTGTTTGTTTCAAAATCTCTCCTAATTTCCAAAACATGAGATTCCAATCATAGATTTACTACTGTTAACATTCAGTACACTTAATCTCCCCCCCCAAATCATACACGTGCAAATATAATGTTGCTTACATAACCAGGTAAATTCTAACAATTTTTTTCAAATTTAGTTTTATTAAAATTGACTATGGAGCACCATGAAATCTACATTAAATAAAATCATTAAAAGATCAATGATTAGCACTTGATCAACAAGTGAAATATCAAACTGAAAAAATTTTCTCTCATAAATCCATGTTTTGGAATGTCAACTAGAACTTTAAAAAATCATGTTATTTTGTTAACTTTAGCTTTATGCTAAACAGAAATCACAATGGTAGAATTTTTAAATGATTTCCAGTATACCTTGTCAAAAGGAATGCCATATTTCTTCAGCACTGAAGGAGATATCAGTGTCATCTTGTGGCGAAGAAATGCATCACACCCCTGAGAGCTGCTTGGGAAGAATCCTAAATAAGAAAAAAGAAACATAACCACAACAAATTCAATTACATTAACGAAGCTGAGCTCCAGGTTTTGTATTGTTTTCTTCAAATTCCAGTTGAAACACAACACAATTACAGACTGATATGTTACACAGTGTGATAACTCTATGAGTCATGAGGAACATCAAGAGATGTTGTGAAAGTGGAAATAAAAAGACTTGACAAGTTATTGGTTATATTGGTTAAGGGTAGAGGACAACCCTAATATCATGAACCTGGGTGACCACAAGGATGGTGGTGGTATTAAAAGAAACAGAGCAGCTCAGATCCCATCACTTTACAGATGAAGACACTAAGGCCTGCAGAGGTTAAGCAATTTCCCAATATCATAAAGTCACAGAAATGAGATTCAAACTAAGCACATGACAAAATCCAGCACTATTTCTACTGAATGTGTTATTTCTAGTACAAAATGATGGTCTGACCTGAAAATTACTTTTAAAAGTGGGTGCCATGAAAATATTTAAAATAACTCATATTTCATGACTCCACCATTTTGTACACAATTTGAACTGAACTGAGTTTCTGCATAAGATGACCAGTTTAATATAGTAAAAGTACTAAGAAGTAGCTGCGCATCTTAGGATACAGTTAATACATCCCCTCATTTCCATCTCTCCTGCTACAAACAATCTCCCAAACTACTTCTAGGGTAATGAGGCAGGAAAGTCAGGATCTGTAAGGACTCCGGCCAACTTCTGTGTCAGCTTTGGTCAAATATCTAGTACATATGTCTCATAAATGCAAAGAAAGTGTTTTGGGCAAGTTTTAAATGAGGAAAATAAAATTTTACTTGATGGCATATTATAGATGTAAAATACATCATACTACTTCAATCTTCTGTGTCTTACTCAGGAAGAATTCCATTAACAAAGCTTTATTAACTTCCGTTAACTAAAAGAAAAATGTATCTGTTTGCTGATTCTCTTGTTCACTTAGCTAGCACTTCCTCACTCACAAAGAAGACTGACGAGCATCAGATTTTGGAAATAGAAAAATTTTAAAAAGACAGAAAAGGAGAAAGAAGAGGAAAAAAAAGAAAGAAAAAATGGTAGAGAAGGAGAAGAAGAGACGTTTGGGAAGCAAAGGAAGAAAATGAGAAAAGACAGAGAACATGGGGAAATTATGGAATAGAGGGATGGTGTGAATGTCAACAATGTGACTACTGGTCAGAAGTTAACTAAAATTGAAAAAAAATCCACTGAAGAAAGGTAATATGCAATGTATGCATCAAGTACTTCGTATTAGTTTAGAACTTGTATTTAAATATATGTTTATATTTATAAGAGGTCTTCAAAAGCATGATTCATTTCACTCTGAAAAAACATTTTGCAGTAAAAATTATGAGTTAAAACTGAATTACCTCAAAATACTTGCCTCAGAAATTAGACAAGTAATTTCAATGCTTGCTACTCATATCTGCTCAGCTGAAATATATTTCCATCAACTCACATACCCATTTTAAAATAAAAATTAATATAATCACAAAGAATAAGATTGATTTTAAAATGTTTTATCAACACGCAATAATTAAAGCACTTTGAAATGATTCAATACTTTTAAAGGTACTCCATGCTAAATAGGACTGAATATTCTGATTAACAGACAGAAATAGTAAAGAAATCACCAGGCTTAATAGAAAAAATTAATCTAGTTAATTTTTAAGATCCTAGTTAATTTTAAATTAAATTAAATTAATTAAAATAAACTATTTTTAAAATCACTCACTAAGTAGGCAACATGAAGAACATATTTTTACTAAACATAATTATGTATTAATTTTATACTCAATTCTCCAAAAAGATTCCCCATAAAAGTATAAACATTTTGATGCTACTGTTGCAATTTTGTTTTGTTTTTATTATATCTTTAAGAGTGCTTCAAAAGTATATAAAATTTACCAGGTCAGCACTAGGTTGTAGAAGATGGCACGCTGTGGCTGGAACAGAGAAAAGCAACAGGTTCTAATATTTTTTTAAGTTACATATGTATGTATGTATGTATGTATGTATGTATGTATGTGTGTGTATGTGTGTGTGTGTATGTATGTGTGTGTGTGTGTATGTATGTGTGTGTGTATGTATGTATGTATGTATCTCCCCTTCTCAACACTCACACATCAACCACCTCTGTACAGGCCCTCATCACCTCTTGCCTGGACTATTACAATAGCACTTCTAATTGGTCTTCTTGCCTCAAATGTCTCCTCACTCCAATCAAACTGCCACTCATGCGATTTTCCTAAAGTTAGAACCAACCATGTTACTCTACTCCTCTAATCAGAAAACTTCAGGATCAAATATAAACTCTTCTGTTTAGCATTTAAAGCTCTTCATCACCTGGCCTTTTCTTACATTTTCAGTCTTTTACATTTTCTATATACCTCTCCTTACAGTCGATGATCCAGCTACAACAGCCACCTTGAAGTTCACCTTCCAGCTGCATCCTTCCTACTGTTCCACAAGCCTGGCATGCTCGATCTCCTCAACTACACTTCTTCATTTCTGACTGCTTTCAAGATGCAGCTTAAATTTCTACTTCTGCAAGGAGCATTTCCCAGTCCTCACCTCCCCTCCAGCTGTCAGTGCCTTCTGTTTTCAGGTGACTTTCATCTATACCGTGTACAGTTTGTGACCCAATTATTTACACACTCCCTGAGCACAGGGACTACTTTTTCCCTTTCTCAGTTTGCCTAGGATTTAGTAGAGTACCTGGCACATTGTTAGTGCTTAAGAAATGCTTGTTGATTGATGAAAGGAAAAGAAAAACTCAGTGTGAGCCTCCCATTGAATAGGAACAATAAGATATTTTCCCTGCTCTTCATCCATATTTCATCATCCATATTTACTCAAATCAATCTCCTGCTTCTACAAAACAGAGGATAAAATTTCAGCAGAAATAGAATATATAATCTATCTCAGATATCATTATAAGTATCTTCCAGGCCCTTACCTAACAACTTTCCCTGACTCAGCCTTTACAGACAAATGCCGTTTGGATTTTAATGTTATGGAATCATTCTATTGTCTATCAAGCTTTTGGGGTACTTAATTACTCTTCTTTGCTATTTTAGACATGAAAAACATGAAATTTCTATCTGGACTCCAAACAATTAACAAGTTACATGCAAAATTAATGACCAATACATTTTTTAAATTTTCATTTAAAAAAAGGAATACAAAATAAATCAAAATAGTCTGGTTTAATTCATTTCCAAATGCAACAAATACAACTAAGTAATTATTCTCACACTTTGAGGATAGTTCACATACTACACTTCATATGCATCCCACTGAAATAGACTGCATAAGAATTAATAAGGTGGATAATACTGCCCTTACCAAGATAGCAATGAGTTTGTATCTCTTTCATGTAAAACTAATTTTTGGAAAAATAAACCAAAAACCCATAAAAATAATCATAATTAAATTTTAAAAGTAGGAAATACATACATACACCTTAATTTTACTCTTTTAAAAAAATATGTACAGAAAAAATAGATTAGGTATTGTATGGCATATACAAAGTACATTAATATGAATATTTACTTAAAGGAAAAGACTGCCTCAGCATCAGAGTAACAGACTAAGACAAGACAATATTATTGTTTTCTACTCATACTTCACCATCACAATACCACAAAAATGCTAAGTAACCTTTCAGAAATTAGGTTTTATCTAACTGCAGAACAGAGATAATAGTATGATAATTTCTTAATATATATATCTTAAAAATCCAAGTGTTAAAATTAATACATAATTTTACAACCATGTATCATTGCTATCCCTACCAAAAAGCAAGCAGAAGTTTCTCACCTCAGCCCATGCTTCTGGTACTCACAATATGCTAGAAGAATGATATATAAGATGGTAATGTGATCTAGGTGCCCCTAACACAAACCTAAAGCTACATCTCAGTCCTAGAGCATCTTTTAATAACAAGTTTTAAAACTATATAAGTTTAAAGTGTTCTTGTAATTATTAAGTAGTAAAAACAATGCCATGCAGAAAAACAGCATCTTTTTTCCCCTATGAGAAAAGGTCCAAAGAGGTAAACACAGTCAAATAAAGTCATAAAATATGTATATATATTTTCCATACTTAATTCAAAAACACTTAGCTGGGTTATTTCTAAATCACAAAAACTTTTAGACAAATATTAAAAAAAAGTTTGGGTGATTTTATATACATATACATACACATACACACACACACACACACACACACACACACACACACATACATATATACATATATACACATATATATTTTTCGCTAGGCAATGTGGTTAAGTGACTTGCCCACACAGCTGGTAAGTGTTAAGTGTCTGGGGTGATTATATTTTTGAGGGCATTAAATTAAGAACTTAAGTCTCTCCAATGTCTCCTAGTTCCTTCAACTACTTATGTTCACATTTCTTCTATATTTAGAAAACTCTCAGTTTAATGCAGCCATATTCCCATTCTACTCCCTTCCATGGTTAATCTACATGAGAAAGCTATCTCTGTGCCTCCTCTTTCTCTCATCTTACTCTCTTCCAATCCTTTTGTAGCTGAGCATCCAATCTCAGCATTTAATTAAAACTGCTCTCCAAAGTTATCAATGATCTCTTAAAAACAAACCTAATGACTTCTTCTTGATCTCTCCTGATCACAAACTAAATGTCTCACTTTTAAGTTTAAGACTTCTTCAACACAGTACATACAAAAGATATATTCATTATCTTTCCCCCTAAACATTCCCCTTTTCCAATCTTCCCTATAACTGTCAAGGGACACCACCATCCATCCCATCGCTCAGGGTCAAAACCTGGGTGTCATTCTGAACTCCCCACTCACAACTCATTCACTCACAACACATCCAATCTGTTAACGTCTTGTCATTTCTACCTTTGAAACATCTCTCATAAATGCTCTTGGCTCTCCTTGTACATAGGTGCCACCTCAGAACAGGTTTTCATTACCTTATGACTAGAGTAGACTATTAAATTAGCCTGCTAAATGGTCTCTCTGACTTAAAGTTCTCTCCCCTCTAATCCATTCTCCACTATGCTGCTGAAATGATATTCTTACAGTACTGGTTTAACCATATCACTCACCCTACTCAATAAACTCCAATGGTTCCCCATTATATCCAAGAACAAGACAGAATTAACTGGTTGGTTTAAAAATCCCTTAACAACCTAGCCCCTTACTGTCTTTGCAGACTTCTTATACTTTATTTTCCTCCAAGTACTCTATGATTCAGATATGCAGGCGTTTCTTGCTATTCCTCTTAAAAGATACTCCATCACACTTGACTTTTCACTGTTTATCCTCATGTGCCTGCAATGCTTACACTCCTTGCTGTTGCCTTCTGATTTCCCTTTCTTCAACAATCACCCGAAATCCCTCTAGCAAGAGGCCTTTAATATGCCCCAATACTTCCCACTCTCACACTGCTAATGTCTTCCCTCTGAGATTACCTCCTATTTACTGAATATATAACTTCTATATGCAAAGTTTACAAGCATTCTCCGAAATAAAAATGTGAGCTCCCTGAGACCAAAGAGCCTGTTTTGCCTTTCTTTGCTAACATTTAATGTGGCACTTCACATATAGTAAGCCCATAATAAATGCTCGTTAATGATTTTTTAAAAAGATCTTTCAAAATGAGCTTAAATAGCTTTATGTGGTCCAGGCGACAATGTATGCATTTATACACACAATGAACCACTGTCATCAATGTTGATTGTTTTACTAACACATATAGTAACTGTATACATGTAAGTTAATTTTCTATTTGAGACATTCATCAGAATAACACAAAACTTTACTCTTCAGTATATCCACAATGATTTCAAAAGAATTCTATGGATGGTACAGAAGCTTTAAATTAAAACAACCAAAATATAAAAACAAGAAGTGAAAAGTATTGAACAAACTAACATGAATTTACTCAAAAATTCAAGTTTAGAGATTACAATGTTTAATTCAACCAGCTTGATGCCAACATTAGACTGCTGATGCCATAAAATATCTTACACAAATATCATTTACCCAAAGCATGGACTGAGGCAAATTAGAGTGACAGAAGGCAGTCAATATTTTTTTCATTTTTGCCAGTTTGAGGCTTTGAAGTTTGTAATTTAGAACAGTTTTCTTTTTATTATTATTATTATCCTTTACAAAAATAGGCATTTTAGTATTATTTTAAGACTGTCAAGTGAAATAAATGCTTACAAATTCCAGAGTTCCCAGGTTAAGGAGAAAATATTACAAGCTGCCAGAACAAAACAATTCAAATGTTGTAGAAACACAATCAGGATAACACAAGATTTAGCAGCTTCTATATTAAAGGACCTCAGGACATGTAATATAATATTCCGGAGGGCAAAGGAGATAGGATTACAGCCAAAAATTACGTACCCAGCAAAACTCAGTATAATCCTTCAAGGGAAAAAATGGTCATTCAGTAAAATAGAGAACTTTCAAACATTCTTGATGAAAAGACCAGAGCTGAATAGAAAACTTGACTTTCAAATACAAGACTCAAGTGGAACATGAAGAGGTAAACAGGAAAGAGAAATCATAAGAGACTTATTAAGGCTGAACTGTTTACATTCCTGCATGGAAAGATGATATTTATAACTCATGAGACCTTTGTCAGTATTAGGGTAGTTGGAGGGGGAAAAATTATATGTAGGTAGATAGATAGATAGATAGATAGATAGATAGATAGATAGATAGATAGATAGATAGATAGATAGATAGATGGATGGATGGATAGAGGGCACAGGGTGAGTTGAAGATTAAGGGGTCATATCTGGAGAATAAAATTAAGGGATGAGAGGATTATACTTGGAGAAGAAGAAAGGGAGAGGTAGAATGGGGAAAATTATCTCACAAAAAAAAAGAAAAGAAAAGGCTCTTACAGTGGAGGGGAAATGGGGGAAGATGAGAGGGAATGAGTGGATCTTACTCTCATAGGATTTGGCTTATGGAGGGAATAACATACACATTCAATTGGGTATGGAAATCTGTCTTACCCTACGGGAAAATATGGGAAGAAGGGGACAAGAGAGCAGGGGGATGACAGAGAGGAGGGCAGATTGCGAAAGGGGGTAATCAGAAGGAAATACTTCTGAGGAAGGACAGGGTCAAAAGAAAGAATAGAATAAATTGGGGGACAGGATAGGATTAAGGGAAATAGAGTTAGTTTTTCATATCATGTCTATTATGGAAGTACTTTGCATAACTGCACGTGTATAACCTATGTTGAGTTGCTTGCCTTTTCAATGAGGGTGGGTGGGGAGGGAGGAAGGGAGAAAATTTGGAACCCAAAGTTTTAAAAACACATGTTTAAAAAAAAGTTTTCACATGCAACTGGGAAATAATAAAGGAAATGGGGTACAGAAGTCTATCCTGCCCTACAGGAAAACAGAAGGGGAAGGGAATAAGAGAAGGTGGGGAGAGATAGAAGGGAGGGCAGAGTAGGGGAAGGGGTATTCAGAATGCATGCCATCTTGGGGTGGGGGAGGGGTGAGATGGGGTGAAAATTTGGAACTCAAAATCTTGTGGAAGTAAATGTTGAAAACTAAAAATTAATAAATTTATATAAAAAAGTAAATAAATGCTTAAAGGGATATTTATTTGCCACAATGACAGTTAATAACAGTACATTTTCCTTCTTTAAAAATCAAACAGTTCTGCAAAAGCTATATTTGTAACAATACATTAAGAATCTATCTGTTCACAGAATTATGTGAACTTTCACTATTTTGGCTATATTTCTTTCAAAAATATTTTCACAAAATTATGCCAATTTTCACTATTCTATCTATATTTCTTTCTTCCCTAGGGCAAGAAAAATGATTACTACTCTTCTACATTAATACCCAATTACTGATTAGGACTGAGGTTTTTTTCCCTTTCCTTCTCATTTAGAAATCAGCCTCTGTAGGTTATCCAGCCTTTGAAGGGCAGGGCTAATTATAAGATGAAATCTTGGGCAGACATACCCCACTAGGAAAACTCAGATTTGATAAAAAGGTAAAGAAATTTTAGTTTAGGTGAATTTGTTGATTCATGCCCACTGTGTTTTAGTCAGACTGGTCTGAGTAGAAGTGGATTCTCTTTTTTTGAGGGGAATTGCCCCTAAACAGAGTGATATGGCTTTAGATAAGTCAGGACTTTGACAAAGACTAAGTGATATGTCCCAGAACCTCAGGAGAATAAGCCGACCTTTCATTATAATGTTAATTCTCTCATTACTTGTCAACCAATTGGAGATGATTTCTACCCTCAGATGCACCCCCTTTTCAAAAAGCTTTATAAATATTGAAGGTTCCACAGATTAGGTCTCTTTGATCACATAGAGGAACAAATGAGCCTATTTTGTTGACAACTTGCAAGTTGTACTTAATAAAACCAATTATAATTTATCCAGAAACTCTGCCTTTTAGAAATTTTCACTTGCCAGAGTGATTAAATTTAAGGTTACTAATAAAAATACAATCAAGACAGTAAAATGTTTTTAAAAGTGTGTTCAAAATTTATTTCTTTAATTCTTTTGCTCACTACTGCTGCAGGTAATGACCACGGAAAAATGTGTGACAATAAATAAGGAAAGATAAAAGATACCAAGCAAAACTATACCACAAAGAACAAAAGACATGCAATTCATTGACCACTACAATAATTTTACTTAAGAAAAATCCCTATCCATCATAGCTTGCTTCTACTATAATTACTCTTAAAGGTTTTAAACCCATAAACCCTTCAACAGTTGAGTAATTTTCACTGAAATAAATATTCAACAATGGGTTTATTAATTATATTAGTATCTAATTCACAGAATATTGAAATATGCATGTAACTGAATACTTTTCTACACAATTTATTTAATCCATTTTTATTTATGTAATAGAATTCTAAAGATATACTTTCATACCCAAAATAAACATTCTATTAGGAGAACTATTTTTTAACTAAAATCACACTATAATACCTATCCAGATTTGCCACTATCCTTTTATTTTCTTTTACATTTTCCAAATGATTTCAAAGAAAAAATTTTAAAGTATTCCACGGTATTACAAATGAACAAAATGAATTTTAAAATTGCAATAACAGTTTGCTTAAGATTTTTATAACATTTATGTCTACATAAAATCAGGGGGGAAAACTACATAAATGAGAAAGCAGCTGAAGGGCAAAAACAAACTGCTGCCTTTATCAGATGCAAGACTAACATCTTTGAGATAAAATATTTGTAGATGCCAAGGCAATCAAGATTTCAGTGGAAACTAAAGATGAAAGCATTCATGCATTAAAGGCAAGGGTGATAATTATGATGTGCAGACAATATAATGAAAAATATCCCAGCCTTCTTTTAATTTTATGTTATCAAGTGCTGCCTTGACCTACAAAACCTGTTATGCTTTGTCACATGTGCATTTATTTTATCATTTTAATTATTTAGCAGTACTCAATTAATTTAGAAGTCTGGTCAGTGGGACCCACAATCCACTATCTTATGGCAGCTTTCTGTTGTTTCATATCTAAGAATTACAGTGAAAACAGTTTTGCTTAAAAGTCAAATTAAATTTAAATGTCTGCTTCATACTTTAAGTTTATTAACCTTTTCAAGATTAAATAAATTACACCCTTTGGATGGAATACCATTTTAACACAGCATACTTAAAAACTTTGGCAGTATTTTTACTGTTCAATAATGACAAAATGAAGTATACAGATGCCTGCTCATTACATTTCTCCTGTGATGAAATAATAGTAAATGTGGATGTAATTATCACTGGAAGGATGTTCACATATAGTTTCAACACAAAATTCTTTACCTATGTATTTAAGGATTGTGTAATCAATTTTTAAGCTCTTCCCTAATCCACCATCCAGATGTAGAGCTCATCCATGTTAATACTCATGAAAATAGTTTGTTCCTATCACAATTACATTGTTATTAGTGCAGTTGATTATATTTTTTAAAATATTTTGGATTTGTAATTATTAGCATACCAGAACTTTAATAATTCTATTTTTTAAAAGTATGATTGTATAACTTTTCTATGCAACCCATTTTTCATTTGGACAAAAGTAACTTTTAGGTTTCATTTTAAAACTGTCTTCAAAATTTGCCAATATAGCAACATATAGGTCCAGGAATCAATTCAGGTCCCCTTTAATTATTAAATTAGTGATACACTGAAAGTCTTAAATGGGGATGAACAACTGATTTATCACCTGATGGGAGAAATTACAGATAACAAAAGATTCCATAATAAATGAAAACAGAATGCCTGCCTGTGCTTGACTTTCAACTCATTTAGAATTCAATACCCTTCTTGGAGTATTTGATAGTTCTCCTGCAAATGAAACCTCCCTAGCAGATCTATTTATTCCAGAACAGTATAATATAAGCTTTTGTATTCAGAGGGATGTCTACTATAATAGGAAAATTAAATATAATGTTAGCCCAGAGAATTCTTCCTCTATATTCTTGGGGGGGAGGGGAGGGGCGCAGCAGCGGGATATACACTTCAACAAACTGATCTCTCCAGTCCTGATAAGGAATAAGGGAAAGTCTATACCACCACTCACACAGAGGCTTGATTTGGCACAGAGAAAAAGCCCTAGAAAAAAGACAACAATAATCACAATAATAATGTTAATAATAATACTTCAAAAGGTTTGCAAAGCATTTTATGTATGCTATCTCATTTGATCCTCAGAGATAGGTACTAAGTAGGAAACTGAAGCTAAAAGCTAAATCACTTGCCCAGGATCACACAGCAAGAGTTTGAAGAAGAATTCAAATTCACATCTTCCTGACTCTAAGTCTGACAGTATTAACTTTACAAACTATACTGCCGATACATAAAAGTAAAGACTAATCACTGTTCCAGAGGCTGTATAAGCAGACCTCATCTACGTGCTACGCTATTTTTCGTTATAAACACAAAAGGTGCTTAAAGAGTTTCAAAATAAATGATAGAAATCATAAGAGACATAATAGTATTGTTAATAATAATAGCTGAAGGGAAGATGGCAGAGTAAAGAAGCAATCAGCTGGTCTCTATCAACATTCCCCTCTAAACAACATTAAAATAATACCTCAATCAAAGTCTGGAGCACCAGAACCAACAAAAGGTTAGAGTGAGAAATTCTTCCAGGCAAAGACAACTTCAGAGACGTCAAAAGATGAGGTCTGTGATACTGCGCTGGGGCTAGACCAGGGCACACATGGCTGTAACACTAGTCGTGGGACTTAAACAACACAGAAACAGCAGAAGCCTCAGGAGCTCTCAAGCCAGAGATGGTAAAAAGAACTGATAACTGATTGGAAAGAGATTATATCATACACACATGTTAGCATTAGGCATAAGAGCAGATGTTGTTTGGTAACTCCATTACCAATACCCACATAAGGATCACAATTCAAGGGTAAAAGGGAGTATATTTTTGTCACAAGGAAACAGGGCCCTGAAGAGTAGCCCTATCCCTGGATCACACCATCTTGAAAGTATCAAAAATTTCAAAACCCTCAAAACTAACTCTGAAAAGTTATGCAAAAATAGCCTGAAGCTTAGAACTCTGCTGTCCCCTACAATGAGAACAAAGCCCAACTTCAACATAAAGTTCAGCCAAAAAATAGACTTAGAAAAGGTCAAACAAGAAAAAAAGAACCTGATCATTAAAAGGACACTTGGTGACAGAGAAGAAAACAATGATGCCAAAACATTTACAACAAAGCCTCATAGAAAAACTGTGAGTTAAACAAGGCCTACAAGAATTCCTAGGAGACAGAAGTAGAAGAAAAATTGAAGGGGAAAAATGAGAGCGATACAAGAAAATTATGAAAAAACAATTATCCATTTGGAAAAACAGACATAAAGCTTTGATGATAAAAATAACTACTTAAAAAACAGAGTGGGCCAAATGGAAAAAGAGGTACAAAACTCACTGAAGAAAACAATTTCTTAAAACTTAGAATTGAGATTGTTTTGCATGACTACATGAATACTAACCTGTATTGAGTTGCTTGCCTTCTCAATGAGGGCAGGTGGGGAGAGAGGAAGAGAGAAAATCTGGAACCAAAGTTTTAAAAATGAAAATTTTTAAAAAAAATTGTTTTCACAAAAAGAAAAGTGAGTCAAGAGATGGCTCCTTTAATTAAAAAAAAATCAAACTGGGAGGGGAAAATTCTCAGGGTTGCACATGACTGAAAAAAATGACTCAGCAAGAAAAATGTATACATGTTATCTCCCTGATAGAACAAAAGCTCCTTAAAAGTAAAAAAAAAATTAAATTAAATTAATAAGCATTTATTAAGTGTCTACTATGTTTTAGGCGCTGTGGTATACTCTGGAGAGGCAAAGACAAAATAAATACTAAACAAAAGAAAAATTAGAATTGAGGGAGGCAGCGAGGCGGCGCAGTGGATAGAGCACCAGCCCTGAAGTCAGGAGGGCATGAGTTCAAATCCAACCTCAGACCAAACACTTAATACTTACTGTGTGACCCTGAGCAAGTCACTTACCCCAATTGCCTAAAAAGGGGAGAAATAATTGGAATTGAGCAAATGGAAGCTAATGACTCCATGAGACATCAGAAAACAATAAAACAAAGTCAAAAGAAAAAAAAGAAAAGAAGATGGGAAATAGCTCATCAAAAAAAACTGACCTCTAAAACAGACTGAAAAGAGATAACTTAAGAATTATGGGGCTAACTGAAAGCAATGATCTAAGAAAAAACCTACACATCATATTTCAAGAAATTATAAAGAAAAACTGCCCCTATATTCTAAAACCAGAAGGTAAAATAGAAGTTTAGACAATCTACCAATTACTCCATAAAAATATCCCAAAATAAAAACTTCCAAATTCTGAAACTCCCAGATCAAGGAGAAAATACTGCAAGCAGCCAGAAAGAAATCAAATACCATAGAGTCAGAATAAGGATCACACAAGATTTAGCAGCTTCCACATTAAAGAAGAAGGCTTGGAATATGTTTTTCCAGAAGGCAAAGAAGGTAGGGTTATAATCAAGAATAACCTAGCTAGCACAAACTGAGTATAATCCTTTTGAGGAAAAATAACCACTTAATGAAACAGAAGACTTCCAAGAATTCCTGATGAAAAGACCAGTGAAGAACAGAAAATCTGACTGTCAAAAAAAAAGACTCAAGAAAAACATAAAAAAGTATACATGAAACAGAAATCTTGAGAGACTCAATAAAAAACAGACCTACTTACAAGAGATAATCAGAGAAACCATATCTCGATTAAAGGTACCATAGACAATTAAGTAATATCAACTAGACATACATGCACCAAACAGGATAGTTTCCAAATTCTTGAAAGAAAAGTTAAATGAATTACAGGAAGAAATAAACAGTAAAACTCTCCAACTTGGGACCTAACATTCCCCTATCAGAACTAGATAAATTTAACCATAAAATAAATAAATAAAAGGGTAAGGAGATGAATAGAATTGTGGAAATGTTAGATATGATAGAAGTATGGATAAAATTCAATGGGAATAGAAACCTTTTTCTCAGCTGTCCATGGCACCATGACAAAAACTGACCATGTATTAGGCCATAAAAACCTCAAACATATGCAGAAAAGCACTAATATTAAATACTCAATTTTCAAACAAAATACAATAAAAGTTATATTCAATAAAGGGTCATGCAAAAAGAAATTCTAAATTAACTTAAAACTAAACAATCTAATCCTAAAGAAAAAGTTAATCAAGGAACAAATCATAGAAACAATCAATAATTTCATAAAAGAGAACGGCAACAATGAGAAAATACCCCAAAGTTTAAAGATGACATCAAAGCAGTACTTGGTGGAAAATTTCTAGCTCCAAACACTTACATCAATAAAATAAAGAGCAGATCAATGAATTGGGAATAGGACTGAAAAAAAAAAGAAAGAAATTACACA
Source organism: Phascolarctos cinereus (assembly GCF_003287225.1). Lineage (NCBI taxonomy): Eukaryota > Metazoa > Chordata > Mammalia > Diprotodontia > Phascolarctidae > Phascolarctos > Phascolarctos cinereus. Next base: position 118,231,807 of record NW_027555847.1, read on the forward strand.
CCAAATTGGAAATGCTAAAAATTCTAAGGAGAGATTAATAAAATTAACAGAAAATCACTGAATAAAACATTAAATAAATAATAAAAAGTTTCCTTTGTATGAAAAAAACAATAAAATAGATTGATTATTGGTTAATTTGATTAAAAAAGAGGAAAGAAAACAAGATACCAATATTCAAAATGAAAAAGGAGGATTCACCACCAAGGAAGAGGAAATTAAAGCAATTATTAGGAGGTATCTGGCACAATTACTTGGCAATAAATTGATAATATAAGCAAAATGGATGAATATTTACAAAACTATAAATTGTTCAGATTAACAGATGAGGAAATATACCACTTAAATGACCCTAATCTTAGAAACAGAAACTGAGCAAACCATCAATAAACTCCCTATGAAAAAATTCCCAGGGCCAGATAGATTCACAAGTTAATTTTATCAAACATTTAAAGAACAATTAATCCCCATACTATATTAGCTATAGAATAGGTGAAAGAGTTTATCAAATTCCTTTAAAAACACAAATAAGGTACAGACATGATAAGCCAAAACAGAGATAGAAACAAATTTCCTGCTGAATACTGATGCAAAAATTTTAAATAAAATATTAGCAAGGAAAGTACACAAAGACCATACACTAAGATCAGGTAGGATTTATAGCAGGAATGGAAAGGGGGATTCAATATTAGGAAAACTATCAGCATAATTGATCATATCAATAACAAAACAACAGAAACCAAATGATTATCTACATAGATAAAAAAAAGGCTTTAACAAAACATAACACTCATTCCGATTAAAAACAATAGAGAGGTCAGAAATAACTGGAGCTTTCCATAAAATGGGGTATCTAACTAAAACCAATCAGCAAGCAAGCCTTCCTAATTAGATCAGGGATGAAGCAAAGAATTCTTTTTATCACCACTATTATCCAATATCATACAATAAATGCTAGCAAGATATCTTAGGGATTATGGACTGGGTTTGTTTTCTTTTTTCCCTTAAAAGACCCTGCCTTAAATCCAAATCACTTTGGCTCTCCCAGACTGGCCAACAATAGGTCCCAGGCCAAGCCCCACTTGGTCATAGTTTGGGCCCAGACAGGCTCAGAGTGAATGTAAGTAGCAATTGTGTCAGTTTTGGTCAGAAACTCGGAGGGTCTTCCCCTCCCAGACTGATCTTTTTTTTTTTTGAGTAGGTAAAAGAAGCCATTCTCTGCCTTACTTGCTGAATAGGCACTGCCTTAGTCAAACTGAGGCCTGATAAAGACCTTAACTTTAAAAATGCCGAAGGTGGGGCAGGTAGGTGGCACAATGCATATAGAGCTCTGACCTTGGAGTCAGGAGGACCTGAGTTCAAATCTAGATTCAGACACTTGACACTTACTAACTGTGTGAACAACAACAAAAGAAAAAAAAACTGCCAAGGTCACCACATTGACTAACTTTTGATGGACTTAGCTCTTCTCAACAATGCAAGGATCAAAGACATCTCAAAAAGTCTCATGATGGAAAATGCTATCCACATCCAGAGAAAGAGCTTTGGAGTACGAATGCAGACTGGAGCATGCTATTTGCTCTTTTTTTTTCCCTTAGGTTTTGTTTTGTTTCTTCTTTCTTCTGATTTATCCTATTGGGTCTAATTCTTCTTTACAACATGACCAATGTGAAAATATGTTTAATAACAATGCACGCTGACTTGGGGAGGGAGTGTGTGGGCTGTTTATGAACCCCTTGTAATAATCAATTAGAGACTTTTCTTAAGAAAGGCAAAAAGGAGTTTTATTGTTTTCTCATGAGAAAGGACAGACCCTGTGTTACTTAAGATGGTACCAGCAAGGGAGTGTGTGTGGGCTTATAGTTCAGAGCAAGTTTATATAGACCCTAACACGGAACCCTGCCCACCCACTGGCTCTTCTTCCCATTGGCTGGCTTCGGAGCTCACAGTCTAAGTAAGGAAACTTCTCCTGGGCATGAAACAGGGAATGGTTTGCTTCAACAACTAGGGAGGGGGGCCTGAGGAGGGATAGAATCCTGGTGAACAGGATGTGGCTCTGTCACCTGATCTACTCCTGACATTCTGCTTTCTCAGCAAGGCAGCTTCTGAAAAATGTAGGGAGGGGTCAGCTTTTATACTATACTAAGGGGGCTTCACTATTTCAGCATTCCGTTCAGGTCAGAGGGGTAGAACTTTTAAAACTCAAAAGCTGATGGGTGATTGTTGATAACTCATAATAAACTAATTTTAAAAATAATAAAATAAAATTGGATGATTTAAAAATAAAAAAAGACAAGGTCTCCCACTGTATACAGGACCATCTCCAGACAGTCGAGAGAAGAAAGTGAGGTTGGTGATGTGAGAGATAGCCTAAAGTGCAGTTTCCTCAGGCCTAAGCCCTGAGTTGAGTTTCACCTTTCTCAAAAATCCATGTCAGCACAGGCACTTCCTGGTCGCTTCCTCTTCCTGGCGCAGGCATACATCTAGTTCCCAAATATAGGTATGTTTCCTTCTATTGGGTATTAGTTGGTGGTATGCCTTGAGTACCCAGCCAATGGGGAAAAGAGGTAAGAGAGTGGGAGGGGGCATGCGTTAGGGTTATAAAACTTTGCTTCTCACAGCCAGCTGCACACTCCCTGGCTGCCATTGCTTAAGCAGCCATAAGGGCTGTGCCCTTTCTCATGAGAAGGAATAAAGACCTTTTCTGATCTCCGATTCCAACTCCAAACTCTTGATTTCAGTGGTCACTGTCCCACACAGTGACTTTACACAGCACTCCTTCACTTCAATCCAATTTACTTGCACGTCATGGCATCATCTCCCTGATATCATAGCGCTCTTCAAGAATGAAGGACAAACAACAAGAAGAAGAAACCCTAGCTACAGCAATAAGGAAAAGAAATTGAAGGAATTAGAATAGGCATGAGGAAACTCTTTGCAGATAACATGATGACATCCTTAGAGAATCCTGGACAATCATCTACAAAGCTAAATGCAATAATTAACGACGCTAGCAAAGTTATAAGATGTTAAAAATTATTTCTCTTGGTAATTTGTGTCCTGGAGACACATAACTCTACCAACTCCCTCCCCCTTCTCCCCCCCTCAACTGGCCTTCTGACCAAAGTTCTTCACAATGACTTCTCTGATAATGAGATTGCATTGAATCTTCTTATCTTGGTCAAACTCCAACCCAGGCCTGAATGGATTTTAGCCTACTCTGGTCTGGGAGGAGACAGACTTCCAAGACTGGGGGTGGTATTTCCTTTGATTTCTGCCCTGGTGGACTAAGTGATCTAAGGAACCCACCCACATCCTGGTGTGTTGACCAAAAATGGCTGATTGGCAACCCCTTGGGAACACCTACTCTTCAAAGGGCATATAACACTGTACCCCAAAATCCCAAAACAAGTCATTTCTGAACAGGTCCCTTTAGGAGGGCCCCGTTTAGGACTGAACTCCCATGCATGTCAAGCCACCTTGAGAAATTAAACCATGGAAATACGCACCCCAATTTTGTTTTTCCCTTTTTAGAGCACAGTTACAAATTAGGGTTCATGGTTCACAAGTATATAAAATAAACTTACATGAATCATCAGCATTTCTATCCATTATAAACAAACCCAAGCAGGAAGAGATATAAAAATAAATTCCATTTAAAATAACTACACACAATATAAAATAGTTGGGAGTCTACCAGCCAAGAAAAACGCAAGACTATATGAACACAATTACAAAACACTTGCCACACAAATAAAGACAGATCAAAACAGTTGGATAAATATTAATTTCTCATGGACAGACTGAGACAATAGAAAAAAATGAATATTCTACCTAAGTTAATTTACTTATTCAGCGCCATACCAATCAAACCACTGAAGAATTATTTCATATAGCTTGAAAAAATAATAACAAAATTCATCTGGAAGAACAAAGGTTTAAGAATATTGAGGGAATCAATGAAAAATATGAAGAAGGATGGCCTAGCAGTACTAGATTCCAAACTATATTACAAAGCAGCAATCATCAACAATCTGGTAATGTCCAAGAAAGACAGAAATGGATCAGCAAAATACATGATGTATACAATATACACTAGTATATGACCATATTAATTTGCTGTTGATCAGTTGTTCAGTAGTGTCTGACTCTTCAAGAGCCCATCTGGGGAATTCTTGGCAAAAATACTGGAGTGGTTTCCTATTTCCTTCTTCAGATCATTTTACAGGTGAGGAACTGGGGGGAAACAGGGTTAAGTGATTTGCCCAGGGGTTTACAGACGGTAAGTGTCTGTGGCTAAACCTGAACTCAGGAAGATGAGTCTTCTTAACTCTAGGCCTGACAATCTATCCACTGTGCCAATTAGCTGTGTTTCATAACCCCAAAATCCAAGCTTTTGGGGCAACAACTCACACTACTTGACAAAAAATGCTGGAAAAACTGGAAAGAAGTTTTGAAGAAACTAGACATAGACCAACATCTCATACATACCAAACATATTCACATTTACATGTATACCAAAATAAGGTCAAAATAGGTAAACGATTTAGACATAAATGGTGATATCACAAGTAAATTAAAGGAGCATGGAAAACTTTGCCTATAAGCTCTATATATAAGGGAAGAATTTATGACAAAACAAAAAAATAGAGGACTAAACACATTAAACAAAATGGATAATTTTGATTATATAAAATTAAAAAGGCTTCACACAAACAAAATTAACACAGGCAAAATTAGAAGGAAGGCAGGAAACTGGGGAAAACTTTTATAGCAAGTTTCTTTAGCTTTTCTGATCAAGACAATTGATCCAAATGATCCCAGACAATTCCAAAGGACCCAGGATAAAAAAGGGAATCCTCCTCCAGAGACAGAACTAATGAACTCTGAGTACAGATTGAAGTGTATATTTTTCCCTTTTCTTGCTGTGGGTATGGGGGGGGAGGGGGGGACACGGCCGGGGTATAGGTGGGTAGTTTGGAACATGGCTAATATGGAAATGTTTTGCTTGACTTCACTTGAATAATCTATATCATACTGCTTTTCTTACCAATGGGTGGGGAAGGGACAGGAGGCAGAGGGAGAATTTGCAACTAAAAGTTTTAAAAACTGTTTTGAAATTTTTTAATGTAATTGGAAAATATTTGATGAAATACAAACATAATTTTTTTAAAAATGATAACTGACATTAACAAATGAGCAACAAGATGGCAGACAAGACTTTACCAGCTAGTAAACCTGGACCTTATTACCCCTAAAAACAAAACCCTCTGGAATCCTAAGCCTGCATACAACAACAAGAACTTCAAAAATGCTTTCAAAAGAGAAAAGAAATAAAAAATAAAATAAAAGGTAATAAATGTCAAGATCTGTGACTTTCAAAGCATAAGTAATTAGCAAATTACAAAAAATGAAACCTCTACTGGTGAGTTTCTTCAAAGAAGTGAAAAATAAATGTATTTTGAATACGAAAGTATTGAAGTTGAAGAAAATCTGGAGGAAGAAATACAAAAGGCAACAACATTAAAAATCCAAGTCAAAACCACTGACATTCATTTACTAACTGATAAATGGTCAAAGAATATGAATAGGCAGTTTTCAGACAAAGAAATCAAAGCTATCTATAATCACATTAAAAAATGCTCTAAATCACTATTGATTAGCAAGTTTCTTTGATAACAGGACTCATAAAAGATAAGAATCATTCCTCAATTGATAAATGGAAGATACTAATAGGCAGTTTTCAGAAGACCTCAAAGCTCTCAATAGTCACATGAAAATTGCTCAAAATCACTACTGATTAGAGGAATGCAAATTAAAACAACTCTGGGATACCACCTCACACCTATCAGATTGGCCAATATGTGGGATATTGGAGGCCGTAAAAACTGGGATACTAACGCACTGTTTGCGGAGTTGGGAACTGATTCAAGCATTCTGGAGAGCAATTTGGAACCATATGCATACCGTTTAATCCAGCAATACCACTGCTAGGTTTATATCCCAAAGACATCGCAAGAAAGGAAAAAGGGCCTATTTCCACAAAATATTTATAGCATCTCCTTAAGTAGTGGCTAAAAACTGGAAATTGAAGGGATGCCCATCAACTGGGGAAGGGCTAAAAAAAAGTGTGGTGTATGATTGTAATGGAACACTATTGTGTTATAATAAATGAGTGAAGTGAACAGAACCAGAACATTTTATATAGTAACAGCAATATTGTACAAGGATGAACTTGGAATGACATAGCTATTCTCAGCAGAACAATGATCCAAGACAATCACAAAGGACTAGTGATGAAGCATACTATCAACTTTCAGAGAAAGAACTAATATTGTTTTAATACAAACAACAGCATGCTATCTTTCATTTTTTTCTTTTGTTTGAGACTTCTTGTACAAAATGACTAATATGGAAATGTTTTACAGGAATGCACATGTATAACCTATAACTGATTACTTATGTTCCAGTAAAAAGAGAGGGAAAGGAGGGAGGAATAGAATTTGGAGATGAAAACTTTAAATAAAACTGTTTAAAGAAAAACATTACACTAACTTTGAAGGATCATAAGCTACCAAAAAAAAAATGTTGAACACCATAATCGAAGAAATAATACAAGAAAACTGTCCAAAACTTTTTTAATACAGAAAAGAAAGCAAAAATCAAAAAGTCCATAGATCACTTCCAGAAATAAACCATACACTTCAAACTCTAAGGCATATTATAGTTAAATTTAACAATTTCTAATACAAATAATAAATTCTACAAATGTCCAGAAGTAAAAACTTGAAGTACAAAGGAAAATAAATTCAAATAATACAAACTATTCTATACCATTAAGTATTTGGTTTCAAATACTTTTAATATGAAAAACTTTTGTGCATCCTTCCAGTCCCCATCCCCTCATATGATATTAGTAGAACTTTAACATCCCTTAAGAAAATATATAATGACAGATTATGATAATGAACTTGATTATTATAGATACTCAGAAAACTACTGACTCTGACCCGGAGAATGAGCCTTTTGATGAAGGTCAACACACACAAAACATAAAAGTCTGAATTTTTTTTTTATCAAGAGGAAAAAAAATCAGAGACAAACTTGAAGAACCTGAAAAAGAACCTTTTTTCAAAATAGCAATAAGACATTGTATCAGCTCACCAGTGTTAGGAACAGTGACCTTTCCCTGACCAAATATGTCCGGGCCTCTCCACTGGTGACAGGTTTGGGTTGCTAATCCTATCCAGTGGAAAGGACATTGCCTCATTACCACCTGTATATACTTTTTCTGTTCAAAGGACACTTCAAAGTTTCAATTAGGAAAAATTAAGATGGCACTTTCTCTTTTTCCAGTTAAAACAAAAATACATGATGGAAAAAAGTGACTATGAAATCTAGAAGGCTTTCAAATGAATATGTATTTTATTTATCACAATAACATTCATTTTTATTTGCAAAATAGTATTACGAGGTGTAAATCATTCCATTCACGGAAGATATGTTTTGCTTGTTTATTTTAGAAATCACACTGCATAGTTTATTGACATTAAATAAATATCAAAATAATGCTGGTACACATATGAATTCATGGATTCCTTGCAATAATTCCATGGTCTATAGGCTAGAAAACACTGGAACATGCCAAATGTATGCATTATAACGTGATTCAGCTTTTCAAATAGACAAACCAATTATCTTCAAATAAAGTAATATTTTTGCCTTTAAAAATATTTTCTTCCTCCAATTTTTTTTCTCTATGTTTGTCTCTGAACATATGATAGGTTACGGAAGAGAATTCCTATCACTTCTGAGAGTGAATGCTAAATTTTGTTTCTTGTTTACTGAAGTAAAGCTATGTTTGATGTTCATGATAAAAATATGCTTTTTCTAATATCTTACCATGTAGTTCTATTAGATTTCAAATACCAAAACAAATATACACAAAGTATACCTAAATAAAACATCTTCACAAGACTTGTTATTTTCAGAAATGTTGGTAATACTGAAAGATATCATCTCTACTTAAGACAGTACTCAACTCTACTCTCTCAAAATAATACTTCAGGAAAAAAAAAGAGCATTTCAAGAACCCTGTGGGAAGTCATCACAGACTTTACCAAAGAAACATGCAATTAGTACTAGATTCCTTCAATAATCAGAAATTTAGAATTTATCTATTTTGACTCATCATTAAATATCACTTCACATTTACCCTGAACTACATTCAATGCAACAAAATTCTAGGGGTACCCAAAAGTAGAAGCCCTTGAATGAAAGGAAAAATCAGAAAATTGAACTTATATGATCTACTGGGACAAATGAAAGATGACATGGGGCCAAGAGGACCCTTCAATGAATTAGATAAATATGTAAGCTAGACATTTTTAAAAATATGTCCATTACAGTGACTTATAATAACTGAACCATTAAAAAGCCACTGTTTTTAAAATAATTAACTCACGATAAATAAACTGGCAATCTATACTTAATTACAAACTACGAAAGAAAAATTAGAAATTTCTGGCAACCAGTTAGACAAGAAATGTTGAAAATGATTTTACCTTGAGCTAGCCGTTCAAGTCGCTTTCCATGCTCTGGAGGTATGGCATACCTAAAATTGTATAAACAGATTTTTAAAAGTTATAATTTAAGATTATGATCTAAAGAATAAAATACATATTTATAACCAGAAAGCAAATTTCAAATAACCAATTCAAGTGAGTTAAAAGGATTAAGACAGACTAAAGACAGGTTTTTTCCTTTGTTTCAAATAAAACTCAATTTCATTAGTAATTTTAAAAGGATTAGTTAGCTGAATATAATTTGTGCCTTTATAAAATAGGCTGGCCATTTATCCTATTATAAGACTAGGATCTGGTATTATTAATGTTTCAATTAAAAGATTTAAAAGAATCTTTTTTATGCTTTAATTGTCAGGTATGACAGAATAAAATTAAATTGTACAAGCAAATACTTTCCTATTACTACTATAATTTTCCAAAATATAAATTAACAAATTTTACCATTCTTAGAAACAAACCCATTCCTTATGTATATTGTTAAATTCTTTTTAAAATCTTAATTATATTCATTTAACAATCTTTAATATACTTTAAAGTCTTTCATTGTGTATTTAGCAAACTTTTTAAAACAATTTCCCTATACTTTGAAAAGAATAAAGCCTAAGCACGTTCATGTTTAAGGAAGTCTTAGTAACAAAAATTCTTATTTCCCAATTTGAACATACTATTTAATTTCAGTTTTTCTGAGACTAACAATTATTATATTTACTAGCTCACATTTATAAGCACAAATACATAAGATCATAAGATTAGGACGTAAAAAGATGTGAAAGACAAAGGTCCCCGAGCTGATATAATTTGTTGTTTGCACCCCAAGCCGGCATCCCTGTGTGTCATCCCTGTGTGTTCTTGGGATCAAGACAGTTGTCAGTCAGCCTGCACTAGACTGAGAAACTGCTTATGCAGCTGGGACCTTTGTAGATAAGCAGACCATCCTATCTTCATGGTCTAGCAATTCCCAAGGGAAAAGAACACAGCTTTTGCCATTGCATTTCTCCACCCCTTTAGGAGGGAATTAGTCCTTTTCCCACCAGTCCTGCTCTCTTCCTCCTCCCATGCCCCTCCCAATTAGGAGTTTCTGCCCTTCCTCCTCCTTTTGTAGCAATTTCATAATTGCTTCTTTTTGGATTGTGAACTCCTGGCACCTGGAATACTACATATATGTTCGTTTCTCTTATAATAAATCCAGTTGCAAAACATATGTCAGGACTTATGATAGATATAGATATAGATGTAGATGTAGATGTAGATGTAGATGTAGATGTAGATGTAGATGTAGATGTAGATGTAGATGTAGATGTAGATGTAGATGTAGATGTAGATGTAGATGTAGATATAGATATAGATATAGATATAGATATAGATATAGATATAGATATAGATATGTGGTTAACAGTAAATGGTGACAGCAGTGCCCTATGATGAGAGAAATGAGTTAAACTTGCCAGAGGATTCAGAGGCAGGACTAGGTAACATTTGTGCACCATTGTTTCAGATCTCTGGCTTGGAGAGTTTCACTTTTCTCATATCTCAAACTCCTGGCTCTTCTGACCTAGTCTCCTATTACAGTTAGAACTCCTAATTACTTTTAACTCTTAATATTATTAAACTTCAGGTGCACATTTAATGCTCCTGATAACATACTGCAGAACTTAACTGGACTCACTGAAATTAGCCAACTACATAAAAGTAAATTCAACTATATATCTTAACTTGGAGCCTATGATTTTTTAAAAAATATTACTATAACTAATTCAATATATTGATTTACTTCATAATCACGTATTTACTTTTTTGCATTTAAAAACATTATTCTGAGAAAACGTCTATAGGTTAAACCAGACTACCAAAATGGTCTGTGAATTTAAAAAGGAAAAAAAAAAAGGTTAAAAACACCTGCTCAGGGAACTGGCTTGGAGCACTAAGAGTTTCAATGATCTGCTTATGAATGGGAGACTGATTTTCTAGCCAGTTATTTCTCACTTCCAGGCCAGCTCTTAATTCACTCCACATGTTCTCAACCTTCTTTTTTCTTTCATGGAACCCTTTGGCAGTCTGATAAAACTACAGGCCCATTTTCATAACATTTTGTTACCTACATTCATAATTTACAAAAATCCTATATTTCACTTAGTGGTCAGTAAAAATACAGCTCTCCCCAACCCCTTCCAAGTACATGGACCTTGTCTTCCCCAATCCAGAAACCTCAACTGAAGAATCTGCACGACATGACACTCCCTAAAACACACAATGTCAACTCCAATACAATAAAGTATATCTTACAATATTATAATACATTGTTATATATTATTTATATAATACTTTACAAAGAAAGAAGGAAAATAATACCTTAATTTCACTTTTCCTGATTTCTATGACAAATTAAAATCACTCTACTACATACACTCCTTTTTTTGCAAACACATGGATTGGTTAAGTTTAAAAGGGGGCAAAAACTAAGTCTATTTCTATATATATATATAAGGTCTACTTGATTGTTTCTTCACAGGTTTTATGATAGCTTTCCCTGAGCCAGCAATTGGCAATATCAGCCACAACCCAAAAAGAGAACTCCTTATGTGTTATCAAATGTACAGATCTGCAGTTAGAAAGCTGTTTGCTTGCTCACGCCAAATTCCATGGAAAGAACTTCAAGGGAATGCAAAACTGCTCTCTTCATATTTGTAGTCAGCTTATCAGAAACTTATTAAAAATAAATCCATTCATTTATATGTTTGTGCTTAAAAATATTGTATAGTACTTTCTGCTCATTACCTCATATTACTGATGCTGATATAACAAAGAAAGTTAAAATGAACACGAAGCTTTCATGCACAGCACAAAGGAATCATAGTATCTATAATTATTAGCTGCAAAGTACAATATTTTTAAAATCACACAAATTAGCACAAGAATGCAGGCTCAGGGTGAAAGTGAAATTAGAAAATCTAAGGAATCAAGGTATGGACTAGTTAAAAAAAATATAACATGAAAATACAGCTTCTAAGGGAGAAAAAATCGAATACTAATCTCTATTAGATATTCAATAATATGTAATAATAATTAAACAAGCATTTACTAAGCACTTTCTTACAATGTGTCATGTTAGGGATACAAAGGCAAATATCAAATAGTATATGCCATCAAGAAGCTTGCTTTCTATCAGGACAGACTACATATACATAAATAAGAATAAAAATAAGAATAATATAAGGCAAATATATGGGGTAGCTAGGTGCACAGAGTGTTGTGTTCCTGAATTCAAATCTGGCCTCAGATACTTACTAGCAATATGACCCTGGGTAAGTCAATTAACCCTGTTTGCCCCAGTTTCCTCATCTTTAAAATGAGATCAAAAAGGAAAAGGCAAACAACTCCAGTATCTTTCCCAAGAAAACCCCAAATGGGTCACAAAGAGTAAGACACAATTGGCAAACAACCAAATGACAAAAATATATGGGGAAGAAAGAAGTAACAGCTCAGAGGGATCAGGTAAACCTTCATGTCAAAGGTAGCACTTGAACAGACAAATAGAAGAAACAAGGGATTCTCTAGAGGAGTTGTAAAGTGCAAGTGCAATCCACCCATTACAGAAAGCCACAGCAATGCTCCAGCCAGGACACAGGAGTGTGAAATGAGGAAATGGGATTCATGAATGATAAGGTTAGAAACATGAGTTACAACCATGACGTTAGGCACTTTAAAAATCAAACAATTAAATCTGAATCTAGAGGCAATAGGAGTGATTGATATGTACCACATAGAGAAAGAAACATGGTCAGATCTGCACTGTAAGAATATCATTCTGGCAGATATGCATAGGATGATTTAGAGTGGAGACAGACCTGAGGCAAAGAAACCAATAAGGAGACTACTACAATAGTCCAGGTGAAAAGGTTTATGTGCCTGAATGAATTACAACAGAGGCAATGTGTACATACAGAAAGAGAAGGAAGAGAAAGATATGATGGAGGTACAAACAGCAAGATTTGTGAACTGGCTATGTAGACTGAGGAACAGTGAGGAATTAAGGATAAAAGCATAATGCTAGCAAAACAGCTAATTGAATAATAAATGCTAAACAAAATACATCAAGGAATGAAAATAAATGTTTAGACTGAAAAGAACTCAAGGAGAACGAAATGGAGAATAGATAGCATGAATGAGGGCACATGGTGGGCCGAGGGTAGTTTTATGTTTATGAAAGGTAGGTCAAGAAACAGATTATCTCCAGGGATCCTGACATTAGAAGAAACCTCTATCCCCTGAAGGAGCCTATAGTTAGGGGTCATGGAACAAGTACTAGCCCTGGAGTCCAAGACCAAACCAGCTATATGACTCTACTCTTGTATTTCATTTTCACCACTAAAACCAGCCAACAAGGTCACTTTTTTATTTTCCAGTAAATGTCTAATAAAAAGTGTCCACAGATGGCCAGTCAGCTGATATCTTAAAAATGATGACCCATCTTCACCTGGCTAACTAACCTTGAGCAAATTAGAAAACGTTCCAGTCTCATATTCTTATCATACTAAATTAAAGAAGTGAAAGTACAAATCTGGAAGTGAAACTTGTTCTGCTGTTCCACACTAATTACCATCCTGAAACTTCCAAAAATGAGGGAGCATCTCTTAACCCACATTGGAAATTAGGCTAACGCTAATGCTAATAATAACTTTATATAGTACCTACTATGTGCCAGGCCCTGTGCTCAGCATCTTTTTTTTTTAAAGCAAATATCTCATTTCATCCTTAACAACCTTGAAAAGTGAGGTGTGCGGAAACTCAGGCAAACAGAGGTTAAGTGATTTGCCACAGGTCACAGACCTAGTAAATGTCTAATGCTGGATTTCAACTCAGATCTTAATGGCTATAGCCCCAATGCTGTAACCACCATATGATCCAGCTACCTATACAACAAAAGAAAAGTTAGAAAATTATATTTAGAACTACTACATCACCCCGATCTGAAGGAATGACAGACCATCCCTTCAATCTAAGTACAGATGTAGATGCTCATAGTTTCTTCCTCCTATTCCCAGCCATCTATGACAAATATCCTTAAAGAAATATTTTTTGGACATGTAAGGCTAAAGGGTAGACTTCATTTGTGCCTTCCTAGTGTGGACCTGAATTGTTCTTTCTTCTTTGGCTTATTCTCTCAATTACCCTTTGTTTTGTTTGGATAGATGGCATTTTTGATAATACATGAAATAACATCGATGATAATGGGTATCCTTTTTTTACTCCTTATCTTACCAAAAAGTCTTCCGGTTTATTTCTGTTACATTTATTGCTGGCTTTAGGTCTTACATCAATACTATTCATCATATTAGAGAAATATCCGTTTATTCTAATGTTTTTAAGTGTTTTTAACAGAAATGTGCTTTATTTTGTCAAAAATCTTTTTGGTATCTATTAATAATAACATCATCAATAACAACAAATAATACCACTTATATAGTACTTAAAGGATCACAAAGAACTTTGCAAATATCTTATTTGATTGGAACAACCACCTCAGAAGTAGATGATATTATTATTCACCTTTTACACATCAGGAAACTGAGATAGACATTAAATAACTTGCCCAGAGTCACAATATTAAGTGGTAAGCAGGATTTAAACTCAGGTCTCTCTGACTCCAGGTCCAACACTCAATTACCTGCATCCCCTAATTACTGCATTGAAATAATTAGCATAATAGTATAATAATGATTTTTGTTTTTCTTCTTCATATGATCTATTATGTTTGTTAATTTACTAATAATGAACCAATCTTGCTTTCCGGGTATAAGTCCCACCTGGTCATAATGCACAATCTTTCTGATATATTGCTATAGGCTCATTTTTAATATTTTACTTAAAAATTTTAAATCAGTTTTTGTTGAGGATATTGTTCTATACTTTTTGTTCTCTGTTCTGACTCTCCCTAGTTTAATTATCAGGATGATATTAGTATCATAGAAAGAGATAGGAAGGGTCCTTTGGTCTGTTATTTGTATCAACAGTTTATGCAATATTAGAATTGTTCTGGGGCAGCTAGGTGGCGCAGTGGATAGAGCACCGGCCCTGAAGTCAGGAGGACCCGAGTTCAAATCCGGCCTCAGGCCAAACACTTGACATTTACTAACTGTGTGACCCTGGGCAAATCACTTAACCCCAACTGCCTTTAAAAAAAAAAACTTCACATAGAATTGTTCTTTGAACATTTGACAGATTTTACTTCTAAATCCAGCTGGCCCTGGAGTTCTTTTCCTTGGTAGTTCATTTATGATTAGTTTGATTTCTTTTGCTCATATTGAGTTAAGTAATCTATTTCTTCTTTTGTTAGTCCAAGAAGTACAAAAATACAAATTTTTCAGTATTTATCCATTTCCTGTCATCAGTTTTACAAGCATATAATTGAGCAAAATAGCTTCTGATAGTATCCTTTATTTCCTCCTCAATTTTTGTGAATTGTACATTTTCGTTTGCTCACTTTTTAAAACAAGATTAGCTATTTATACCTTTTTAGCTTATTTAAAAACCAGCTCCTAGTTCAATTTTTTCCATTTTTAATTTCATTAATCTCTTCCTTAGTTTTCAAATTTTCTATTTTGTTCTTTAGTTCTTTTTTTTAACTTGTTATAGAGGTTTTTAGCTGCATATCAAATTCACTGTTTTGTTATTTCTTGGTTTCATTTAAGAAAGCGTTTGGAGATGTAAATTTTCCCCTGACAGGTGCTTTAGCTGCATCCTGTAAATTCTGTTTTTTTATCTCATTATTCTTATAGTGTTGGATGAAATTTTCAATTTTTTCTACAATTTGCTCATTAGTCCACCAGTTTGTTTAAATTGTTATTTAGACTCCAATAATTTTCAATATTTTTCAAAGGTTTTTGGTTGAATATAACCTTTGCTGATTTGTGATCAGTAAATGATGTGGGTAGTATTTTTTCATTTCTGAACTCTGTGGTAAGACCTTTGTACCCCAAACATACTCAATTTTTTTTAAAGGTTTCCATTCAAAGCCAAGGAATATATGAATTCCTTGCTAATCATCTTCAGTAACCTCCAGCAATCTACCAATTCTAATTTTTTAACAGTTCTCTTTAGGTCCTTAATGTCTTTCTTGTTTATCCATCAGTTAAAATTGCCTATGTATAAAATGAGAACATTCAGATCTTCTTTACTACAGTTTTACTACCTATTTCTCCCTAAAATTCAACTAAGTTTGTCTATAAGGCATGTGGGTACTATACTACTTGGAGCATATTTATTGAGTTCTGATACTGATTTATTATCTATGTGTACTGTAGCTTTACCTGAAATCATGATTGGTTGCCACTAGCTTTTTGAGTTGAAATGAAGCATGCTATTTTCTGTTCCATCTCTTCATTTTAACTTAATTTAGACTATTTGAATATTTACATGTCAAGTATATTCCCTGTAAGCAACATATTATTTGATTCTGTTTCATAATTCATCGTGTTATTATTGTCTTGCATTTTGTGGGTAAAATCATCCCCTTCATATTCACTATTACAATCATTAATTTTGTATTTCCCTCCATCCTTTCTTCTTGTACTTTTTCCTCCATCTCCCCACTTTCCTTTTTACAAATAAAAATCAAGGCCTAAAATAGAGTTTGCCTAACATTCCAGATCTATAAATTCATTACTTTTCTTCTTCTTCTTCCCCTCAATGCATGGGCATAATTCAGGTTTTGCTCATCTTCCTTTCCTCTTAATTCCCTTCCCCTAACAGAATTTATTTTGTGTTTCCCTTCCTTTTTTGATATTTCTCTTAAAAGTCCCTCCTTTTCCCTCTCATTTCGCCATCCTCTTTTGTTCCCCTTTTGAGATTAAAGTATTCATTTATGGTGATATTCATGTGTGTTGACACTGTGGGTATGTCATGTATAATTTTTTTCAATTTTTTCTTGTCCAGTTCAGATGAAAATGAAGTTTCTGGGATGTCCATTCCTCTCTCCAAGTTTGAACATTATTGATTTCATGTACTTCTATTAAGTGATAATGATTTCCCTTATGTTCTTACTTCTTTGTTCTCTACTATTATCCCCCATTCCTTCCATTTCTATCTTCTCCTCAGATCTTGAAAAGAAAACACAATCATACCAAAGGATCTCTGTCAAATTTACATTTCTCTATTGTCTTTGAAGATATTAAGGTACCAAGGAGACATCTATTTCCAGCCTTTCTATGGAATCTGGAATACTCATCTTCCTGAGTTCAAATCTGGCCTCAGACACTTACTATCTCTGTGATCCTGAGCAAGTCACTTAACTTTGTTTGCCTCAGTTTTTTCATCTGTGAAGTGAGCTGTAGTAAATAGCAAACTACTCTACTATCTCTGCCAAGAAAACCCTAAATGGAGTCACAAACAGTTGGACAGAACTGAAACAACTGAACAACAACAACAACTTTCTGAAGTCATGAATCTCCCTTCCCACACTGCAACCAGTCTGTCCTCAGTTCCAGTACAGACACTGCTGCCATCCACTGCTGTCTCAAAAAGACAATGTTAGTGTACTGATAGGAAGATCAGAAATCCAAAAACCTCCAAGCCTCTTCAAAGCTAACTGTTCTCCTTTGGACAAGGAAGGAAGAAAGAAGGTCCATGAGGCCAAGATAAAATCTGAAGCTCTCCTCCCTTACCCAGATGGGATCTTCCTGATGGGTTTTGCTTTAACACTCTCTCCTAACTTATGCTCACTCCAATCTCAGTCCTAAAGTGTCTTAATATTCTATAGACAATTCAGAACCGGTGACCAAGTGTCCTCAGCCAATCCAAAAATGCTTCATATTCAACACAATTCAAGGTGATAAAATACTTTTTCCCAATTAGGGTTAAGTCTTTGATTGACTGACTAGTTGAGACATGTTTTTAGGTCTTTAAGGAAATCACATTAAATAAGGAGGGATGATTTAATTTATTCAATTGAGTTCTACTCTTACGTATATAACCAAAACAAAATAAATTCTGTCATGTTCAACATATCCTCATCTGAAATTATTTAACAATAAACTTCTTATATGTAGTTCATGTTATCATTTCCTCAAATGAAACATGAAAGATTTCTAGGATAGTTTAAAGACCATCAGTTTCTTTAAAAAAAAAATTTTAATGCTACAGAAAATACAATGGTACAATGAAGTACAAATTTCTTGGGACAAATAATAATTTTTACATGGTTTCATTTCATGAACAGGAATTATCATGCATGTAGGTATGTATGTTTTAGGCCAACTTAGAATGTCTAACTTTGATAAGACGAAATCAGATTGAGCTGATTTCCCTTTAGTTAATTCTATAAGTTGATTGATGGATTTCATGCCACATACACTGACTGCTCTTGTGATTTACAACAATGTTTACTGCTCTACGGAAATGTGTAAAAGTTGTAACTCAAAAAACACAGTTCAGTTACTGCTAGAGAAATTGCAGTGCCTGTCGGCATGTGGAAGTCAAGCATTTCAAGGACAATTCAAGACTACAATGAAGCATGATCAGGCATACTTACCCCCCCCCAAAAAAAGTGCAGTCAAAAAACAAAATAAACACCAACAACTGATGCACTATTGCTGAAAAATGGCCTAATTACTACTCAGAAAAGCAGCAAAGACTTTTAAAGGAATCCAGCAACTGAGGAATCATTACTTACTCTTTTACAATAAGTATTAGTTTTTGAAGCTGGAAGAACAGCAAAAAGACCAGGTTTAAAAAAACACAAACAAACAGCTACTAATCATTACTATGAAGAAAAAAAACTTCTCATCAAAAAGACAATACAAAGACAGGAGTACTGAACAACGGAAAAAGATCATTCCACTTGTGAAATTCACATTTTGACGCAAGGCTGTAACAAAACATCTGGCAGAAACACAGATATAAGATTATAAGATTGAAGTATCTTTAGGAGAGTGTAAAGCAACATTTTGAGAATTTTGCTCATTTACAATGGGCCTGGAAACTTTTCGCCATTAAGGAAATGATAAACTGAGATAAATATATTAATATAAAGAAAAATGATCACAATCACAAAAACTGATCAATGGAACTGGGATAGTGTCTCAGGACTTTCTACCAAACCACACTTTTATGAACAGTTAAGAAATTTATTCAGAATAGAGATTAACAAGTTTTGAAGTCCCAAGAATCCAGCTGATTTAAGTTCCATTCCACAGGCTATATCAGGGCTAGAACTCAAAAGATGAATTACCTGTCAATAATACATGCAATATCCAATGTAATAAGAGTGTAGTTTCATAATAAACTAAAGAATGTGTCAAAATGCTGCAATATCAAAAGCAAATCACTTAAAACAAGTAACTGCAGCCAAAAAAGACATGTTACATATTAAAAGTTTTTTTTAAAGATGCAAAAAGTTGTGAGGTCCATTGAAATAAAAGAATTTAATTATTTTATTTTGATCCTAATTGGCCAATCACTATATAAAGGTAGCTCATTTTTTTACCTTCTAAAATTTCTGCTCTTTAATCTATCAGAATCTTTTATTATACTAATCCTTTTTGGTATTTATCAAGTTTATAATCTTTTAAACAAAATAGCCTTTGATATAAGAATGAAAGAAATACCAAAGCAACAAAAGACAATAATGAGAATTAAGCTTTGGATCTAAATAGTTTAGAATTAGTACTTATATTGCACTTTAAGGTTTGGCAAAGTACTTTACAGGTATGTCTATTTGGATTTTCACAGCATTATCCCCGTTTTACTGGAAAAGAAACAGAACAGAGATTAAGTGACTTACCCAGGGTCACACAGCTCACCAGTGTCAGGGGTGGGATTTGAATTCAGCTCTTCCTGCCTCCAGGCCCTAGCTGATTTACTAGTTTATTAATAGTACAGCACAGTAAAGAGCTGCAAAGAACCATTACCTAAGAAAAATGGCAAGGGGCAGTCAGGTGGCACAACGGATAGAGCTGTAGCCTCTGAGTCAGCAGGACCTGAGTTCAAATCCAATCTCAAACATTTGACACTTAACTAGCTATGCGACCCTGGGAAAGTTACTTAACCCCACCTGCTGCACTAAAAAAAGAACAAGAAAAATGATGAACTATTAACAAGCATTTGAAATACTGCTCCAAGTCATTAACAATAAAAGAAATGCAAATAAAACATTTCTGAGATTTCACCTCACAGGAAGAAAAGTAGAAAAGCTACAGGAAGACAGGTGTAGTAAGAAACTACTGGTAGAGCTTTAATTGTTCCCACTATTCTGGAAAACTATTTGAAATTATGTGAAAGAAGCAATTCTTTCTATATAATAGCTTCTAACCCAGATATTTCACTGTTAGATATATTCCACAAGCAGGTTGATAATAAAAAAGAAAGACTCCACATAGACTAAGACATTTATAGCAGAATTTTTGTGGTATTAAAGAACTAGAAACAAAGTAGATGTCCATCTCTTGAGAAGAAACTAAGCACACTATAGTACATGACTGTAATGGAATATTACTTTGTTACAAGAAATGATAACTATTCCCCAATAAGCAAATTATCAAGGGAGAAAATTCAAACATTAGACAATCATATTAAAAAAATGCTCCAAATCACTAATAATTGGTGAAATGCAAACTGAAACAACTCTGAGCTACCATCTTACACCCATCAGATTGGCAGATGATAAAAAAGGGAATTGCTGGAGACAATGCAAGAAGGCATATTAAAGCGCTGTTGAGACAACTGACCTAGTCTAGTACTTCAGAACCATGCCCAAAAAGTCACTAAGCTGCACATCCTTTGTCCCAGCAATACCATGTTAGGCCTGTATCTAAAGAGATCAAAGAAAGAGGAAAAGTACCTATATCCATGAAAACATTTGTATCATCTCTTTTTGCTATAGCAAAGAATTGGAAGCCAATGGAGTAATGAGCAATAGTAAATGGCTACACAAATTGTGGCATATAAATGCAATGGAATTATTGCATCATAGCAATTAATGGTGACAGGGAGGGTTTCAGAGAAGCTTGTATGAACTGATTCAGAGAGGAGTAAACAGAAAGAACAGTTTATACAGTAACAATGCTATAGTGAAAAAGAACTGTGAATGACTTAGTAATTTGGCTCAATGCAACGACCAACCACAGCTCCAGAAGGCTGATGATGATGCACACATATCCACTAACAAAGAGGTCACTGACTCAAGAATTAGATTTATCTTCAGATACAATCAAGGAGGGAGACTGTTTTCCTTGACTATACATACTTGCTATATATGGGCTTTGTTTTTCTTTTTGTATTTTAACCAAGGTGGGAAAGGGGAGATAAGGATAGGATAGAAAGAAAAAAAGAAAGACAGAAGGGGGGAGAAGGGGTACTGAAGCATTTTTTTTAAATGAGAAAAAGATAGCGAGGAAAAGGAAGTCCAAGGAACATTTCAATTAGATAGAGCAGTTTTAAATATTACGTTAATCATATCTATTTTTTTAAAAAGAAGCTTTATAGGAGATCCAAAGTTTCCTGTAAAATCCTCTTTTTCTGCTCTACTATATATATATGTAACTGCACATTTTATCTGGTGTTTGGTAAATTCTGAATTTTTTAAAAATAAATTTATAGAAGAAAAAAATTATGAGCATTATGAATGCAGAAGCATGGGGAAAATTAAATTAATACAGAGGGAAGTAAACACAACCTAAAAGAACTTAGAAAATGGCAACAAGTGATTGCAGCAAAAAAGGTCATATTGAATGTTACAATTTTTCTTAAAGATTCAAAAATTTCTAAGGTTAGTTGTTTAAATAAGGCCATGTAAGTAGAAAAAACGATAAAACGATAAAAACTGAATGCCATGAAATTATGACAAAGCTTGGCCCCAAACAAAAGATATGAGAAGACATTTCCCCTCTTGTTTACAGAAATGGAGGAACTACGAGTATAGAACACTCCACATAAAGTCAGACTTCTTCAATAGGTTGTTTAGTTTTGCTGATCTTTTTTCCTCTTTTTATTCTTTATTGTAAGTAATGACTCATTAAGGGAGAATAGTGAGAGGGATATGGGGGTGATGGAAAAACTGAGATATTATTTGAAATTTTATTCCAAAAAAGATATTCAGCTCGTGTAAGAAGGTAAACCAGAACATCACTGTGTTTGCAAAAAGCAGAAACGTCATTTTCTGGACTGTCAAGTTATTTTTATATATGATTTTTTATCTCTGTGTAGTTCTACAAGTGAATGAATTCTTGAAAACTGAATGAGCATGTAATAATCATCAAGCTAACAAAACATTCTCAATCATTTAATTGGCTGATTACATATGATGAAATATAGTAAGATTTTGGCATTCATGTAGCTAAAGCAAAATAAAATGCAGTTTGCAAGTAGCAAAATGCTAAATGAAATCCCTAAATTAACACTTAGAAAAATGAGAGTAGTCCTTTAAGCAAAGTGAATTGAGAATCAAAAAAATTTCTAAAGGTTAAGCTTTATTTCAAACGTTTCCCCATCAAACAGGGCTATCAGAACTACAAATTCATTCCTCTCTCTCCTCCAAGCCTGTTGAACTCATTAATGTATTCTCATGATGCCTTACTCCCATAGACCTTAGGCCAAACTCTTTTAGATTAAGGGATAATATATTTGATCCCTTCCAGTTTTAAAAATCCTATTTAACCTATTAATTTCCAGAAAATAGAGTAAAGTAGAAAGTTGGGAATACTTCAAAACAGGCACTATGATCAAAACATAAACAATCTGTGACTTAAGACATGCCAAGTACTTTCTTCAAAATACTGCAAGGTGTATAGGGCAAATATTAATATATCAATTTCACAAATGAAAAAACTGAAGCTTGGAGATTTACATACTCAATGACACAAAGCTAATAAATGTCAGAATCAAAACTAGAATTTGAAGCCACATCTACTGACTGAGTCCAGCATTCTTTGCCAGCCTACTTGGACAATATGAAGAATAATTTTCCTAAGTATTATCATAAGTTTTCAGTTTCCCAGTCATCATCTACTGTCTTTATCATTTGAGTTCAATTTTCCCTAAAAGTGTGAAAGTTGACAACTATAATAAAAACTTGTTCACAATGAATACAAATGTGAAAATAAACACTACCAAACTCACAAAAAAGAAAAGAAAAATACAATGCACTATTTTCATTTTAATATAGACACGCACACAGACATAAAGACACACACTTAGAAATCTTTGGAGTTAGGAAGCCCTGAAGTCTGAATCCTGCCTCAGATTCTTACCAGCCTTGTGACCCTGCGCAAGTCACTTCACTCCCTAGGCTTCAGTTTCCTCATCTCTAAAATGAACATAATAACACCACTTTCCTCTCCCAGGGTTGTTGAAGGCATAAACAAGTTAACACATGTAAAGCATTTTGAAAACCTTAAAGCACTATATTAATATAAGGTATCATCATCGTCTTTATCATTATCATAAATAAATATGTAACTTGCCAAGATTTGGGTTCCCCAAAATGAAGATAATTAATGCTGTACAGGTCCATATCTTCAGTGTGCCATGCAAATGTAGTTTTCCACATGCCAAAATAGAGATATGGGGTATTTACACCCTCAATAGAAATACCACACTCTTCTCCAACAACATCCAATATGGTGTTCAAGTGAGCTATGTTCCATTCATCCACACCCTAGAAACAAAGGGGAAATGCAACATATGAATAAAGAAATAAATATAAAATTAAAATAATGATCACAACAAACTCTAGGTGATTTATAACTGATATTCAAATAATAATTCAGAATCCATGTACATATATTGATCATTATTAACCCATTTTTAGGCCTCAGTGACTATGGGATGTTCTTTAGTTGGTGGCTGCCTGATTCAGAATGGCAGAGACAAGTTAAAAGACCATATTGGCCCCAATTAGGCAGAATTTTGTTAAGCAATTGTTTAACCATCATAGAAATGACACTGATCAATAGCACCATGTCAAAGGGAGAACTACTAGAACGGTGAAAGGAAAGAAGACTACGTAGAATAAAGGTCAGTTCACATATCTAAGGATGTTTAACCATAGAACTGAAGAGCGGGAAAAGAGTGCCATGACTTTCTTTAAGTATATAAAGAAGGTATTAAACTTGTTCTGATTGACCCCTGTGAGCAGAGGACCAGTTAGAAATAATCATATATCTGTCAATGGAAAGAAAAAATTATTTTAAAAATTGTCCAAAAACATAATCATATGCAAGAAATACTTAAGTTTTCCTTCCACTTCATATAGAGGTTGATGACCACTTGCTGCAGATAGTATAGAGGGGATTCTTATTTAAATTGGACTAGGTAACTTACAGGATTCCCTTACAGTTCTGAGATTCTGTGCCTGTTAATTTAGTTTCTCTGTACAAAGTTTTCTTGATTACAAGCTTGTCACATGATACGTGAAAATCAGTTTAAAGTCATGTTTGACATCAGCAGCCTGCCAAATCTAGAAACCCATTTTATCTTCCATCTCTCTTTCCTTACTCAGAAACCTGAAATTTAATTTTTGCCATAATATACACAGGGTCTTAGAAATTGTACAAACACTGACTTATCACTGCAATAAACGTTAATTCTCACAGTTACACCCAGGAACTGAATAAGGATTGAATGTGTAGAACACACTATGCTTACTACTGGGCCACAAAGATAACGAAGGCAGTCTTCATCTTTATGGAACTAATAATCTGGTTTATCCTTGGCATGGATAAAAGTAATTCATTAGAAGTGCTGAAAAATTTATACATGGAAAGTACTGCCAGAAGAAAACTCAGCCTAATTTAATGAAATGAGTACAAGAAGAAATAACAACCCAAAGTATGGTGAGTAGAAAGAATATTGAGTGAGTAGATGAAGCAATCACAAGATGTTTTATTATGACTATATGATGTATAATGGAAAAATATTTTCAATACACAATTTTCTCACACTAAACTGTAAAGTCTCAGTTCAAGACAATGTCTTCAGATAAGACTTGACCACTATAAAACATTACAAGATGAAGACATTAAATTTACAGCCATTTTCAAGTTACTAAAAAGCAAAGATAACTATTTGGTTAGCCCAACTGGTGAAAAACTATAAATTTCCATAAACATAATGAAAGCTTTTAAAGTTTGTCTTAGGGCAGGATTAGTACCTTAAATAATGCCTCACACATGTATAACCTATATTGGATTACTTATCATTTCAGGGAAAGGTGAAGAGAGGAAGGTGAATGCACCAGTTAGAATGCACACTACCATATGAGCCCTACAGAACTTAAACTTTGTTTAAATGTTAAAAAACTTGTTTTAAAATGTAATTGGGGGAAAAAATAAAATATCCTATAAAAAAATAAATGAATGAATGAATGAATAATGCTTCAGCTATGTGAGGGCACTTACTGATGGAACAGTTAGTTAATGAAGCCCCGCCTATGTCAGACGAGATAATTTAATTCCAGAGTCCCTTTAAGTACCTGATCAATCAGTAACTTGTCCAAAACTAAAATGCCAAGGATTTAGAAATAGGTCAAAGTAGTACTATTCTAGTGATGAGTCTCAGAGCTAAGTAAACATATATTAGAGAACAAAGTTATTTGAATCAACTTATGTAAAAATAATTATTTCATTCTATTTTGGGTGATGCAGTCTAACTCCAATCCAATCACACCTCAAGAGTTATACATTCTAATAACAGAATTCTATTTAAAAGGCTTTACTGAAACCATGATTCTATAATAATAAATGAGAGTCTTATTATAGGGACTATTTTTAAACTAGATGAATTTGAAGACAATCTTGCAACTATAGTCAAAAGCCATTCCCTCCAAGATTCACCAATTTTAGAAAAATTACAGTTCTCTTTCTAGCTACTAGTAACTTTTACAAGGTGGCACTAGATAACTAACTAAATTTGCTTTTTATTTTCCCATGTGAAATACAAATAATAATTATGTCCAAATGGGATGTTAAGATTTGGGGGCTTAGCATAGTAGCTGACAAGTAGTAGGTGCTAAATAAATGTTTATAGATTGAATGACTTAATGATTGATAGGGCTTGAAGATACCCTAGAGATGAAATGTCAAATCAAAACCCTTTGTTTAATAGATAAGGAAAATGAAGTCTAACTTAACTACTTAACAAGGTCAAAATGTAGGAAATAGCAAAACTGAGATTCTTATTAAGAGAGTTAATGATCATAAAAAGATGCATCATGGCATGACAATAGTAAATTGATCTTAGAGTGAAGAAAAACTAAAATGAAGTCATGCCTCAAATTAATAGCATCTATGTGACTCTCAAAAAATATCACTTCACTTCACAGTGCCCTATCTCTGCACTCTCTTAAGAACCTCATGTCCTTCCGTGGGTTTAATTATCATTTCTATGCAGGTGACTCAGAAATGCAGACTCTCCTCTAAGCTTCTGTCTTACATAACGAACTATTACACGTTTCACTGGATGTTCCAATGGCATTTCAAACTTAACATGCCCAAAACATAATTTATTATTAATCCGTGAAAACAGACTCCTCATCCCAACTTCATTATTTAATCACCAGGATGATTTGGGCATTATCACCAACTTCTCATTCTATCTCATTTTCACATATACAATTAATTACCAAGTTTTGTTGTTTCTATTTCATTATAATTTGCAATTATTCCACATTCACTTAGTCTAGATCAACATGTAGACATACACACATGTATACATATACACTCATCTACCCTATTAGAATGTAAGCAGCTTTCAAGTAGGCATTTTTGTTCTCTGAATTTGTTAGCCAAGCACCTATAACTGTGACTGGCACAAAGTAGCTACTTAATAAATGCTTGCCTAACTAAAGTGATCATTCTTTGCACCAGCTAAGAATGTACACTACCATGTAATTCTATACCAAAAGATTCTGGTTCTGTTTGGGCAACATTAGATTTTCATGGGAGTCTCAATGACTTGTAATTAAATATATTCATGATTCTGCTTTCACCTGCCTTAATGCCACTGTTCTAGCTGGTGTTTACAAATGTAATGTCAAATTGCTTAATTTAAGTTTTTAGACATGTGACATCATGAAAAACATATTTCCATACTAACCATAAAAAAGCAAAAAAAATAAAGTGAGAAAGTTACATTTCAATTTGCACATCAAGAGTTCTCTCATTGAAAGTAGGTGGCATTTTGTCATCATAAGCCCTATGAAATTGTCTTGAACCATTAGGTTGATGAAAGTAGCCAAGCCTTTCACAATTGGGCATCGTTACAACATTGCTTTAACTGTTCACAATGGTTCCCTAGTTTCACTCACCTCACTTTGAATCAGTTCATATACATCTTCGCATGTTTATCCAAAACCATACCTCTAATCATTTCCAACAGCACAACAGTACTCCATCAAAAATATATGCCACAACTTGTTTAGCCATTCCCCAACTGGAGAGCATTCCAACAATTTCCAATTCTTTGGCGCCACAAAGAGACGTGACAAATATTTTTGTACCTATTGCTCCTTTTCCTTTCTTTGATCTCTTGCAGATATAGATCTGGTAGTGGTATTGCTGGTCAAAGATATGCCTAGTACCAAATTGTTCTCCAGAATGGTTGGACAAGTTCACAATTCAAAGACAGGTCATTAGCATACTTATTTTTCCCTCATGCCTTTCAGCATTTGTCATTTCTAATAGGTATGAGCTGGTACCCCAGAGTTGTTTTAATTTCCCTTTCTCTAATCAAAAGCAAATTAAGAGCTTTTTTTCATACGATTTCCTCTTCTGAAAAATGCCTTTTTATATCCATTGACTATCAATTGAGGAACGGCTTCTGTTTTTATAAATTTGACTGTGATTTATATTCAGTTTATATTTTAGAAATCAGGCTTTTATTGAAGTAACTTGCTGTAAAAAACATTTTTATATTACTTCGTTGTCTATGATACCTTTAAGCAAAATATAATTTCCCTGTTTATTCCTCTCAATTAGGTCTATTTTTGCTTTCGCTTTGTCTGAGATCATGATTGCAATTCTTGCCCTTTTTTAGGTTAGCTGAAGCATGTTCAATTCTGCTCCATCCTCTTGTTTTAATTCTGTGTATGTTTTTCTGTTTCAGGTTTCTCTCTTGTAAAAAACATATTGTTGGATTCTGGTTTCTAATAGATTCTATTTTCTGCTTCTCTTTTATGGGTCAACTCATTCTGTTCATATTCAGAGTTACAATTATTAATGATATTTTTACCTCTATCCCATTTGCTTCTGTTTCTTCTTCTCTCCTCAAAAGTCTTTTCCTTCTAACCACTGCCTCCCTTAATCTAAGTTCTCTTTTATCAGCCCCCCCAATTTCTCTTATACCCTTCCCTATTGGGTATGTTACATTTACACACACACACACAAACAATGGATCTATTTCTGTGCATGTAAAAAAACAGTCTTCCTCTGAACAAATTCAAATGAGAGTGAAGTTCAAGCATTGCTTGCCACTCCCACCCATTACCCCATCCATGGCAAAAGCTATTACTTGAGCATATCTTTTATGTGAAAAAATTTCCCCCATTCTACCTCTCCCTTCCCCCTTCCCCCATAATGCATTCCTCTTTCTCACCTCTTTAGACTCACATCTATGCGTTCTATGTAAATTCCTTTTAACTGCCCTAATAATGATAAAGTTCTTGAGTTACATGTATCTTCTTGCCATATAGGAATGCAAGCAGTTTAATGTTATTGAATCCTGCTTAAAAGATGATCTAAAATGTCACTGTGGGTGCTTGTTTTAATAGAGTAAGAAGTTTATATCTATTGTTTCAGGCTATACCTTCAGAAGTTTACCTGTCCTCTATAGTTTCAGCCTCAGACACTGTCATTTTAAGCAAGCTCCTGGGTGTGCGTTACAGAAAGACAATTGTGCTTAAAGCAGTGTAGAAGAAATTCAATATTTTGTGATCAGTTGGGGAGTTCTGAGGGATGGCAAGGTATGTTTATTTAAAAAAATAGGGAAGCAGCCAATCGAGAAGGAAAACTGAAGATTAGTTAGAGAATGAGGATGAAAGATGAAACAATCATTTGGAGATCAGATGGTATGGACATTTACTCAATGTGAAAGAGAACTAAGAGGCATCTAGGTAGCAGAGTGAATAGAGCCTAGGTCTGGGGTCAGAAAGACTTCAGTTTAAATCTGGACTCAGACACTTCCTAAATATGTGACCCTGGGCAAGTCACTTGACCTGTATCTGTCTCAGCTTCATTCATGGAAAATAGCAACTACTTTTAAGAGTTTTTTGTGTTAATAAAAAAAGATTTTTAAAGAGCTTAACTCTGCCTGGCACATATTAGATGCTTAATAAATGCTTGTTTCATCCCCCTTAACCCCATAAGTAAGCCTTATACAAAATGGAGAAACACCAAATGCCTTTTCTATGGATTAAAAGTAAAGCAATAATGTCCATTATCACTATTATTACTAGATATACATCCAGTAATGATGGCAACAGCAATAAAACAGGAACAAGAAATTGAAGGAATAAGCATAAACAAAAAGGAAAGAAAATAATCACCTTTTCCATCACATTATTGATGGTCTACTTAAAAAAACCTGCATATAAAGCTAAAAATAATTTCGAAACAATAAAGTCAGCAAAGTAGCAAGATATAAAATTAAACCTACATTAAAACATTAGCCTAAAAAAAAACCAGGCAGAAATAGGAAGAAAATTCCATTCAAAATAACCTACCAAGACTTACACAGAAATTTTGTGAATACAATTTACAAAATACCATACAGAAATACTTTAAAAATCAGAGATATAAATTACTCATGAATAGTGAGTATTGATATAATAAAAGGGCAATACTAAATTAATATACATACTACCATACCAAACTTCCAAAAGGCTACTTTATACAACCAGAAAGAAATAACAAAATTCATCTGAAAGAACAAAAAAAAAAACCAAAAGGAAATAATGGGAGAAAAGGTGGGGAAACCTACAAGTCCCATATTTCAAATTATGTGACAAAGTAATAATCATTTTATCCTTGTTAAAAAATAGGTAACTTGATTAATGGGGCCGATTAGGTACAGAAGATCCATAAAGAAACAAAGACAGTACTATAGTGTCCAATAAACACAATGACTTCAACTATTGAGGTAAAGACTCACTATCCGACAAAAACTGCTGTGAAAATGAGAAAGGCTGACAGATATTAGATTCACATCAATACAACACATTATATGCCATGATAAGCTCTAAATAGATACATAACAGAGATAAAAGGTCCCATCATAAATAAATAAAAGGAGGGAAGAAGAAATTACCATTTCCAAACTTAATCTTGACCAAATACGGGAACAAGGAGGGTACAGGAGAAAAAATAAACAATTTTGCTTACATATAATTGAAAAGCTTTTACACAAATAAAATCAATGCAGTTAAAATTAGAAGGAAAATAAGTGGCAAAAAAATCTTTGCAACAAGTTTCTCAAATAAAGTTCTGATATCTAATTTGTATAGGGAACTGCTTCAAGTATAGAGTAATAAGCCATTTCCCAAATAACAATCAATGGATGTAAAAAGGCAGTTCTCAGTAGGAGAAAAAAAAAGCAATCAACAACATATACAAAAGTCTACAAATCACCAGCAATGAGAAAAATGCAAAGTAAAACAACTCTAAGGCTTCTACCTCATGCCCAGATTAGCAAAAATGTAAGGAGGGAGGGAAGGAAGGAGGGAAGGAGGGAGACAAGAAGGAAGGAAGGAAGGAAAGAAGGAAGGAAGGGGGGAAGGAAGGAATATTTGTTGGAAGGGATATAAAGAAGACAGGCAGATAGGCAGAATATCACAGAGATGGAGCTGTGAATTGACACAGCTATTCTGGAAAACAAACTGAACCTATAGCCAAAGGTCATTAACCTTTATGTACCATTTGATACAGCTATAACACTGCTAGTCTTATGCCTCAAAGAGGAAGAACCCAAATATTCAGTTGTGTCTGTTATAACAAAAAACTGGAAATTAAGGGTTGCCCCACGAATAAGAAAATGGCTAGACAAAGTAAATGCAATGGAGTATCACTGTATGTTAAGAAATGATGAAAGGAACAGATGCATGGAAAGATTTGAATGAATCAATATGGAATGAA
Organism: Phascolarctos cinereus; assembly: GCF_003287225.1. NCBI lineage: Eukaryota > Metazoa > Chordata > Mammalia > Diprotodontia > Phascolarctidae > Phascolarctos > Phascolarctos cinereus. The sequence continues at coordinate 118,262,504 of NW_027555847.1, forward strand.
GAAAGTAGAATCAGGAAAATAATTTATATAATGATTAAAACACTATAAAGAAAAACCCTTAAAGACTTTAGAATTCTCAACTAATCTCAACTCCAGATGACCAAAGCTGAAGCATGTTGCCCACACTTGTGGTAAAAACATAATGAACTGGAGGTGCAGAATAAGTCATCCATTTGGGGCATGGCCAATATGAGAATCTATTTTGAATAACTATGCTACCTTATGACAAGAGAGAATTTTCAATTCTCTCTGAAGGAGGGGGGAATTTGGAAAGAGAAGGGCTAGTGATAAGTTGAGAAAAAGAAAAAAAAAAGAAAGAAGAGTATAAAAATAGAACAAATGGGAAATCAATGGTGAAAAAATTGGGGAGGGGGAGGCTGAAAGGGAGAAAGAACTAAAGAGAAGATGAGCAGAAGAGTAGAAGAGATCAGGGCAGGTATGGGGAACCTGTGGCCCTCTAGGTCCCCAAGTACGGCCGTTTGATTGAATCCAAACTTCACTAAATGAAGCCTCTTAATAAAAGGATCTGTTAGGTAAAACTTGGACTCAGTCACAAGGCCGCACCCAAGGACCTAGAAGGGCACATGTGGCCTCAAGGCCATAGGTTCCCCCACCCCTGCACTAGGAGATGGCTAGAGGGAAGTTGAAAGAACAGCAGAATACAGGAAAACAATAGGAATAAATGAAGGAGAGAACAATTTCATAGGGGGAAATCTCAGATTCCTTCCCTTCCAGTCCATCCTATACTCTGCTAGTCCTGAAAGACAAGCTTAATTATGATCCTTACTTTAAAAAAATCCAAAATATACTGCAAGCAAATATTTATTAAGTCTCTTTACTTACCAGGCACTAGTCTAGTCAATGAAGTAACTAACCAGGACTCCAAAGGAGAAGAAAGCAAGCCATCCATCTCCTAACAGAGGTCAGAGATGACCTCACAGTTGGACATATGTGAGGATTTCTTTTGTTTGATTATGCATACTTGTTACAAGGGTTTTCTTTTAATATGTAGAAGGGGCAGCTAGCAATAAGTTTGCCAGCTCCCATTTCCCCCCCGACCCCCCCACCCCCCCAAAAAAAGGGTCATTTAAACATTTTTTTAAAAACACACAGAAGAAAACCGAAATTCAGAAGAAGGAAAAAGACATGCTGAACAGCTATGAAAGTAACATTGAATTTGTTATATACTTTATTTTTAAAAAGCAAGTTATACACATTCATTTTCACATATAATAATTTTCCATTCTACTTTTCATTTGAAAATTCTGATTTTCATTAAATTCAGAATAAAATTTTTAATGAATTATAATTTTAAAACACAATTTTTTAAAATTAAATGGACAAACAAAAAAACCCCTCCACATTGACCTTTCTATGTTAAACCTGGTACAATTTTTTAAATAATTCAGTATTTTCACATGACATGAGTACACATTAGAACATTACTTTTTTGTATTAAAAACAAATGTATTTTAAGGCTAAATTAAGCTTTTCTTAGTTTAGTTTTGTGGTATGAGAATGTCAGTAAACCTCATTTCTCATGATTTTCAGACATTTCTACCCACCTAATAATCTGTGGCCTTTCTGAGCTAAAATGAAGCAGGTTAAATTGAAAGGTCATTTATCCAATCTTCATTAATTTGTCAATGCCTCAAAGTTTACATTAACTGACACCACTAGTTCAGCTGGTTGCTCCAGGCCTTTGCATGAGTTTCACACACAAAGCCTGAGGACCATGAAAAGGGAAAAGTAAAACCTTATTAGCTCCTTAACACATGCAAGATTTAAATCAGTTACACATTGGTACAGTGACTCTTGCTTTTCTCACAGATACAAAGAAAACTGTAGTTTTCAACAAATAAGAACTCTTATAGACAGTTTTTTAAAGACTAATGAATTGTTTACTTTATAAGACCATAAGAAATTCATTTTGCTACTTTAAAGTTAATTACAAGTATGATACCTTTTTTGTTCACCATTTCTATAGAAATATATGACATTTACATTCCCTCTTTTCCCTTTGTGTATAGCATTTTCATATACTGTATCTTCAACTTTACTGCTATACTTTCTCTCAATTACCTCTCCTTTGTAAATTCTGCACACTAACCTTACAAATCAAATCTAAAAACAAAAATAATCTCTACTAACAAACACTGTCCAAAAAAATGACATATTCATCTTAAAACTAGGCAGTGTGAAACATGAAAATGGGTTGTGAAAAAAAAGTGGGAAACTGTCCAGTCAAATAAAAGATAAACAGATCACCTATGAAAACTTTGGGAGCCAACATCTGATTTGGAGGAGTCACAATCAAGGAATGGTACACTATAAACTTTCATTCTTAAAGAGAAGACATCTATATTTGTAGACTCATCCATATTTGCCAAAGATAATATCATTCTATCAGTCATAACATGTCAACCAATAAACACTTTCCTATGTGACTCTTTCTACAAAATCTAGTGAGAGAACTTCTAACCTATCCAGATCCAAGATGGTATGTCAGTGACAGTAAAATGGTGGTACAGAATGTAAAAACAGCAGGACTAAATGATACTCTCTTCTCCTATTTACATAAGAGTAGTTCCTAACAAATTTCATTCAGTTAAATTATATTGTAGGCTCTAAAAAGCTAAGAAAAATTATTAAAAATATAGGATTTTCAGATAAATTTAATTTTGTGGTGGCAAAGAACGGGAAATTGAACGCATGCTCATCAGCTGGGGAAATGGCTAAACAAGTTTGGGTATATGATTTTGATGGAAGACTATTGTTCTGTAAGAAATGATGAGCTGGTTGGTTTTAAAAAAAAAAAGGAAGACTAGCATGAAATAATGAAGAGCGAAATAAGCAGAACCAAGAGAAGGCTGTATACAGTAAAAACAATATCGTTTGAAGAATAACTGTGAATCTCTAAGTTATTCTGAGTACTATAAACATTCAAATCAACTACAAACGACCAATAAAAGGAGATGCTACCACCTCTAGAGAAAGAATTCAGAAGCAGTTAGGTACGCAGTGGATAGAGCACTGGCCCTGGAGTCAAGAGGACCTGAGTTCAAAGTCAGACTCAGACACATAACACGCACTAGCTGTGTGACTCTGGGCAAGTCACTTAACCCCAACTGCCTCACCAAAAAAAAAAAATTCAGAAGTAGAAGTATGCAAAGTATGGTTTTACATAAATGTATAGATACCTAAATCTATATCTATCTATATCTCTACATATAAAGATACAGATATCTGTGTCAAATGGTGGCCTTCTCTAGTGTGAATGGAAAGGGAAGACAATTCAGAATTTAAAATATAACTAAAAGAAATAACATTAAATTTTTTAAAATTCCTGCATAGAATCAAGCAACAAATATCTGCTACAACTTCAACCCGTCTCAAATACGAAGCTTCATGGTATTTTGGTATATCATAAAATCAGTGCAAAATATTATGTTAATAAAGGGTTGAGTGGTTTAACTACCAAGTATTCCAAGAGATTTTCCTTTTAACTTAGGGGAAAAAACTTGGTGCTAAATATAAATCACAATGTAGAAAGCTACAAAATTACATGGTCCAGTTAATAGGATATATTTGCAGCACCTCACAGTTGTACTTTTTTTTTCAATTTTTAAACATTTTTATTTAAAGTTTTGAGTTCCAAATTCTATCCCTCCCTCCCTTCCCCCTTCCCTGGGACAGTAAGCAATCAATTATAGGTTATACATGTGCAATCCTGTAAAACATTTCCACACGAAAATCATTTTGTACAAGAAAACTCAAACAAAAGGGAAAAAAATGAAAGAAAAAGTGAAAGATAGCATGCTTCAGTCAGTACCAGTTTTTTCTCTGGAGGCAGATAGTATGCTTCATCATTAGTCCTTTGACATTGTCTTGGATCATTGTATTGCTGAAAGAGCTAGGTCATTCACAATTCATCATTCTACAATATTGCTATTACTGTGTACAATATTCTCCTGGTTCTGTTCACTTCACTATGCATCAGTTTGCACAAGTCTTTCAAGGTTTTTCTGAAATCATTCTGTTTGTCATTTCTTACAACACAATAATATTCTATTACAATCATATACCACAGCTTGTTTAGCCATTCCCCAGCTAATGGGTATCCCTTCAATTTATAATTCTTAGACACCACAAAAACAGCTGCTGTAAATATTTTGGGACAAATAGATTCTTTTCCCTTTATTTAATCTCTTTGCAACACAGCCTTGGGACAGGCCTTCACTACTGGTCAGCAATGGGATCAAGGCCTTGCTGGTGGCTAGTGCTGGCAGTGGGGCCTGGCTGCAGCTGCACAGACTGCTCACTTGCCTAGGAAGATGCTGGCTTGCAGGAGGGCTAAGCCTTGCTGATGGACTGCCACAGATTTGGAGCCTTGCTGCAGGCTCCCTGCTGTGAGGCTAGATGCTGCAGCTGCTACTACTCTTTTTCTTGGGAGGGGAGGGGGCGGGGTGGTGAGGCAATTGGGGTTAAGTGACTTGCCCAGGGTCACACTGCTAGTATCAAGTCTCTGAGGCTGGATTTGAACTCAGGTCCTCCTGACTCCAAGGCCAGAGCTCTATCCACTGCACCACCTAGCTTCCCCCTGCTACTACTCTTGGACCTTGCTCCCCTTCCATTTCAATGAGAGAGACCTTTCCTACCAGGCTGATTAACTGCTTCCTTGCTCGTAGATCAATTCTGAGATGGTTTTCTGGTTGTTTGGAGAGTCTGGGAGGGCTTCAAAAGGTTCCTTCCTCACTCCACCATCTTAGTACCACAAGTCCAGCTGTACACTTTACTGTATTGCAGGGACAGCTAGGTGGCGCAGTGGATAGAGCTCCAGCCATGGAATCAAGAGGACTTGCCTTAAAATCCAGCATCAGACACTTGACACCTACTGGCTGTGTGACCTTTGGCAAGTCACTTAACCTGGACTGCTTTACCAAAGGACAAAAAAAAAAAAACCAAAACACCTACTACAGGGGCAGATAGGTGGCACTGTGGATAGACCACCAGCCCTGGAGTCAAGAGGACTTAAGTTCAAATTTGGCCTTTGACACTTGACACTTACTAGCTGTGTGACTGTGGGCAATTCATTTAACCCAGATGGCCTCACAATAAACAAAACAACTTCTGTTACAGCCAAGGTAGCTACCTACACATGAGGCAAACCACCCAGCTCCCGATATCAAATTCCAACAATTCCAACTACCCTCAAGTCGCCAACAGACCAAGCAATAATCAAAAATCCAGTGAGAAACTACAAAAGACTTCTAGGTTCTATAACCATCAAGATAGAGACTGGCATTATTTTCAATCATAAAGACCTCTCAAATCACTCCAAAATAAGAGAGCTATGAATAACAGATAACTCATTTTCAGCTGTCTCCATGATCTAAAACATTTAAGAACCTTAACAAAGTAACAATTCAATGAACTAACAGCAGAAGTTAATTTATAACCTCTACCTTACAGGTTCAACACTCTCACCCACCAGCCATCACAATGCCAGTGCTCTACAAGTTAACTGAAGGACTTAGAATAGAACATAACTGCCATTAATCCTCCCAATGTTACAGTGCCACTAACTGCAATGTATTTCCTGCCTTTTGTGGCTAAACTTCAGGAAGATGTCTTCATTAAGCACCTCCACTCTCTCCTTTCGCAATCTTAATACTAACAGTCTACCTCTCCCCTCATCATTCCACTGAAACTGCTACCTCCAAAGTGACTAAGGATTTAATTGCCTAAAACAATAGTCCTCATTATTCTCAACTTCTCTGCAGCCTTTGACAATGTCCATCACCCTCTTCTTGATACCATCTTCACTTCAGGTTTTCAAAACACCACTCTCCTGGTTCTCCTACCTATCTAATCACTCCTCAATCTCCTTTGTTGGACCTTCATCTGATTCACTCTAACTAACCATGGGTGCCCTACAGGGCTCTATTTTGCATCCTAATTTCTTCTCCTCCGATACTATTCAATTTGCTGATCCCATCAACTCCCAGTTATTCAATTATCATATCTATGATGATTATTCACATCAACTTATCCAACCCTAATCTGTCTGATCTCCAGTCTTGCCCATTAGATATCTCAAACTGAGTGCCCAATAGATCTTTTTTTTACATTCATTTACTATTAGCATTTTTCATTTTGAATTCCAAATTCTCTCTCTCCCCCCCACCCCTTCCCCCACCTAAAAATGCAAGCAATATGATAGATAGTATACATGTGAAGTCATGCAAAATACATTTCCATATTTACTCATATCAAGCCCCCCTCCAAAAAGAAAAAAGAAAAAAAGAAGAAAGAAAATCATACTTCTATTTCCACTCAGGATTCATCAGTTCTTTCCTTCTCTGGAGATAGCATTTTTTCATCATGAGTCCTTTGGAATTGTCTTGGATCACTGGATTGATCAGAGTAGCTAAGTCGTTCACACTTAAACATCATTACAATATTGTTGTAATTGGATACGAAGATCTCCTGGTTCTGCTCACTTCACTTTGTATCAGTTCATACAGGTGTCCACATGTTTTTCTGAAACTACCACCCTCCTCATTTCCCTCAGCACAAATATATTCTATCACAATCATAATCTACAATTTGTTCAGCTATTTCCCAATTAAAAAGCATCCGCTCAAATGTCCCATTCTTGGCTACCAAAAAAAGATCTGCTATAAATATTTTTGTACATATGGGTCCTTTCCCTTCTTCTTTGATATCCTTGGGGTATGGAGGACCTGGTGGTGTTATTGCTGGGTCAAAGACTATGCACAATTTCATAGACCTTTGGTAATAGTACCAAATTGTTCTCCAAAATGATTGGACCACATTAAAATCCATAAATAGTTCATTAGAGTACCTATTTTCCCCTCACCCATTCCAGCATTTGTCATTTCTGATAGGTGTTAGGGGGTTGTTTTAATTTGCCTTTCTCTAACCAACAATGATTTAGAGCATTTTTTTCATATGATTAAAGAAAGCTTTGATTTCTTCTTTTGAAAATTGCGTGATCATATCCCTTGACCATTTATCAACTGGGAAATGGCTTCTGTTCTTATAAGTTTGACTGGGATTTATAATCGATTTATATTTGACAAAGCAGGTTTTTATCGAAGTAACTTGCTGTAAAAAACTTTTTATACTACTTCATTGTCAATGGTACCATTAAGCAAAATATAATTTCCCTGATCATTCCTCTTAATTAGGTCTATTTTTGCTTTTGCTTTGTCTGAGATCATGATTACTATTCCTGCCCTTTTTTAGGTTAGCTGAAGCATATTCAATTCTGTTCCAGTCTCTTATTTTAATTTGCTATACGTCTTTCTGTTTCAAGTGTGTCTCCTGTAAAAAACATATTATTAGGTTCTAGTTTCTAATCCATTCTGTGATTCACTTTCATGGGTGAATTTATCTCATTAACATTCAGAATTATTATTACTAACTGTGGATTTGGGCAGCTATGTGTTATATTAGGTAGATTATTCTTGACTGTAATCCTAGCTCCTCTGCCTTCTGAATTATCATATTCCAAATCCTCCACTCCTTTTATCTGGAAGCTCCTAAACTTCTGCCATCCTCACTGTGGCTCCATGGTATTTGAATGGTTTCTTTCTGGCTACATGCAATACTTGTTCCTTGACCTGGGAGCTCTGGAATTTGGTTACAATATTCCTAGCAGTACTCCTTTTGGGATCTCTCTCAGGAGGTGATTGGTAGATTCCTTCAATTTCTGTTTTACCCTCCAGATCTAAAATATTGGAGTAGTTTTACTTAATAATTTTTTAAAATATGATGCTTAGGTTCTTTTCCTGATCATGGCTTTAAAGTAGTCCAATAACTCTTAAATTAACTGTCTCTCCTTGATCTATTTGCCAGGTCAGCTGTTTTTCTTTTTTTTTTCTTTTATTTTTTTGAAGCAATTGAGGTTAAGTGACTTGCCCACAGTCACACAGCTATTAAGTGTCAAATATTTGGTCTGAAGCCGGATTTGATCTCAGGTCCTCCTGACTTCACGGCCGGTGCTCTATCCACTGTGCCACTTAGTTGCCCCTAGTCAGCTGTTTTTCTAATGAGATATTTCATTTTTTTCCCCTATTTTTCCATTCATTGGACTTCATTTTATTGTTTCTTAATATCTCATGAAGTCATTAGCTTCCACTTGCCAATTTTAATTTTTTTAAGTGATTAATTTATTTTTAGTTTTCAACAATCACTTCCATAAGCTTGAGTTTTAAATTTTCTCCCCCTCCCTCCTCAAGACAGTGGGCAATCTGATATAGGCTATACATATATATGCCTATTAATCATATTTTCACATTGTAAAAAAAAAATTAGAACCAACAGGAGGAACCACAAGAAAAAGAAAATAAAACAAAACAGAAAGAAATAAGAGCAAACAGTATGCTTCAATCTGCGTTCAGACTCCATAGTTCTTTCTCTGGATGTGGATAGCATTTTCCATCCCGGAGATGCCTTAGATCCTTGCATTGCTGAGAAGAACTAAGTCTTATAAAGTTAGTCATCACACAATGTGTCTGTTACCATATACAATGTTTTCCTGGTTCTACTCACTTCACTCAGTCTTTCCAGGTTTTTCTGATGTCCACTTGCTCATCATTTCTTACACCACAACAGTATTTCATTACATTCATATACCACAACTTGTTCAGCCATTCCCCAATTGATGGGCATCCCCTCAATTTCCAATTCTTGGCCACCATAAAAAGAGCTGCTATAAATATTTTTGTACATGGGTCAAAAGGCCACACCCAACTTAGACTTAGACAATAACGAGACAAAAGGTGAACCATCATTTTTCACTGGACTAAAGAATGTGAAAACATAAAAGAGATGAAGATAGAGGGAGATAAATGATTTAACCTAATTAAGTCCAAGGTTTACCAACCAGAAAAATAACTCCTGAATATTCTCAGAAAGAGTACAGGGGCAGCTAGGTGACACAGTGGATAGAGTACCACCCCTGGACTCAGGAGGACCTGAGTTCAAATCCAGCCTCAGACACATGATACTTGATGATACTTACTAGCTGTGTGACCCTAGGCAAGTCACTTCACCCCAACTGACTCAACAAAAAGAAAAGAAAGAGTACCTACAGAAACATGGGTGAGGAGGCAGAAAGATAGAATGAGGAAGGCAGCTAGGTTGCGCAGTGGATAGAGAACCAGCACTGGAGTCAGGAGGACCTGAGTTCAAATCCAACCTCAAACACATACACTTACTAGCTGTGTGACCTGGACAAGTCACTTAACCCCACTGCTTAGCCAAAAAGAGAGAGAGAGAGAGAGAGAGAGAGAGAGAGAGAGAGAGAGAGAGAGAGAGAGAGAGAGAGAGAGAGAGGGAGAGAGAGAGAGATTGAAACAAGGGAGAAATCTCATTTTAGTGGTAAGTGGGCCATTGCTAAAGAAATCCTCTCATAGAGAAAGAGACATTCTATAAAGGAGACAAGGACCTTATAAAGGTTAGAATCTGCAAGTATTTGGCATTTAGACTGACCACGTATCCTGCCTCCGGAGAAGAGGAATCAGAAAAAAGAAAAACCATGAGGAGGGCAAAAATTAATAATGAATTACTTAATTAGGAATATAATTGGGGCAATATCCTCTCTACTACTTGCAAGAACTGTTATTTCTCATGTAGGCATGACAGAAAAAAGATCTACAAGGCAATAACACAGAAACTATTTGGATGAGGGAATACAAAGTAGATACCTCAGAAACATTACTTCTATAACAAATACAAAGACCGTATGAGGATCATGAATCAAAAAATAAAAGTCTAGAACAGGCAAAAAGGAAAGATAAATAATGAGAAGGATAAGGGAGAAATAACAGTAAATCACTTCTTCTACCCTGTAACTACACAAAAGGTCAATTCCACTTTGTTCCTTCAGCTAAAAGCCTAAGGGCAGTAAGAAGGAGAGAGAGGAAGCCAGGTCCTGGCCCAGATTAGCCTCCCACTGTCAGCAGACACAGACCAGGAACAGGAATAACTTACAAGCGTCTGTGTCCAGAGGAAATAAGACTCAAGGCAAGTCGAATTAATCTTGGAGAAAACCATACATTGGTTAGGAAGCCCCAAGATGACAGTCTTGGAAACCCCATGAAGCAGCAGTGGGAGGGTAGGGCAGGACAAGTAGATTTGAGAAGAGTCAATATAAAGATGGCAAATCTGTAGTGGACCCAGTCAGAACATTTGCATCCTCTTCTCCACCTTTATTCAGCACAGTACGTGTGTAGGAACAAAAGCAGCAGATGATGGGAAGGATCCAGGGCTGAAGCTTGGCTAGGAAAAATTGGCAATATGATAAAGGGGCTAAAGATTCAATAAAGGAGGATAGCATAGAATCAAATTTGTTCACCAAAGATTAAAGATAGGGAGAAGAGAACAGAGTGACTAGTGCAGTTGACATGCCCTGGAAGAGAAATGAGAGGTCAAAGGACTAGAGGTCATGGTGCAGATAAAGAATCCAGATATGTAGGAAAAGGCAGCAGGAAAGGTGAAAACCCAATAGTTTATGTTCAGAAAAGAGGATTGCAGAATTATTGAACTGTGGTGGTGGTACATTTGTGGGTGATGGCTAGATCAAGAATATGACTATCTTTGTGTCTAAATGAGGTGTGATGGAAGAGTGGGGCTCAGGGAAGAAGAGTAGGTTGAAGAACTGAGTCATCAGAGTTTTTGATGGAGAATTAATATATATGTTGAAGTCTCCCAGTATGAAGACAGGAGGTGAGGAGGAGGGAAAAATAATAAGTCAGGTATCAAACTCAAAGAAGAGATTGATCTGAGGAGTCTGCTAACAACAGCTACCAGTATTTTGATTGGGTGACAGAGATGATTAGCATGCATCTCAAAGGAAGGGAGATTACTTAGTGATGCAGGAAGGGGGAGAACATGGAAGTAGCAATGAGGAGCAAGAAGTATCCCACCTTCCCTGTCTTCACCAGTGAGCCAGAGTGAATGAGTGGAGGTGCAACCAACACCAAAAGGGTAGCCAGGTTTCAGTAAGGGCTAGTAGATGGAAAGAGAGCAAAAAGAGAAGATTTAAGAGGAAGGGAAGTTTGTTGCCTATGTAACAGGTATTTCAGAGTATACGGTGGAAGGGCTGGGTGGAGTTCACATGAAACTTTGGGGTTGGAAATTTGAGGGGAATAGAAATGAGGAATCAAGCGGTATAAAGTATTATTAAGTTCTTTTTTTTTTTTTCTGGTAAGGCAATAGGGGTTAAGTGACTTGGCCACGGTCATACAGCTAGTGTTATGTGTCTGAGGCCAGAATTGAACTCAGGTCCTCCTGATTTCAGGGCCGTGCTCTATCCACTGTGCCTCCTAGCTGCCCCCTGGTATAAAGTATTGAGTGAGGTTTGAATGATTATCTACAGGAGTTCAGAGTCACCAGAATGTAAAGAGAATGAATAGGTGGGAAAATGTTCATCATAAAGGGAAGGACATCACTCTTTTATCTTGAAAGGACAGACACAGCAAGAAATGGAAGGCCTGAAGTCAAAGGGGGGGGTTGTTCTTCACCCCAGAGTTTCACCACCTCCCAGTTGGAAGATTAGGCTGGCAGCAGGAAGTAGAAGATAGCTTGTGCTGGTACGGACAGATGTAGTTGCTTTAGGACAGATGGAAAATTCCTGGCCCAGCATGTGGCCAAGGAGAATAAGGAATATTTCAACTCCCCTACCTTGACTACTGAGTCAAAGAGAATGAATGAAAGTGAAGCTAGTGGTAGAAAGTGTGGCCAGGGAGACTGTGTCTTCACAAGACAGCCAGAAGAGGAAAGGAGAAGGCAATGAAAGATTTAAGATAAAAGCAGTTTGTTGCCTATGGATCAGGCATTGAAGAGAGCAGAGTGAAAGGGATGTATACCACTTAGTGGGGATTCAAGAAAGAAGGAGAGTGTTGAAATGAACAGGAATAAGTAACTGGGTAGCGGAAGATGGGGAACAGGGAGTGCATGATGACCTACAGGGGTTGAGAACCATTGGGGTGTAAATGAATGACCCAATACAAGTTTGTTAATCATTAAATGAAAAATTTAGAGAGATTTTCAAAGTCAATAGTACTATGATTTAAGGGTGGAGTCATCTTAGAGCCTTGAGCAGTGTAGGTGAGAGGGTAAGAACTTGGAGCAAAAAGAGTAGTGATATTATCCTTCCCTAAAGCAGAAGACCAGAATAGAAACTTAATTGAATGGTATCCTCTCTCCTCACTTCTCAGCAACAAGATAAGGAATGACATGTTTCATGTTCCCACAGGAGGCTGGAGACCAGGAAAGAGATGCCAAGGTGCCCACCTCTCCACTCCACACTGTGAAAGGCCGGAAATCAGGCTGGAGACGTTCAAGGAGCATTTGCAGCACGTGGAAATCCCCCTCCTCTCCTCATCCAAGTAGAGGCAGAAAGATTTACAGTATGACTGCTTAGCACAATGTTTGGTACATAATAATAAGCCCTTAATAAATCTTTATTGATTTAGTGACCATTCCAGTCACTCCTTCACTGAAAGAACTCCATTTTGTCAACTGTCCTTCAAATATGATTCCCCAGATGGAATATAACATCCTAAATGTGGACAAAGAGTACATTAGGACTTTTTTGTTCTGTACAATGTATAATAAATGTTGCCTAAGAAGACATTAGTTCTATACATACATTTTCAGGTTTGTTCTTTTATACAAAAAGTACACAAACTCTGTTGTTCATTTCTAATTCCTTATATGGTGATAAACAGAAATCCTATGATGATAGATATAAACTGGAAACTCCTGGATTCCTATAGTACTTAAATTTTATGCTGATAGAAACAAAAGCATTTGAAACAATTTCTTGCCCAAGTACACCATCTGGTGGACACAACAATTTTAGCCAAACCATTACATATAAGGAAAACCTTATATGAATTAAAGACCATAAGGACAAAACTTTTACGATTAAAAGATTCTCATACCCTACTTAATGTAGATAATATCTAATCCAGGACTGTTCCAATTAAAATAATTCTGATTTTCCTTTAAAGGCCAATGTACCTCGTTATAGTAAAAAATGCTTTTTGTAATAATCACAAATGACAAAACTTTAGAGCTAAAAATCTTATAAATCATTTAGTGTAACCACATGATCTAACAGATATGAAGCACAAAGGGTAACTTGGTAGTGTCCTAGATAATTCAAAGTTGAGTGTATGAATAAATAGGATAACCCTTTATCTTGTTATGTTTGGAGGCTTCTACTTCAAAAGCCCTAAGGTTACAGGAAGGATCTTTTATAATCTTTGTGACAAAGCATAGCTCACTGGATAGGGGAAGGAGGAACAGACATTGAGAAGTAAATGTAAGGTAAAAACAAGCCAGCAATAAATTTTTTAAAAGGATAAAGAAAGGAAATGAAACTTTGGCAACTATTATAGTATCCTGATACTCTGGTAAGATTACGGCCTCGTACCTTGCGATTAGCTATTACGTAACACTAAAAGTACTAAAATTGTAATGGTATCAACCTCCCAAAGCAACAAAATTCAAAACTTCCAAATCACTTTTTTAGCTTTTCCCCAGTTATTCCATATCATCTGCAAAGTTATTACTTTCTCCTATTTCATTCCATTAATTTTTTCAGTTTTTATTAAGTGATGATTATATAACATGAAACCATACTCCATGGGGATCTTGACAAAATAAGAGTGATGGTATTCACAGATGTACAATATTAATCTCTGAAGCTACCCACATCTATATGATATACTTTCAAATGTTGCCTTCCTTCAAGTTACAGTGAATTTTAGTATTTTAGTATTCACACTTTTTTGTTTAAAGCCAGTGACAGATTTGGTTTGGTCGGCTTGACCCAAGTCAAACGCCAAATGCCTAGCATGAGGAACAGATCAAAAATAAGGGAGAGCATGGCAGTAACTGCTGTCAAGAAGGTATTCACTTGTGTTTAAAATATACATACCTGAGGAGAGAGGTATAAAGGTGTTACATTACTTATACATTATAAAATGTAGAAAAGTATAACAAATCTGGATAACGAACAAAGGAGGGAGAAATAGAAGTCACATTATTATAGGAATACATTTGAGATTACTTCAATAGGTGGAGAAAATGGATAAGTTCCTTGAGACAGATCATAAAACTAGCACAAAGCCAGGGAGACCCCAGAAATCTAAATATTTACTCTAACATATATTCTGTTAAAAAGAGAGGATTCGTAATATGTCTTGTTAATCATGTCCCCTAACTATGAGTGTTCCCAAAGCTCTATTCTGGGCCCTCTTCTTTTCTCGCTCTTTATTAGTTCACTTTGAGAGCTCATCAGCTTCCATGGATTCAATTATCATTTCTATGCAGATGATTCCCAGACCTATTTATTTAGCCCTAATCTCTCTCCTAACTCCGTTTTTGTTTTCTTCTTCTTCTTCTTCTTCTTTTTTTTTGTGGGGGGTGTGGAGGGGGTGATGAAGCAATGTGGGTTAAGTGACTTGCCCAGGCTCACACAGCTAGGAAGTGTCAAGTGTCTGAGTCCAGATCTGCATTCAGGTCTTCCTGCCTCCATGGCTGGTGTACTATCCACTGCACCACCTAGCTTCCCTCTCTCTCCTAACTTCCAATCTTGCCTAATAGTGAGTCTCCAGCAAACTGCCTATTGAACATCTCAAAATGGATGTTCCATAACCATCTAAAACTCAACATGCCCAATTCTGAACTCACTGTCTTTCTCCAAAAACTTTCCCCTCTTCCTAACTTCTTTATTACTGTCAAGGGCACCAGCACTACCATCCTTCCTGTCACCCAAGCTCACAATCCAGGTATCATTCTTCAGTCTCTCATTCACCATGTCCAATCTGTTGCCAAGGACAATATATTTCACCTTTGCACAGTCTCCCAAACACACCCCTTTTTGCTCTTCTGACACTGCCACCACTCTAGGCGGTGCAGGCCCTCATCATCTCATGCCTGAACTATTACAATAGTCTGCTGGTAGTTTTCCTTGCTTGAAGTGGCTCCCTGACTCCAATCCATCCTCCAGTAAATTGCCAAAATTGATGTTCTTAAAGATAAAAAACTTTAACAAACATAGGTCACTCTCCAGTATTTTAATTACCTTGAATAACAGTAATATTTTATTTTTATCAAATATATCAGTAGCTATAAAGGCAATGAAAATGTCAGTAGATTGCAGGAACTGTTAAAACAGCTAGAGTCAATGGATATTCTCTTTTTGTAGTACGAGATAGGGTAATCAAGGGGCACATCTCACAAACTTCCTAAGGCTGAGAGTATAGTAGCAAAACTCACAGGCCTCATCCTACTGTTCATCAGGATGAAGTTTCTGACCTGCTGTCTTTCCAATCTGGACCAATTAACTCTTCCTCAAGAAGCCTTGTGGCCCACCACCTCTCAGGGGCTCATATCCACTGTCAGACTTAGGACAATAGTTTAGCTTTATCCTCACTGCAGTTCAGGATTCTAAAACAATCATCCAATAGCCTCAGTCTTCCCAGCAAAAGGATTACAGGTGTGGAACAACGCACAATTGACAGTGGAGGGTCCAAAGAATCCTGTGTCTTGCAGGACCAATATCTTAGATGATTTGTTTCAAAATGTGTAAATAATGAGGTTGTCTTAAAACTATGTTTAAAAACCAATAGCTTGTCTTCATTTTATTTTAGCAACTGAGTTATGAAGTCTAAATTTAGCATTCTTTCTAAATAACATCAATGTATTATGATTTATAAGGATAAGAACCAAAAGGATAAACACTGCAAATCAAAGATTAGCCTCACTGTCACATTCCAATAACTGTCATCTGTTATAGCAAGATATTTTCATTGTATTTTATTTCAAACAACTTGAACATGCCCCTAAATCTGTTAATTCTGGTCATATGCAACAAAAAAGGAGATAATCCAAAATGGCAGCCACCCAAAAAATTCTGTAGATAGATCTCCTTTAAAAATGCATTACGTGCATATACATGCAGCAACTGTGGTAAGACACCACAATTTTTTGCTCCTCCCTTCTATGTAACTTCCATACAGCTGTTATACTTCCTGCATCCAAACAAGGACCAAAACAGATGCACTTCTATACTCAGGAAATAACTTTCAACATCCTTTTGAAAAGGACCTTCTTTGAACACACATACATACCCTAACGCTTCACCTGGACAGAACTGATAACACAAGTAACTGAAAATGATAAACATTCATTCTAAAATATCACTCTTTATCTCCCCTAACATATCATCGTGCCCAACCTCTACAACAATAATGTCAAACTCGCAAAGAAATGGGGCCATTAAACCATACATACAAAAGGATCCCTACAGCAGATAATGACTTAGAAACCACATATTAACATTATTTATGTTCAACTGTATTTTTACTTATTTTGTTAGACATTTCTCAATTACATTTTAAATTGTTTTTTGGGTACCCAGAAATATGGCAGAAGGCCCTGCATGACTGACACTTCTAACCTAAAATACATAGCTCATCCTACAGTCTGTACTTCATGGTTGCACATGGTATGCCAAATATTTTTAATAATAACTGACTAAAAGGCAGTCAAATTGATAATTAATTCAAAATTATTTAATAATACCTAGTATTTGCTCAATTGTGTTTGTTACCATTTGGTACAGATGCTCAACAGCAACACTCTTTATATTGATTTTTTTATTTCCCCATAACTTGTATTTTTTAGCCATACTGCATCAACCAAAGAAAGATAAATCATTTTTCTCAATTGCCCAAAATAAAAGACAATATCAAATGATCTTTCACAAAAGCCATTATGTACAAGAACAGACATACTTCATCATATATGCTTCCATTGATATCTGCTCCATAGATTGGCGCCACAAATGTCAAATTCTTCCAGTATTTGCGCTCCAAATCTTCATAGTCTAAATATCTTGGGGTGCAATACCTGTAAGAAAGATGAAAATAAGTCTAAAGATTTTTTAAAGAACATAAATTTATAAACTGTCATTTGTTCATATGACTCATCTCTTCAATCTAGACACTATAATAAACTTCTAAATTGTTACTTTTGTATCCAGTCCATCCATTCCACTGATATATTTCTCACTTCTACTACTTACATAATCTTCCTGATGCACTGTTCTCTATCTTATGCCACTACTCAAAAAATAATTTAATCCCAGTTAACTACCAAATAAAGTATAAACTTGGAATCCTGACATTCAAAGCCCATCACAAACTGGCTTCAAACTATCTTTCACAACTTCTCTTGTATTACTTTCTTTCGAAATGAACTAATCTGAAGCTGGTGGAGCAATAGATAGAACACCTGGCTTGGAGTGAGGAAGACCTGAGTTCAAATCTGATCTAAAAAACTTAGTAGCTGTGTAACCTTGGGCAAGTCACTTAACCTCCATTTGCTTAAGTTTGCTCAATTTCAAAAGGGGGGGGGTATAATAATAGCACCAACTCACAAGGCTGTTGGGAAGATCAAATGAGATAATATTTGTAAAAAGTGCTTAGGGCACATAGTAAGCACTATATAAATGCTACTTCTCTTACCCTCCCCCTTTCCCATGCAGGCCTCCCCCATCTTTGTGTCATAGCTTATCTTTAGTTAGTTGGGGGGGAGGGGAGGAGAAGAGAAGGAGGAGATGTGGCACATGCACACCCACAAGCACATACACACTCCTGTACACTTGATTCTGGGTCTCTCTATCTCATCTAGGCTGGAACTGCCCTTCATTCAACCATCCCCAGTACCATGGATTACAGGTATGCACCACCAGCATAGTAGTTGCTGTTCAGTCATTTCAGTTGTGTCCAATTCTTTATAACCTCAAGACCTCATTTGAAGTTTTCTTGGCAAAGATACTAGAGTGGTTTTCCATTCCTTCCTAGCTCATTTTATAGATGAGGAAACTGAAGCAAACAGGATTATGTGACTTTCCCAAGGTCACACAGTCTAGATTTAAGTCAGGAAGATGAGAATTTCTGACTTCAGGCCCAGCACTCTATCCACTGTTCCACCTAGCTGCCCACCACACAGTGCTATCCCCCAATTTTTTATGAACTCCCTCCACACCATTCACCTTCTACTGAAATCCCTCCCTTCTTTTCAGGCAGAACTCAAGTGCTACTTTCATGAAACTATCCATTACTATTTTTTCCAACCCCAATCAAGTAAAACTTCTCTCTTCATTCCTTCAATGGTTCATAGTGCTTTACCTAAAACCTCCGAATTGCATTAGTCTTCTTTATACTTTATATACACAAAAGTGAAAATGTTTTCCCCTTACACACATGCAAAACTGTTAGCTCCCTAAAAATAAAATCTGTGTAATAGTCATCTTTGCATCACTAGCACTCACACAGAGCCAGCACTTAGTAAAACTATTGAGTTTACTAGTATTTCCCTAAAAATAAAACCAATTCAATAGACATATCTATGATCAACAAACGAATATTTCAAGTGTTCATGGCAACAAAAATATATCACTCAAATACATCTCTATCATACTTTCACAACAGAATCAAATCCACAGGTTTTCTTCTTCAATAATTTTACTTTTCGCTGTATACTAATTCAACCATTCTATAGAGGAACTATGCCCAAAGGGCTATAAAACCAGATACACGCTTTAACCAAGCAATATCATTAGTAGGTGTGTATCCCAAAGACATAAAAAACAAAAAGGAAAAGAATTTACACATACAAAAAAAAACGTATAGTAGCTCTTTTAGTGGTTGCAAAGAACTACAATTTGAGAAGACTGGGAATTGGGAAATGATTGAACAAGTTTTGGCATATGATTGTGATGGAATATTGTTGTGCTCTAAGAAATGACAAGCAGGATGTTCTCAGAAAAACCTGGAAAGACTTACATGAACTGATGCAAAGTGAAATAAGCAGAACCAGGAGAACATTGTACACAGTAACAGCAATATCGTACAATGATCAACTATGAATGACTTAGTTATTCTCAGCAATACAATAATCCACCCTGCTTCCTCCAGAAATTGGTATAAATGATATGGAGTAAGGCAAGGATCATGACAGAAAACTATTCTCTCCCCATCCTGAAAGAGTTAACGAACAAGAAGACAGCTTTATGCCTAGTAATAGGATCTTGCAGCAATAGCCTTTGAATGGCAGAAAACCACAAAAGAGAGGAAATGCAGGAGGACTGCATATTATAATAATAAAATTTTCTAGCTCCTAAAACCATTTCTATATCTTTGTAAATTTGAGCGAACAGTAAAAGGTTTCCATAAGGAAAACCTACCAAATCAACTACTTAGCTAACCGATGAGACACATTTTTTAGTGCCAATAACCAAATTTGGTTTAATTATTTTAAAAAGCCACTAAGCTAGAATTAGTCAAAGCTACAAATTTAAACCCTGCATGGATCAATGAAGTTCCCACAGTAACAATATTCAATAACCACAGGCTGCATCCCTAACTTCACTTATCAAATACATACTATTAGTCAGATACTAGATACAAATTTTAGATCTGTCAATATAATCATCACAAGTAGAAAAAATTCAAAAGGAGCTATCTCACTGACAGTATCAGTCACACTGACCTTATTCTATGACGAAAAATTATAGAATAAAAAATTTATCTTGAGGTATAATTACTAATATGATTAATCTTTTTAAATTATGAAAAAAGTTCTAAAACAAATCAAATATGAGAAGAGGCTCACTTCAAAAACATATTCTTAACTTTGAAAATAAAAGCATCACACAAAATTTCTGAGATAGAAAGATCTTCAATGGTCATCTATTCCAATCTTTATCCGAAAAAGAATCCTTTCTACAACATGCCCAAGATAATTAATCCAGTGGATTAGGCAAAATTAACAGCTTTTCAACAACTACCCATGTAGTGAGTATGACATCTATACCTTTCTCTAGGTCACTGATTAAAATATTAAAATACATAAGGTCAAGCATACTTATGTGGTACCCACTAGAAACTTCCTGCAAAGCTGACAACAAATTATTAATCCTGCCATTGAACAAGTTCCAAATAATTCTAACTACATTATCTTCTAATCCACATTGCTTCATCTTTACCATATGCTTTGCTAAAACTCAGGTGAATTTTATGTCACAGTTCATATATGGTACAAAGGACAAATCAAAAGCCTAAAAGTTAACTTGGTCAATTATAAAATAGGCACATATTTCATAATATCCAGGTAAAAAATAGTCTACAGAAAGTGTCCTGACCTCTCAAGAGCTTCCTGTCAAGAGTCTTAAAACTGTTTTTAGGGGCAGCTAGATGCAGCAGTGAATAGAGCATCTGCCCTAGAGTCAGGAGGAACTGAGTTCAAATCTGACCTTACACATAATATTCACTAGCTGTGTAACTCTGTGTAACCCCAAAAAAAATTGTCTTTATAGATTCCTTGTCCTTACAGATTGTTGCCCAAAGGACACCCAGTTAGTAGGTCACAAGTAAATCTACCTAGGGACAAAGTTAACTCAAACCCCATTCTGCTCCATAACATGGTTACTAGTGCGGGAGCGTGGGGATATATTCAACCCACCCCACTTACACAACCACAACACTATTTCTACAAAATTCCCAAAAGCTACTAGTTTAGCAATCCTATCATTCACTAAAATATAAACTCTTCTATTTGACACATAAAGGACTTCACAACCAGGCCCCAATCTACCCTTTCAATCTCATTATTCATTACTTCTCAGATGAGCTATTCGTAAAAAGAACTTAGCACAGAGCCTGGCACATAACAAATTCTACACAAATCTGTACTCTTTTCCCTTCCTCCTACCCTTCTTTTCTGGTACAACAGTATCCTCACACTGACTGTCTCTCTATTCTTCATGAATGATACTTTTCCAGTCTCTATACCTTATCATTGGCCATCTCATGCCTAGAATACATTTCCTTCTCCCCTCTCACAGAATTCCTCTTGTCTTTCAAGCTACAGCTGAAGCATCAACTTCTATATCTTAATCTTTTAGGTATCAGACTCCTTTGCAAGTTTAATGATGTCTATACACATCTTCTCAGAATAATAAATGTCAAGGAAGGCATAAAACAGGAACACAGATGCTTGTCAAAAGTATTTACCACTGTGCCTGAGGAGATACAGCATAGAGCCCAGGGTGAAAAAAGGTCAGGGCTTCTTAAACGTTTTCCATTCACTTTAGGAAGCTTTTCATTGGTGTTGCATGGCCTGAGGGCATGGCCCTGCAAAGTGTCCACATGCTTTGTGTTTGGAACCAAGACTGTGGTGAAGCTGCCTGATGCAACAAGGGCAAGCCCTGCCAGAAACACCTCAGATTCATTAGGCATTTGATTTTTAATTAATTTGTGGTTGCTGCCCATTCAGAAACCTTTTCACCGTTGCCAAATTTTTCCCAGCCCCATATGGGATGGCTACCCACAGTTTAAGAGGCTCTGCTCGAGATGATACTGATTTGTTTACAAATGATATTGATTTGCATCAAGCCCAAAATCAGTACAGAAAACAGATTTATAATTATATAAAAGAGTTTGGTCTGTCCATCTGAAGAGGTCTAGGACTTTTGGGGTGCTGCAAACCCAAAATCGCGATACCAGGCCCTGCTGAATGAATTCAACTCAAATCTTCTTCAGCCAGAGGAAAAGTTTATTAGTGATAAATCACATAGGCCAGGTGATGCCCATAAGGACAGGCTGGCATGAGAAAAGCTCAGACTTTGGGGCTCCAGAGATTCTCAGCCGGGTGATGCCCATAAAGAGGAGCGGGCATGAGAGGTTCTCAGCCTTGTGGGCCTGAGATTCTCAGCATCTGAATGGGGGCCAGGGTGGAATTTTTATACAATGAAGTAACTTTGGGTGGCCCAAGAAGGGGGCTGGGAAAAGGGTCTAGGTAAGAATTCTGATTGGAAGGTCTGAGAGATTGAATAGACAATGGAATAGCTAATGGAGGAACAGGAAGGCAGAAGTTTGAAAGGCATCTGCACAAGATCAAAGGGTGGGGCTAGGACTTTCAAAGGGAGATAAGGGGAGTCGATAAGGAACCTTTGAGACTAGAGTAAGGCCTTTCTGGGGCCTATAGACAAAAGGGAGCCAGATTCCCTTTGGGGCAAGGGGTGAAGATCTTGGCTTGGACCCACCCCCATCACATCCAAGCAACAAAGGTCAAATGTGTAGATCAATCAGCCAACAGAGCATTAATCACTTACTAAGCACTAGGCACTATACTAAGTATTGAGATACAAAGAAAGACAAAGAAAACCACAAAGGTTTCTCACAAAGGGCTTACTTTCTAATGGAGGAGCCAACATGTGAATAACTAGATGGACAATAATCTGAAAGGATAAAGCATTAGTAGGTAATGTAAAGGGGTGGAGGGGAAGCCTGGAATAGAGGTTGAGTTGAAGAGAGTAGAAAGCAGGAAAGATCTCCAGCAGAGAGTGAAATCTGAACCGAATCTTGAAAGAATCCAGGGAAACTGAAAGGTAGAATAAGGGTAGAAAATTCCAGGCTTAGAGGTTGGATAGTCAAAGCAAAGGCACATAAGATGGTAAATGGAAAGCCAACTTCAAGAAACAAGTAGGTCAATGTGTGTGTGGGAGGGGAGTTAGTGTAAGAAGACTAAACAGGTAAGAAAGGCTCCAGTTTATGACCGGATTAAATGCCATAGGATCTTACATATGATCCTAGAGTTAATATGGATGCAATGGGACTCCCTAAAGGAGGAGGCGGGGGTAATGGTGACACTGTCAGAACTGTTTCAGAAAAGTGACATTGGTAGCTATGCAGAGGACGGATTTGAAGGGGAGAGAGAAGTTAGAGGCTATTTCAATAGTTGAGGCAAGAGCTGATGAGGACCTACTGTACTACTGAACTACTGTAGTGGTTGTGTACATAAAAAGAAAAGGATACATGAAAGAGATGCTATGGAGGCAGAAACAACAAGATTTTGGCACCAGACTGAATATGTAGGACCAATAAGAGTGAGGAGTTGAGGATGGGGTAATAGGTTATGGGCTAGGTGTCTGGGAGGATGGTGGAGCTCTTAGCGGTAACAGGAAAATTTGGAAGAACAGAAGGTTTAAGGCTAAAATATAATAAAATAAGTTCTATTATGGACATGTTGAGTTCAAGATACCTATGGAATATCCAGAAGAATGTCTATTACCTAGCTTCAAACACGTATCGGAATGGACACCCTAAAGAACTTGCCAAACTGTATGTAAATCTCAATACAGATGAATGAGGTGGACCTGGAATTGAAAAGTCAGAGAGTTAGCTGGATTATTCTGGGGAAACTGCAAAGCAGTTTAACTCTTCACAAACTTTCCAAAAACAAAGGCCCATCCATATTTTTAAAACAAGTGCTTTAGCAGTATTGCTACATGGCAACAAGAGCAGGAATACCCCTGCCTCCAAAGAACTAAAGATACACATTCCACCAGGAGTAATGGAACCGTGGAGGTAAACAGGCTGTGATATACCGAACAGGAGTAAAGGATGCCATTAAGGATTTATATGATATGCAGAAAAAATGGAATAGCCCAACATGCGAGATTTAGGTATGAGAAGTAGCCAACCAGAATGCTCCTTTGATACCCCTTCAATGGAGGGAAAATTGAACACTAAATAAACCAACTATGACAGACTTCCAGAAGGATAAGGAAAGATGGGTTGTGACCTACATCACTCAAGGGCCTCCTAAACCAATCCACTTGATTGTCCAGATTCATTTGAGTTTATTGACTCTCCACAGACTTCTACACATATAGGTTGTTTTCTTCAAGAGAATATCAGTTCCTTAAGAGTAAGAATTCATTTTTTTAAATGTTTATATTATCTCCAGCACCTAGCCCAATGTTAGTAGGTACTTAATCAGTGCTTATGCTTCTTGTCAAATAAGACAGAAACAAAGCCTCCTTTGTTGATAATTATCATTTCACCCACCAAAAACAACCATCCCATGCCCTTAATATTCCACTTGCTTTTCAATCTAGCAAAAACAAACAAAAAAAAAACACACAACATCTGTTTTCTAGTCCTCAGCTACCTTCAACAGCTAAAACTGATTCTGAGCTTTAGCACTCCATATGCTACTTTTCAGGACTGATTGTGTCATTCTTTTTTTTTCCTTTTTTTTCCTTTAGAATTATTTTATTAAATCATAAATGTACAACAGCTTCTTAACTCTACACACGCACTTAAATTTTTTAAAGGAAAATGTTATGTCTTATTACACCACGATCCTGGCTAATATCTTTTCAAGACTTTGAGAAAAATCTTAAAAAAGGTTTCACATGTCACCTGAAACTTACAAATTTAACATTATCAAAGAAGGAATGCTTCTACACTCTTACAAAGACCACTAGAAAGAAACAATTAAAAAGCTAAGAAACTGTCTCAAAGGCATTTTTTTGTGTTTTTTACAATCCTTCCTCCACGGTAAGGTAATATTATTAAATAATCCAATCCATTCACAAAATGGCTCTCTGCATCTGCTCTGGTGTCTTCCGTCATATCACTGCATATTTATGCATGACTGAGATAAGAGTTTCCTTAACATTGTTATTTCGATAACCTGAAGCTGTTCTGTTACCTCTGGGCTCTCATCCTCTCCTATCTAATTTATACAGTGAAGCCCATGGCCAACAGGCAGAAAAGCTCAATATTGGCTCCTCCCTCCATAACCCCCACTTCCTCCACAGCCTCCAGGACCATAGTTCCCTCCACCATATGGTCCCCCCACGTTCCTGCTACCACCAAAGTTTCGCTGTTCATTGGACCATGGTTTGAAGGTTGCCGATTATAGTTTCCAAAATCACTGTAGTTCCCACTTCCATGATTACCTCCTCCATAGTTTTCATAACCACCTCCGTAGCCCCCACCCTCGTTGCCATAGCCAGGTCCTCCACCACCATATCCTCCTCTTCCTCCTCCATAACCAGGACTACCTCCAAAATTGCCACCTCCTGGTCCTCCTGCGTATCCATTCTAATCATCTCCAAATCCACGACCATTTCCATATCCATCAGATCCCCCTCTAAAATTGCTTCCTGGGCCTGGTCCAAAAT
Source organism: Phascolarctos cinereus (assembly GCF_003287225.1). Taxonomy (NCBI): domain Eukaryota; kingdom Metazoa; phylum Chordata; class Mammalia; order Diprotodontia; family Phascolarctidae; genus Phascolarctos; species Phascolarctos cinereus. The sequence continues at coordinate 118,287,594 of NW_027555847.1, forward strand.
TTCCACCCACCACGGGAATCCCCAAAACCAAAGTTTCCTCCTCTTCCGCTCCTAGAACTCTTAACTTCCTGCATCTCTTGTTTGGTAAAGCTTTTCTTACTTCTGCGTTATGGCCATTGATGGTATGGTATTTTTGCAATACAATTTTATCCACAGGATGATGGTCATCAAATGTAACAAAACCAAAGCCCCCTTTTTTTTTTACCAGACTGTCTATCTGTAATTATTTCAATAGTATCAATTTTCCCATATTCCTCAAAGTAATCTCTAAGGTGCTGTTCCTCAGTGTCTTCTTTAATTCCACCAACAAACAGTTTCTTCACAGTAACATGAGCACCAGTTTTTCCAGATTCCTCTCTGGCTACTACTCTTTTCGGTTCAACCATTCTTCCATTAACTGAACGAGGTCTCGCAGACATGGCTGCATCCACTTCAGCCATAGATGAAAATGTTACAAAACCACATCCCCCTGATCTTTTACTTGCAGGATCCCTCATAACCACGCAGTCTCTTGAGTTTCCCCCATTGTTCATAGTAGTTTCTCAAACTTTCTTCTGTTGTATCAAAGCTTAGGCCTCCAATAAAGAGTTTATGGAACTGTTCCTTTTCTCTCTCCAGGGCGGCGTAGGTCGCCTTGAGCCGAGGCCCCGCAGCAGAGCGAGATGAGAAGGATCTCCGCAGACGGGCGCGAACCGGACTCGTCCTGGCGCCGGTGGGGGGGCTGCCGTGCCATGGCTCGGGAAACCACACCGCCGCCGGGCGCTGGGCGCAGGGTCGGAGGCTGGGAGCTAGGGCGAGGGCGGCCACAGAGGAGAGCTACGAGCGAGAGGAGCTGGCGGAGGCGGCGACTCTGGCGGCGGCGGCTGCAGCGACTGCTGATTGTGGCATTCTTTTATATTTACCTTATGTTACCTAGACTTGCTTCCATCTTCTGTATTTTTAAAATCTAACTTGGCTAATGAATCTTTATTTATCCACATTGTTCTCTTTAGACATCTCCGGTTTTAAATTCTCATTGGAATTTTTTCCCCTTAAATCTTCAGAAGTTCATCACTGAGAGCTCACCATTTCCCCACCCCCACTCCAGAGAGTTTTCCATTCCCCCCCCAGGGAAGTTTCACACCCACTAAGAGCTTCTCATTCCCCCCCTGAAAGTTTCCCATACCCCACTTGAGTTTCCCTGTAGAATTTTAGTCTATGGCATCCCATTTATCCTTTTTCTGAACCCTATAGAATTTGCTTTCCCAGAATCGAGGACATGTCAGACTCAGCCCAACCTTTCAGATCACAAACTCTGGCAGGAAGTTGCCAGTCAGTCATTAAATATTTATTAGACACTTTCTATTGTACTAAATGCTGGGGATACAAATACAAATTAAAAGATAGTCTTTGCCCTCAAGAAACTTGTAGTCTAAAGGATGAAGACAACTCATAAAAGTAAGCTAAAGGGGAAGAGGGTGGGGTGGTACTTCCTGCAGAAGCAGGATAATAAAATTCCAAAGAAGGGCAAAAGCAGTCCAACTAGTAAACAGAGACTCATGGTTCAGGGTCCCCTTCTTAAATGCAAGTTTTGGAACTCTTGACTCCACTTCAGAGGTGCAGAGAGTAGTGATGAAATGTGAGTATAAGGATGATTCAATCTTCCAGGACAATGATAATGCCCAATGAAAAGGTTCCTGGGGCATGGTAGAGAAGTTCAAAAGCAGTAAAGCTGGTGGGAAATGGGGAAATGACAAGAAGTCACTTCCTCCTAATGTTTCTATCCCAGAAACAAATTTTTTCATGCTAGTGAGAATAAGATCTAGTACTGAATTTAGGCTGAATAAACATGGGGAGGTCTTTTGAACAGAAATGAGACAACAGGAAGATCAATTAGAAGTCTATATAAGTAATAAGAACTAAACTAGGATGAGTATGAGTGAACAGAAAACGACAGATGTGAGAGAAGTTTTAGATGAAAAAATGACAGGATTTGAAAACTGAATGGATAGAAAAAATGAAGGAAAGGGAAGAGTCAAGTATGGCTTCAAATCCGTGGACTCCAAAGAAGAAAGAGGTGCTCAAAAAATGGCAGGTTTATGGGGCAGTGGACAGACCACTGGCCATGGAGTCAGGAGGATCTGAGTTCAAATTTGACCTCAAATGCATAACACTTACTAGCTGTGTGACTCTGGGCAAGTCACTTAACCCCAACTGCCTCACAAAAAAAAAAAGAAAGAAAAGAATGGCAGGTTTTAATAGGAAGATGATCCCCTTGCCATCTCAAACTGAAATACTTTACCATTTGAAATGACATTGGACATCTAGATGGAGATGTACAGCTGATAATGTAGGACTAGAATTCACATGAAAAATCAAGGGTAGGTAGATATAAAGGGATAAACATGAGACTTGATTTGGAAAACACCTATATGGAAAGAAATAAACTCCTGTGATTGAATGCAATAACTAAGGAAAAAAAGAAGAAAAAAAGGGTGCAAGATGGGAGTCTGAGGAATACCTTGCTTAGATGGCAGGTAAAGAAAAATGTAAAGTAACATTCACAAAGGCAAGTAGAAAACTAGTATAGTGTAATGGAAGCCCATAAAAGATAGATGATACTGGTGAAAAGGAGAATATCAAAAGCAAGAGTGGTAAAGGAAGATGAAGACAAAGAAAAAACCCATGTAATCAATCTTGAAGATAACAACTTGAGTAAACGGTGGGGCCCAAAATCATGTTACACAGATTGGAAAGTGAGTGGGTGGTAAAGAAAAGGAGACAGTAAGTGTGTGTGTGTGTGTGTGTGTGTGTGTGTGTGTGTGTGTGTGTGTGTGTGTGTACACACACACAGAATAGAAATATACACATATAGGAGATGTCAGGATTGATTTTTAAATATGAGGGAAGCTAGAATGTTTTTATGCAGTAAGGAAGGAACCATTAGATAAGAGACTAAAAACATTGAGAGGAGGGATGGAAGATAGAGATCAAAGGGGCAAATTATGGGGGAAAAAAAGGAGACAGGTCCTCTTGGGAAATTCTTTTTGAAAATATTTACCATTAACATTTATTCCCCCTGAAAAGGCAAAATATATTACACATGTAAACTAGCTGCCTATAAAAGTGCATTTTTGTGTGCTAGGATCTTTATGATGTCTATGATGGCCCTGGTTTCCAATAAACTGATTTCCCAAGTCCATTCCTAAAAGTTCTGTACTTTGAATCCTTTGGTCTATGTGACCTACCCCACCAATGAAGGAGAAAGAAAGAGAGGGAGAAAGGGAGAGAGACAAGGGTGAGGAGAGGGGGAGAATGAGAGACAGATGCAGAGATGCAGACAGAAAAATATATACACATTAAAAAATTGCCTACAGTGTAGGTCTGACATGGTAGTTTCTTCATAAAGTGATCAAACATTCCAAAATGCAAAGGACAAGATGTTTCAAACTCCAGTTAGCCTAGTGGAGTTCGCAGACAAGAACAATTTGTTCCAAAAGCCATGCAGGCAGCTATAGGAGGTGCTGTGGAGTCTTTAGAGCTTGGTTAGACAATGAAGATGCCCAGGTCATCCACTGCATCCTGGGCCACCACCAGTCATCTGGAAGTCTTGTTTTGACACTGACTTCTGAAAGATACTTCTGGAAGATACACATGCTCTGGAAGAAAGAGTGAGACTGATGACTTTGTACAACTCTGCCTCACTCACTTAAATCCAATTCACACACAAGTCAAGACATCACCCAGTGATGTCAATTCTTCCTTGAAAATGAAGAACAGAAAACAACAGCAGCCTAGTGAAGTGATATGTACAGAAACAACCCTCAAAACCCCAAAAGTAAAGAAAGCAACAAAATATGGTCTAGGCCAGGGGTGGGGAACCTGCAGCCTCTAGGTCACAAGTGGTTCTCAAGGTCTTTAAGTGCTGCCCTTTCACTGAATCCAAACTTCACAGAACAAAACCCCTTAATAAAAGACTAGACTCTAGGCCAAGGGTTAACAGTCTTTCTGAAGTGGTGAGGTATGTCTTTAAAACATTTCATTTATTCCTACCCTCATGGTAGGAATTTTGAGAGTGGAGTAGCAGCTTGTAAAGTCATTGGTCAGAATGGCTGGAATTCCAACAGTATGAACACCTAGGGGCCTGGAAATTGGAGTATAATCAGAAAATCTCAAAGCCCACTTCAACAAAAGAAATGAAAGCATGTGTAAGGTCCTTCCATTCTAGGCCTAACCAAGAGTCTAGGGGAATAAATTTTAAAAGTCACATAAAATACAACTATCAAATGCAAATATCCTTCTTAAAAGAATCATACTTCTTATTTTGTTAACTTTTTTTTTTTTGGCTAGGCAATGGGGTTAACTGACTTGCCCAGGGTCATACAGCTAGTGTTATGCATCTGAGGCCAGATTTGAACTCAGGTCACCCTGAATCCAAGGCTGGTGTTCTATCCACTGCGCCACCTAGTTGTCCCTTGTTATCTTATGTTAACAAGACTGGAAAATCAGTAGGTTTCCATGAAGAAAAGGAAAAGACTTTTTGCATGGCTTACACGTTGAGAGAATAGTCTGATGACCAAAACAGTGTATCAAGAGATGAGGTCATTCCAGTATGCCCTACAAAGATCCAACACTGATGAATTTCATCACATTTGTTAGTCTTTCTCTTCTACTATCTAAGTCCTCTTTTTAAGAATTATCCTATGTAAATTTTAAGTCCTTAAACTTCCCATTTAACTCTAATTTCACCTCTTACAATTAATTTCTACTACTGTTTCCATCCTTACCTGATGATACTTCTTGATGAATATTTATGCCTGTCTTTCTTCTGCCAATGCTAAAGATAAGATCAACTTTGGACTCCCCTGTAATTTCTATGTCTCCATTTGACTCTAGATAATTACAATAAATATCATTTCCTTGTCAGATAGAGTATATATGATATTACTTTTACAATATGTATTACTGAGGGGCAGCTAGGCGGTGCAGTGTATGATATAGCACAGGCCCTGAAGTCAGGAGGACCTGAGTTCAAATCCAACCTCAGACCAAACACTTAACACTTACTAGCTGTGTGACCCCTGGGCAAGTCACTTAAACCCCAATTGACTTTAAAAAAAAAACCAATATGTATTACTGCAATTTAAAGCTTATCTTGAGCAGGCGAGATATACCATTTTAACTCTTCTACATTTATTACAAATATAGTACTAATACAATTTCTCTCTGTATTCCAACACAGAAGTTCTAGGCTAACAAGCTATTTTTATTTTCTCTTGGGATAAACTTATAAATGTATATTATATGTGGGCATGTAAACATATGCAAGTTTACTGGTCCAAACACAGAGCCCAAAATGAGATCTCTTTGGAAGAAAAAATAACATAGGCATATACTCAAATAACACACCTGATAGGGTGATGAGACCTGGACCCCTAAAGGAAAAAGATCAGTTCTCTGAAGCAACTCAGATCACCTAATTAATTAGCCTACCAGATATTCACTGCCTCACCTTGCCCACACTAGACTACTTACCGCTCCTTAATTCCACCCAGATCCTTTCACTATAAGCATCAGCACCATCCTCATTAGTTTGCAAGTTCCCTTCAGCGGGCTTCTATTGGCGTCACAATAAATTTTGCCACTTACTGGGAAGACAGTTGGAGTGCATGAATTCATTCCAGGCAATGCCACGCTGTACCCTAACATTATGGGATTTGCAGCGCCCCTAAACAGTGTCACACGTAATAATTCAAATTCAGAATTTATATCTAAGAAGTGGAATTCCAATCCCTATATATGCTTAAAATAGCAAGATGCTCCATACCAGGGGTGGGAACTTGCAGCCTCAAGGCCATAGGTTGGTCTCCACTCTTACTCTGTACCAAGATTATTTTAAGAAGGGATGCATACGTTTCATACTACCACAGGGGTCCATGACAGTAAAAATAAGGTTAGAAACCTCTCCTCTATTCCCTGATTCCTTCAAGAATTAATCCACCTGTTCCTGCCAAGATGGCTACTTTAAGAGAAGGAAGGACACCTAATTCCCATATGAAGTCAAGTCAGTAAGTTTTTATCAACTATATACCAGGCACTGTGCTAAACACTAAGGATATAAATAAAGGCAAAAAACAAAAACAAAACAAACAAAAAAACCAACAATAACAACACATAGTCTCTACTCTCAAGGAGCTTTCAATTTTATGGAAGAGATAACATGCAAACAACCAAGACAAGATATCAAAATACCTAGTCTAGCAAAGGCCTGAAGTTCCTACCAAACCAAATAATTATCAAGAGCCAATGAGAAACTTCTTCTAGCCCAACTGCATAAAAAGTCAGCCAGGACTTTTGCACTACAGACCATACAGATTTCTGGTAAAGCATATGAAACTCCCTTCTCAGAGTACTACTTAATATTTAAAATACAAAAGATTCAAAAGGATTTCAGTTATAGTGACATGCAATTAATGAAAAGGATAGTAACAAATAAGTAGCTTAGAAGAGAAAGTGATAAAGCTAACCTAAGAATTGAAATGCCTAAAATCAGAATGGACAAAACAGTAATCAATAACTGCATGAGATAGCAAGAAATATCAAATCAAAATCAAAAGATTGAAAAACCAGAAAAATGTAAAATATCTGATATCAAAAACCAAATAACCCAGAAAAAAGGTTAAGGAAAGATCATTCAAAAATCATTGGGCTTACTAAAAACTGTGATTTTTTAAAAAAAAAGGCCTTGACACTCAATTTAAAGAAAGCATGAATGAAAATTTCCTAGATCTGAGAACTTGAAACAGAAAGAATATACCAATCACCTCTTTAAAAGAATTCCAAAAGAAAAAAAGTCCCAGGAATGCCATAGTAAAGATCCATCTCCCAGGTCAAAGAAAAACATTGGAAAGGATCCCCAAACAAAGCAGTTCAAGTGAAGAGGTCTAGAGGTTTTGGGGTGCTGGGAACCCCAAGATCGAATGCCAGGCCCTGCCTGAAAGAATTCAACTCAAATCTTCTTCAACCAGAGGAAAAGTTTATTAGTGATAAAACACATAGGCCAGGTAACACTCGTGAGGAAGAGCAGGTCTTTTGGCATGAGATTCTCAGCCAGAATGAGGGCCAGGGTAATCTTATATAGTTTGGGTGACCAGGGAATGGTCTGGGGAAAACAGTCTGGGTAAAAATTCTGATTGGAATGTCTAAGAGATTGAACAGACAGTGGGAATAGATAATGAAGGAACTGGGAAGCATCTGAATGAGATCAAACAGGTGGAGCTAGGGCTTTCAAAGGGAAATAAGGGGCCCTACAGACAAATGGAAGCCAGATTCCCTTTGGGGCAAGGGGCAAAGACCTGGCTTGGGCCACACCCTATCACAAGTACCAAAGAACTATGAAGTCAAGACCACAAAATACTTGGCAGCTTCTACTACAAACCAGAGATCTTGAAACAAAATGTTCCAAAAGGGAAAAAATATAAGCTCAAAACCAAAAATAACTTACTTGCAAAGCTAAATATAATTCTACAGGGTAGGGGTGGGAGGGGGTGGGGGAAAAGATGAATGTATTATACACCTAACAGGGAGCTGGTAAGAGATACACATTTCTGGATATAGCCACTAGGTAGGTTCATTTTGCTTGACTGTTTTTTTTTTCTTCTTCCCTCCCCCAACCCCCCCCCCCACCAACCTGCAGCTCCAAGTCTTCAGGAAAGAGGAATTAACAATAGTAATGGCCAAAAAAAAGTCGGTCACTTTTTTTAAACAAATGAGATCTTAATTTCAAAGAAAGCACAGATAAGCACAACAATGAAAGAAATGTGTGAAAATTAGAATATTTTTTAAGCAAGCAGTACAAAATGGAGATTCAATATTTCATAAAAATGTTTTTGTGTTCTGCTATACATAAAGAAATGCTTTTTTGGTGTTTAAATTGAGACTTATAAAAATAATCTATCAATAAATATGCTATGTAAACAAGTCAGTTTACATTGTGACTAGTGTCCTCTTAATTGGTCAATAAGACAAAAAGAGTGATTGGCTAAGGAAGCAAAACTAACCATGATTATGGGAGCTTTAAATACCAGAGGCTATTCCCAGATCCAAAAGGGTCCAGCCTAGCTGCTGAATATTTTTATTAGGGAGTTTAGGATTCTAGTTCAAAACAAACCCCTAAGAAAGACTTCTTGAGGAAAGAGTTCCTTCTTCCTCTTGCCCATGACCAGGCCCCCAAAAAACATGTTACTGGATTGGAACCAGACAGGGAATGTCTATGTATGATTTATATAACCCACCAGTAAGAACAAATCCCTCCATTATATATACAATCCAGATTAAAAGTGGGGGTGGGGGCAGAGACAGGAGGGGGAAAGTTAAGTATAACCTATATTCAGATCAACATCAAAGGCATGTTTTATCTTCTAACTTAACTTAGCTAACTTTTAACATTACAGTATCTATAGAAATGAAACAAATTTGGGGCAGCTAGGTGGCACAGTGGATAAAGCACCGGCCGGAAAGTCAGGAGGACCTGAGTTCAAATCCGGCCTCAGACCAAACACTTGACACTTACTAGCCCTGTGACCCTGGGCAAGTCACTTAACCCCAACTGCCTAAAAGCAAAAAAAAAAAAGAAAGAAAGAAATGAAACAAATTCTAGAAAGTTTTATTAGCATATATTAAGTAATTTCATTTCTCAACCTTCAGATCTCATTTCTCTCATTACACGTTTTCTAGAAATATTCAATTCAAATATTCACTATGCACCTGTCACATGCAAAGCACTACAAAAGGGGCTAGAGATAAAAAGAAAAAACTCCCTAATATGCAATAACAGTAATAATAATAATAATGTAAAGCTAAAATTTATATCGTGTTTACTATATGCCAGGATTGTGCTAAGTGTTTTATAGGGATTATCTCACGTGATCCTCAAAATAACCCCAGAAGAGGATGCCATTATTATTTTACAGATAAGGAAAATGAGAAAAACTGGGTTAAAGGACCTACAAAGGGACACATAGCTAGTAAGTGTTTGAGGCCAAACTTGAAGTCAGGTGGGTGTTCTATCCACTGTGCAACCACAAGAAACTAGAAAAAAAATTTCTACCGATTAGGAAATGGCAGAAAAAACTGTGGTATATGAATGTAATGAATTATTGCACTAGGAGAAACTACGAATTCTTCTATGAAGAATTTATAGAAACATACAAAGACTTTTATATACTGATGCAGTGCAAAATAAGCAGAAACAAAAAAACAATACCCACAAAGAAACACAATTAAAGTAAAATAACACTAAAAGGTAACTTAGATCAATAAAATGGTGACTCGACTCCAGATGCTTCACATAAAACACTGCTCCTCCTCTCAACAGAGAGGTGATGGATCACAGGTACAAAATAAGGCATATTATCAGACATATTCAATGGTCTAATGCTGCTTAACTGTACTTCTTTGTAATAAGAATTAATATAGTGTTAAAAAAAAGAGAATTAACTAAACTTTTTAACCACACCTGCCCTTGTGTCATATTTTTCATCCCTCCTATATATATATATATATCCCTGTAAAATACAATAACAAAAACAATAATAACTATTGCCACTACAATAATAACAACAGCTCCCATTTGTATGGCACGTACTATGAACCAGGCTCTGTGCTAAGCATGTTACAATTATTACCCCATTTGATTCTCACAACAACCTGGAAGGGAGGAGTTATTATTTTTTCCCATTTTACAGTTGAGGAATCTGAGGCAAACACAGGTTAAGTGACTTGCCAAAGTTCACACAACTAGTGTCTGAGACCAGATTTGAATTTGGGTCTTCCTGACTCTAAGCCCAGTCAGTGTTCTATTTGCTGCATCACCAGCAGCCTCTATTTATTGCTAAAGGGATGAGATAATATTATGTACAATATTGAAGACAGGATTCATGTGCTGGCTTTCCTGGAAGAGAAGGCTCACTTGGGAGGAGAACATATTCAGAAATGGATGTGATATAAAAATAAAACACATCAACAAAAGTTGGTAAAAATAAATTTATTGCAGAATTATCCCCAGACATTTGTAATCAAAATTCCTACCACACAATTCTTCTCTGTTTCTACAGAACCACCATTTACCTTGATTTTCTGCTAAAATCTATTTGTATTATACAGATCATAGCTTCTTTTTCACTAGCAACCCCTTTTTAACATTTCCACACTTCACAGGTGTTGATAGCCTCAGGTCATGTACAGTATAGAAGTGTGCCTGCTTTGTGTTAAGAACCAAGGCTGCAGTAAAGTTGCCCAATGCAACACTGGCAAGCACTGCCAGAAACACCTTGGGTTTGATTTTAAATTAATTTTTGGTCATAAACCTTTTGTTGTTGCCAAATTTTTTACAACCCCCATATGGGGTCATGACCCACAGTTTAAGAAGTGCTGTATAATAGATTACATAGTATTTACTAAAGCAAACAACAGCGGTAGACAATAGCAAAATACAAAGATACAGATTATAGACTAGCAGCATTAAGCCATCACTATAAACTGTACCTACCCTTGGGGATCAGATCCTTAATGTTCAATATGAACTACCTACCAGCACTCACTGGACTCAGCAGAGGAGTAAGAAAAATAGAATAGAATATCCTCAGTAGTACTGCTTCTGTTGAAATAAACCTGAAGTGCCCTTTACCTTTGTAAGAGGCTTTTCCTGGATAGGAACAGATGGATGAAAAGATGGAACACCTCCTGTTACCAGTGAAAATTATTTTGCTTTCAGCACAAATTTCATAACTGTTATGACGACCATATGGTTGTTAGGAAGAACACTGAGTGGACTATAGAGAACTATGGCTAATGATCTAAATTCTAACTTTACTGAAATTTCTAAAGAATTGCCACTTTATTAAATATAATTCACTTTTTTATATTTTGTATAGCAATTCCAATGGCTAATGAAATGGATCCAAACCTTAAATACACAAAGAATATAGCAAAATTGAATTAGATGAAAGCCTTATGATTTCATTTTGGCACTTCCACTTTTTAAAAAATAACAAAAAATAACAACAACAACAACAACAATAACAACTAGCACTTATGTGGCACTTTAAGGTTTGCAAATCTCCCACTAATTCAGGTTTGGAAATTTTGAGCTGATCTGCTTTCATCAGAGGCAGAGCACTCCAGAAAATGGATATCTTCTAGAGCTGGATGTAATAAGACATAACTGTGCAATAAAACTCTCAGGTTTTTTTTTTCCTTAATCACCTTCTAGATTGACTATTAATCTCTAAGTTGCTTCAAGGTCAAAACAGCACTTGACAACTTACAATATGACCTTAATTACCTACTCTACAACAAAGCCACTAACATTAACAAACTATAGTCAGATCCTGTTATGTGGTCTGCGTAATCAATCATCTGAAGTGGTTCCCCATGTATTAGAATTCTTACTATTTGAAGCTATAATTATGCAAAATATAGTAACTGGTTCCTGCCCAATGGAAAGGCAGTAGAAATTCAAATAATGCAGCCAATTCAGAAGTATTCGTTATTTACAGTAATCAGATCATAGATGTAAAGAAAAGTAAAGGAATAAGCAAAGGTTCCTTACAAGAAAAATTTAATGGTTGTAATCGTATTTTAAATATTCTATATTGAGTTTTCAATGGAATTCAGAGTAACATTTATTGGGATCCTTCCTATTAAAAAACAGAATAAACAGTGCCTGTTCTCCCATATCATATATTCTAAAGGAAAGGGTAAGATTTAACAATGATAGTCAAAAGATTCAGCTTCAAATCCTGACTCTGATACGATCTGTACAAACAAGTCACTAAATCTCTCAATGCTTCACTTCCATCTGCAAAATAAGGAGCCCAAATTAGATCATCTCTAAGATGCCTCCTAACTCTGAAGGTATTAGTGTATGTAACTGACAAGTTGTCAATTAGCATTTATTAAGTGTCTCCTATGGGTTAAGCACATCTGTTGAGGCAACTAGGTGGGGCATCTTACAGTGAGAATGAGGTGTCAAAGATGATTCTTGCAGGCTGTGAGCCTTCATGACTGGGAGGATAATGGTATCCTTAACAGATGGTTTGGAATAGGGGCAGTTCAGTTCAGATATGTTGAATTTAAGGTACCTACAGGACATATGAGTTTCAGAAATCTAATAGGCAGCTGAAGATGCAAGACTAGAAGTTGGCAAAGAAGTTAAGGTTAGACAAGTAAATCTGACAGTCATTTGCATGGAGATGATAACTGAAATGATGGGAAGTAATGATAACTCATCAAATGAAACTGTACAGAGGGAGAAGAGAGAGTGACCAAGGACAAAGCCTATGGGGGTCCCCATGGTTAGTAGTTGTGACATGAATGACGATCCAGAAAAGGAGACAATATAATAATGCTGCATATAAAATGTTATTTTAGCTTTCATAACAATGTTCTCTCCAGATTCTTTTATCAAACTGACTAGTCTTTGCCTACATCATCACTCATTCACCCCAACAACCATTATTACTGAATGCAAGAGCCCTAGGACCCCATTCTAGGTGTCTTTCTTTTTCTCCAGGCTCTTGCCTGAATATTTCATCAGCTTCCATGAGTTCCATTATACTGACTATGGCTGGTTACTTGCATCAGAGATTCCTTCTTCCTGATCTTTACATTTACTCAGAACTTGACTCTGCCAATGCAAAATAACACTAACCAGTTTAGAAATACCAGAAACTTATTACCAATGAATTGTACTTTTTTTAAAAGTCTAGGGTTCATTCCCACAAATAGGCACAGGATTATCAAGTACTACTTCCCAAAGACACTGACCATGGACTTTTTTCTTCTCTTAGCTCTATGACAAGATCCACTGCTTTTATTTCCTATGTCCTTTTCATCTATACAGTCTCTGTTACAGCCAGGTGTTCCTGCTTATTTTTGTTTCTGTGTTCATATGCAGTTTGGGCTGTTGGAAAGGCATTATTTTGGCAGCTCCATTTATACACAGTGTTTGATTTTTTCTTTCAAGATTCAGCTCTGTTTTACATGAAACATTTTCTGACCTGCCCCAACTCCCTAGCTATTAACGTCCCTTCCAAAATTACTTACTAGTTATTTTGTTATGTATACCCTTATAAAAATGGACACATACATATATACGTAAATATATATGTATACATGTACAAATATATACACATATATGTTAGAGTATTCGCTCCTTGAAAGCAGGGACTTCCATTTGTGTCTACTTACACCTCCATTTACCATAGTGTCTGACACAAAGTAGGCAGTAAGATACTTAATAAATGCTTGTTGACCATCTCTGCAGATGACTCCCAAATCTCTTCCCTGAGAACTAGTCTCATATTTCTAATACCTTGCTGGTCATCTCCACCTAGATATATCACAAGCATCTCAAACTCCAGAGATCCAATATAAAAACCATTCTCTTTGCCCCTACCAGGGGTGGGGAACCTGCAGGCTCAAGGTCACATGTGGCCCACTAGGACCTCAAGTGCAGCCCTTTGACTGAATCAAAATTTCATAGAACAAATGCCCTTAAGAAAAGAATCTGTTCTGTAAAACTTAGACTTGGACAAAAGGCCTACCCAAGGCCGCAGGTTCCCCATCCCACCACTCCTCCAAACTTCTGTATTTTTGTCAAGGGCATCACGAACTTCCATCTTGGTTTAACCTAGAAGCAATCTTCCACTCTTCCCCCTCTCCTTACCCCCAACGCCAATCGGTGGCCTACTATTATTATTTACTACAGAAGAGTAGAGTATTCTATCTCTACATTTCACTGAACTATCAAAAACAAAACAAACTACACTCAAACATTTTACATTTTATTAGAAGGATTCAACACATATATAAACATACAAGGACAACTTTATTAGCCCAAAAGTGGAACACATTGAATATTCAACTCTCATTCTCAATAACCCTATCCTAACCCCACACCAGTCACATGGCCACCACCTTAGTTCAGGGCAATATCACCTCTTATTTATACCACTACAAAAGTCTACTTGCTTCTAGTTTCTTCAATATCCAATATATTACCCAGCAGCCAAAATAACCCCCTAATGTCCAAGTTTGTCCATGACTGGCTGAAGCTAGAATGCCCCACCAGCCTCTAGGGAAAACACAAACTTTTTAGACATATAAAGCCCTTCACCATAAAGCTGGCCCCTCATGACCAAGCAACTTCATACTTTTCCAGTGTTCTTTCATTTGGCTTTCCTCCACATTCTACAATCTAACCACAATATCCTGCCTGCTGCTCCTCAAACTCATCTCTCACTTCTGGGCCTTTGCCCTGGCTGTCCCCTGCCTAGAATGCTCTCTCTCCTGACTTTCTTCAATACTCATCTCAAATCCCATGGTCAGAAAGAGATCTTTCCCAGTCATTCCTTCTACCAGTGCTTCTATCTAGGATTACCCCCAATTTACACAATCACCACATACTCACAGTTATTTCCAAGTCATCTTTCCCATTAGAATGTGACCTTTTTGAGGACAGGGACAGTGCTTTTGTTTTTCTTTGTATCCCCATGGCTTAGCAAAGTAATTAAGCACTTAATAAATACTTGTTGAGGGACACATTGTTCCTCTCATGTTCTACAATTTAACCAACTTGACTATTTGCTGTTTGCTATAAAGTACATCCCATCTTTCATTTGCCATTACTCTGATTAGCGACCATTCTGGTAATATTCCTTTCCACACCTCTGCCTCTGGAAACCCCTAGCTTCCTTTAAAGCTCATCTCCAGAGATACAGGCTTGTCCTGATCCTCCCAATTTTAAACACTCACTTTCCTCTCAAAAACTGACAAGCAATTGTACAACAAACTGTTCATCAACTGTTCACTTAACAGGCAAAGTAATAAAAATATGGTTTCATAATGAAGAACTAAAGAACGTCAAAATCTTGTGAACTGAACATTCAATCATTTAAGCCCACTGACTGCAGAAAAAAAGAAGATATAGTGCTTAAGTCTTGCAAAGATATAAAAAATAATAGTTTTTCTACAAGTCAAAAATGAAAATAAATTTTAATTACCAAATATTTATTCTGCATTTGTTTTGCATTTACTTATCTATATGGTATATCCCCCAGCAAAGACTTTGTCATTTTTGTCTTTGGCCTGGTACCTAGTATGACAATCGACACACAGTAGCACTTAATAAACAAATGTTCTTGAATTGTGAGTTCCAGTTCCAAAAAGAAAAAAATCACTTGGGAGAGAATAGGGAGAGAGAAGAGAAGGACGCTAACAAGATCAAGATAATGAGCAGAAAACTAAGTAAATTATACTAAAAGTGGGCTGTTATCCTTTATTCTTGAAGAGTACCAAAATGACATTATATTAGAGTCTAGTTACAACTCTTCCCACTATGACTGATCAGACCAATATGAGCTCAGAATGCTCTACCACTGGTCAGGCACAAAAAGTCCACAGGAACATTTGGGGTGGATTCTCTAAACTTGAACATCTTACATTTCTTTTGAACTACTTCAATTCTGCTTTGCTCATAAAGCACAGCACCTTCTCTGATGAGGTCATGCCATGCTGGGTAGTACTGTGCCAGTGTCTCCCATATCACACAATCAATTGCAAAATTCTTCAGAGGGACATTGAGAGTGTCCTTACATCACATCTGACTACCATGTAAGCACTTGCCCTGTGTTGGCTCTCCATAAAATAGTCTTTTAGGCAAGCATACTTTTGGCAATCGAACAACGTAGCCAGGCCATCATAGCTGCACTCTCTACAGTAGACTTTGATTTACAAATGATTAAATGTTTATATAAGTATAATTTAAATTTCTTTAAATATATATGTATACAATACAAAATTTTAACTGACAAAATATTAACCGAACTCTTATTAGAGCAACATAAATAAAATTCTCATGGATAAATAGCACTTTAACCACTTACACATGAAAGGATTAGCCAGAATACTTAACACTGTATTTCTTATATAGGATAAACATTTTCCCTTCGATCTTGTTTCATGCTTTGCCTTAGAGAACTTATTCTTCATTATCAATTAAAAGGTATATCTAGCAATCCAATCCATGTGAAATCCCCACAAATTCTCAATGTATTGAAATTATTATACAACTTTCTGCTATTATTTCCAAAAGGAGAAGTATCCAAAAAAAATTAAAATTAAATTTAAAACTAAAAATCAGGTTTCTTTTGTAGTGCTAAGAGATTTCATAAGTAGGATTTTACTAAAAAATTTTTAAGGTATTTTGAACAGAAAAGAAAAAAACTTAATTTTAAAAAGCCAGATAACTTGAAGGGATGCCCATTAATTTGGGAATGGCTAAAAAGTTGTGGTACATAATTGTGATACAATACTATTGTGCTATAACAAATAATGAACAAGATGGTTTCAGAAAAACCTGAGAAGACTTATATGAACTGATATAAAGTGAACTGAGCAAAACCAGGATAACTGTACAGGGTAATGATAATCATCTGTGAAAATGGGAGGTACTGGGGTCAAGATAATCATTCAAGACAATTCCAAAGGACCCAAGATGAAAAATACTACTCAGGTTCAAAAAAAGAACTAATAAACTCTGAATATAGATCAAAGCTTACTTCTTTCACTTTCTTTAATTTTCACAAGTTGGTGTATATTTTCTTTTGCAACATAGCTAATATGGAACTGTTTTGAAAGACTTCACATGTATAATCAATAACATATTGCTTGCCTTCTCAAGATGCAGGGGAAGAGCTGGAGAGAGCAATAGAATTTGTAATTAAAAAATTAATGTTTAAAAACAGTTTAATGTAAATGGGAAATGTTTAATAAAATAAAAACATTTTTTAATTTTATATAAAAGAGCCATAACAGCCATAAGAACTCGAAAGAACTTCTAAGTTGTGACAATATTAAATTCTGACCATAAAAACACTAAGAGTTGCTACTAAGAGGAATTATTTTCAAGATGACCTGGCCACGTAATAGGCAAGTTTCTTTTACAAACAAAGAGATCCAGACTCATGATAAGCAAATCACAATTTAGACATGTTCTATTTCCAGCGTCCAACTGTAGTATTTCATATCAATTAAAAGATTTCTATTACAGAAGATTGTGCTAAAGAATATAATGTTCTGCATGCTATCATCCCTCTAATCTCATTCATGCTTGCACATTAAATGCTTAACTTAAAGTATATACAATTAAAATATACATTCACTTAGCATAATTTGTTAATCCACTGTCCATTTGATGAGTATGCAGTTTCCACTTCTTTCCCAGTTAAAAAAAAACTATTATACATATTTATGCATACCTAGGAACTTTCCCCCCTTTCTTTGGTATCTTTGGAATCTAGGTACAGTAGTGATATCAGTGAGTCAAAGGATATCCACAATTTGATAAATTTGTGGGCAGTGTTACAAACTACTTTCCATTTAGGACAGCTGTTTTAAAATTATCAGCATTATATTTTGCATTCAACATAAAAATTATTTTCATTATTTTGACTTACTTTTGTATCTAACACACTACCAAAAATTACTATACTTAAAACTTGGTAGGAGTAAAGGGTTGCAAGCATTTACGAAACAACAAAATTACATACAAGTGGAAATCAAATATACCTACTTATCACTGTTAGCCAGTTGCCTGAATTCTTTCACAGTCATTGGTTTTTTCTGGATGTTATATTGAGTAAAGAGTCCAGACTGTCCAGTGACCATCTGCTGAATAGGAGCTGGAATGACCAAATTATCTATGTCATCATAACGCTGTCTTGGCTTCCATTCCTTTGGAGGGATCACCTAAATACAAAAAATAAGTAATGGCTTTAGAATACCACTTATCAGTAACATTTTGACAAAAAAACATTAAAATATTTCACAGAACACTTATAAAGACAGAGGAATTTTTATTATATAAAACATCCACCTTGTTTCTAGGATGTGAAGGAGATGAACACAAGACTATAGAAAATAAACTAAGCAAGACTATGGGTTAGTCATCTTAACATGCTTTTCCTTTCCTCTAGTGTAGGGAGGGGTTCCAAATCATTTTGTGTGTCAGGAAATGACACTCTCAGAATAATGTTCTTAAATGCATAAAAAAAAAGCTACATAGGATTACAAAAGAATACAATTATGTTGAAATATAGTCAACAAAAAATTTTTTTAAAAAACAAGTTCACTGACCCCAGGGCAAAAACCCCTGCCTAGAGATTCAGTTCATTCTAAACTCTGAACAGTCAGCTGGGATTAGTTATCAAAAATTCCCCTAGAAAGGCAGCTAGGTGGTGCAGTGGATAGGGCTCTGGCCCTGCAGTCAGGAGGATCTGAGTTCAAATCCAGCCTCAGACACTTGACTCTTACCAGTTGTGTGACCCTGAGCAAGTCACTTAACCCAGATTGCCTCACCAAAATAAATAAATAGATAGATAAATAAAAGAAGCCCCCCAAAAAAATTTCCCCTGGAAAGAAATACCCAGCATTTAGCCAAGGATTAATTTTCCCTTAAACTAATGTATAAGAACTTGTTTTTCCACTTCCTCCCCACAAAAAAAAAAGTCACCCACTGTCAACTTAAACATTCAACTGCTCTACTACAGAGCAGCAATTACTTACATAAATAGCATTTTAGAATACTTTTTCAACTTTACTTTCTTAGAATTCAGTAAACTGTTATTTCTTCTGTTTCCCACTTACCCTTCCATTCATTTATCTTTGTATTTCATTAACACTAGTAGGTTTCTCAGTTACAGTAGGTTGTCTTGTTCTATACTATCTTACTCTCTATCTACTTGTATGTAAACTAACATTACATTATTAAGCTTAATAGGTTGCCAGAGAAGCAGATTTCTGTTTAAATTTTTTAAAGAAAATATACAAAAAGTTCTTTTTAGTGTTTAGTAATTTCATTTTAAAATACTAACTATGCAAGTAAACATGCAAAAGAAAATACGGCATGATAGAAAAAGCATTTCATTGAAATAAAGGGGGCTGAGCCTGAATCTGAACTTAGCTATTAACTATGTGACAATGGAACTTTTCTGTGTCTGCTTCCTCATTTGTGAAAGAAAGAAGATCTCTAAGATCCAAACTGAATTTATAATTAAATCTAAATCTAAGAATCAGGTGCAATGAGTAGAAGCTAAAATTG